>NC_082400.1:12660873-12730811 GCF_031168955.1 Gadus macrocephalus | reverse complement strand
CCTCTCTCTGTCTGTCTGCCTGTCTCTCTCCCTGCCTGTCTCTCTCCCTCCGCCTCTCTCTTTGTCTGTTCCGCCTGTCTATCTCACTCTGCCTGTCTATCCCCCCCCCCCCCCCCCTACCAGCCCACGCGCGTGTGTGTCAGGGCTGACATGGCCTCCTGTCCGGCTTCCCCCGCAGTGACTCTGTGTTTCTGTTGTTCTCCGTTATGCTACAGAATGCTAACGAGGACCGCGGCGTGGGCGGTTAGCATAGCGGCCGCGCGGATAGCCAAACCAAACACATGTTATCGTGCCTTCGCCCACCCTACTCCCACCGCTGCGCTAACTATAGCCTCTCCTCACATTCGCCTTTAATTGTTTCTCGAGAAGTTGCCAAGAAATGGCGTCGTCAGGTAAATATCTCTCCTTTCTTTCTTTGACTTTGAACCAAGGAGTGGGTTTTTAATTAATGTGTTAATTTGGATTAATTCCGATCGCCTGTCTCTGAGTCATGCCTTATGTTTTGGGGGCAATTAAGAACAGCATTTTTGAGCGTGGAGGATTATTATTCCATATGAAAAGTTGATATGCGTCGTTATGTAATCTAGTTTCAGTTTGGGAGGATCACATTAGACCACACCCACAAAGACACGACTGTTAACCACATCTACGGGTTGACCACACACACCACAGTCATCAGTTGGCCGCGCCCACGTTCTCATCTATTTCTCCATCTGTGCCTTCATAAATGAAAAAAACAACGTACTGGCGTTGATGGAAAAGTATAACAAAATGGGGAACGACTTTGTGACAAATGAAGAAAGAAAGAAATTATTTGCTTTGCAATTATTACATTATCTTACGCATGTGGGGAACCACCAAAACCCAGTTCTTAAAATTCATATTATTGCGCAAGGGCTTTCATAAGTGCGCCATAAGCTAATCACTATTTTGTTCCCTTATTAAGCAATAGATAGTAACCTAACTGATTCTAATTTATTTATTTAAATGGAGGGCACTCTGGGTTAGATGTCGGGCTGACAACCTGCCGGGAGTTTTGGTTTGGATTGTGGAGATTCACCATGCTCTCAATCATGGTGAGGTTCAATATGGACGATTCTTCCTAGACGGATATGCCCCGAGTATAAACACAGCCTACGATTTTTGCAGGGTGCTTTTATCATGGTAGTGAACATTAGTACAACACGGGCCATCAATGATTCTACACGGGGGCCTACAGGGGCCAGTGCCCCTTTAGACATGTCCCTGTTCCCCCCCATGATGACCAAATAAAATAACTATGATTTTACGGAACTAATTAGACGCAACGTTCTACACGGGTAACTTCGAGCGGCTAACCCAAACACTGCTGCTGCTTCTCTGTAAATGAGAGCTCAGTGACTACTCTTGGAGAAAGGGCCACGATTTCTCCTGTTGCAAGAGTCGGAGCTAAGTAAAATGATTTAATTTCTTAAGTGACTTGCTGTTCTTATAGCAGCTGTCATGAAATGAGGAAAGAACAATAGAACAGGGAGGTTTCCTTTGCGCTCTTTAGACTGTGCAAGATTGCCATAACCATTCCTGTAAGCTCAGCCTCTTGGGATCAGTTTCTCCACACTGAAACTGATAAAATAAATAGGAAATGGCACATTGTTTTGCACTGCGTTGACACCCTGGAGTACATAACAAATGTTTATAAGATTTTGATGAATTAGTATCCCCAACAAGTGATTGCATTGTCGCATTGATTTCAATGGGGTTGTCGCCAACAGTGAGAATCCCAATTCATGTGAAAAAAAGAGGCTCAACTTATGTTTATTTTTAAATTAACTTCCCCCAGTAGTCTTTCTTAAATGTGAATTCTGCATTTTATTTTCTTACGGTGTATATTGTGTGCCTAATAACCAGCAATATATGATTTCATTTCGATTCAAATAATATGTTTCTTGGAATTGGTATCCATTATTATAAATTTTATTTTCTGCTCTTCTCTTCAAACAAACCAATAAAAAATAAAGGAATGAAGGAAAGACAAATATTATGTCTCCTCCATTTCGGACACTTTGTGATTCCTCGGGATACGGAAGATAGGTGGAAGAGTTCCTCTTGCATCTCTCTGCCCTCCTCCGTGAAATGAGCAAACCGTCTGCAATGACTGCACACACACACACACACACACACACACACACACACACACACACACACACACACACACACACACACACACACACACACACACACACACACACACACACACACACACACACACACACACACACACACACACACACACACACACGATCTCCTGGCTGCATGGCAACATGAGGAACTAGCTCATGCATCGTTGTCGTTCAACTTCTACAATAGAGCGGTGTTCCAGCCCCTTGCGTCCTCGTCTGAGGAGCTCAGTGAAGCCCCCTAGTGGGGCAGCACTGCGCTACAGTGAGGTCGGTGAAGGCTTCGTAGTGACTTTGAGCATCTACAGCTTAGGAGATGTTTGTTTTTGTACGTTTCTATCTCGGAGTTGTTGGCCTATATTCGCATAAAAGAGTAAATTGTGTGGGATTGGTGTCGAGGGACCTTTTGAGGTGCTCTCTCTCACGCTCACACAAACACGGTGGTCTGGGTGCAACTTAATTACCCGTGGTGCGTGGGAAAAGAGGAGCAGAGTTCACCTCTAATGTTCCTGATCTTTCAGATAGGGCCGATTTCTTTCTTCCCCCTATTAGTGCTCACTTTTAATTCTGTCCCTCTGGACGGACACGCGGATTTTCCTTGACTTCAGCAGTAAGACTTGACTGCTGTAATGGTTTATTTGTATTTTGTGATGCCTCCAGGACCCTTAACGATATTCTGTCGCCCCCTATTGGAGTCTGAGTGGAGGTACACCCGTTATCTCCATCACAAGCGATTACACTACATTTATAACCTACAAATAAGTATAAAATACACGCCAAAAGATAACCAACCTAAGAGTCAATAAGGAACAGCATACTATAACTCGGTTAGTAATTTTCTAAACCGTCATTCGGTTGATCAAATGTGTGGCCAGTACGTTTATCAAGGACTATATATAACAAACTGTCTTGAGCAAAAAACGCCAAGACCAAAAAAAAAGGCTGTGTTGTCTTTGGTAACAACTTTAACAACTTTTTGTTTTCTAGAACTTTTAATGTGTTCACAGGCGATGTAGCACATACATGAAGACAGACGTGACAAAAAGTCGACAGGTTTAGGGGAACAATCACAACTAAATAAACTACGTTTCTATTGGAAAATTACGTCAAACGCAAAGTAATTTAATTACCAACGGGGGTGCGGAATGAAAATGTGCCGCTTCTTCAGCAGTTCACTGCACATCTAATCTCAATTGTTGAGATGCCAACATTTCAAAACTATGATCAACTAGGGTTCTTAGAAAAGGATTATTTACTCACCAATTTCAAAGAAAACAAAACAATTCACAACAAAATCTACAGATAATACAGTAAACACTGACTGATCACAGTAAACAAAAACATGTGAAAGTTACAATTTAGAGACTGATTTCTAGACACTGAAAAGCACAGAAACAAAGGATTCATGTTGGCTCATGACGGCTCTGGTTCAGCCTTTAATGACGTCAACACAGCAGGAAGCGACATCAGAACACCGGTAAGAAAACAAGCTAATCCACGACGAACCTCATAAAGAAAAACTAACTCCGAGAGGTAGGGGTGGGGGGGGCGTGTGCGCGTGTGCGTGTGCGTGCGTGCGCGCGTGTGTGTGTGTGTGAGAGAGCACAAGGGAAAGCTCTTGGAAAGAGATGACATCCTTTTGCACTTTGAGGAATGCGCGCACAATATGTGTGTGTTCCAAACCGGGGGCCTGGTGTAGACACTGCTGCAGACAGACCTGCTCTTCCCCCATCTCTTCCTCCTGTGAGGCTGAGTGGCAGGCTGACCTCCACAGGGCGCTGCGGTCCGCCGGCCCCGTGGTTCAGAGGCCTTGGGCTCTGAAGAACATGTCGAGTGTTGAACCGTCGTCGAGGTTCTCAGACCTCCCCACCACCACGGTGAACTTCACGTTACCTGGGATGACTCGCGTCCCCTCACCCTGCTGATGACTCTCTAAGACTATTTGTAAAAAAAAAAAAAAAAAAAACGGAAACATGATCTCATGATCTAAAAAAAAAAACGTAATTGAAGGAATCATACATTCAGAAAAAGAAACCAGTTCTGTATCTCCTCAAGAGGGACGGCTAACTGCTCTCTCTCGCTCCAACGCAGCAAAGTTCTCCCGCTCTGCACCGGCCCCCCATTGGTCCCGACCGGCTCAGGTGGTACCAGAGGAGGCCTCCGATTGGCTGACGGGCTGTTGGGCGGGCGGGCGGACCTCCTCACCACATGAACCTCTGCGTGTCCTCGCTGCCGGGCCAGAGGAAGGGGCGGGCGAGGAAGAGGTAGAGCGTGGCAGCGTTGACGGCGGCGTGCAGGGCCAGCTCCAGCAGCAGGCGCGGCAGCGAGGGCAGCGGCATGTGCAGGCGGAACACGAGGTACGGCACGATGAAGTAGCGGAACTCCAGCAGCCGCTGGGGCACGGTGGCCGCCAGCACGCACACCAGCAGCGCCAGCGTCCAGAAGAGCGAGCGCGAGCGCAGCGCGTCCAGGAAGTGCCAGCCGGCGAAGACGTAGGCGGGCACCAGCAGGTAGCGCGCCAGAGGGTGGCGCTGGACCACGCGCTGCCACGCGTAGAAGGTGTAGTGGCGGTTGTCGGCCAGCAGGTACTTGTGGACGTGGGTGAAGTTCCAGACCAGCAGGAGCCCGGCGGCGGCCAGCAGCAGGAAGAGGAGGGGCTTGCGGCGCAGCGCCTGCAGGAAGCGCAGCAGGCGGTGGCGGCACAGGGTGGCGGGCAGCGAGAAGACGAGCGCGAAGGACAGGAAGTAGAAGAGCTGCGGGGCGTTGAGGCAGGCCTCGTGGCTCGAGCGGTCGCCCACCACGATGCCGCCGTTCAGCGCCACGAACGCCAGGAAGCCGGCGCCGGCGGCCGCGTACGGCCACGCCACCAGCAGCAGCGCCTTCGCCCGGGGCGGGGACACCAGGAAGTCCAGCAGGAAGCGGGTCACGCGCCGGGCGCCGGCCAGCGAGAGCGGCACCGGCGACGCCCGCTCGTCCCTCTTCTTGGCGCCGTCGGTGCGCCACGCCTCGTCCAGCTGGCCGGCCAATAGCGTGCCGGCGCAGAAGGCCACCCACACCACGTTGGTCTGGCGGAAGAGCACGGCGCAGACGCCGAGCAGGGCGGAGGCCTTGTGGCAGCCGTACAGCGTCATCAGGTAGGCGAACAGGATGAAGAAGGTGGAGCCGGCGTCGGTGTAGTACAGGAAGTTGAAGAAGTAGAGGACGGGGAAGGTGGACAGGGAGAGGGCGGAGAGGACGCGGCGCGACGCGCTCTTACTCTGGAGGGGCGGGGGAGGGAGAGAGAGGGAAGGTGGGAGGGTCACTGAGATGGACCGTGTGCATGTACAATAATATAAGCTACAACAGAATGAAACCCCCCCCCCCCCCCCCCCCAGCAAGCAGACACCGCCCCCGGCCGCTGCCTACCTTCTCCCGGAGGTGCAGCTTGCAGGTGAGCAGGTAGAGCAGGTAGAGGTTCCCTCCGTTGAACAGCAGGTTGACGAAGCGCAGCATGGCCGTGGAGCAGACCACGCCCCCCCTGAGGCCTGCCAGCCACACCAGGGGCTTGATGACGCCCACCGACACCAGGTACAGGCCGGGCAGCGTGGTGATCATGGGGTCCCACTGCCGAAACAAACAAGATCCTTTAGCGGCTGAACTTTATCCAATGCGGTTCACACACACTCAGTCACACACTGACGGCGGAGGCAACCCCGCAAGGGCGACAGCCAGCTCGTCGGAAGCAGTTAGCAGTTAGGGTCAGTTACGTCTCGCCAAGGGACACCTCGACACTCGGCGAGGAGGTGCCGGGGATCGAACTAGCGACCTAATCCGACCAAAAGATCAGAGGCCCTTGAAGAAGCTGGAAGTTAGAGCAGTGATTCTCAAACGGGGGGAACACACACCCTAGGGGGCTACCTGAGCCACGTCCAGGGGTACTAAAGATTTGAATTGTGTTAGATATAAGTTTATTTGTTGATGGTCAACAGTGGCGGTTTTAGGCAAACCAGGTAGCCGCCCGGGGCGCCATATTTATGGGGGGTGCCAAATCACATGGGGGACGCCACGAGCAGTAAAAAATAAGAATGCGCCGCTAAGTGGTTTTCAATGAAGTACATAACATTGTGTGGGGAATTGGTATATTGAGTGCCCCCCCCCCGCGTAACAGGTGGGGCGTAACAGTTCTACCTGTTAGAACCGTTACGACCCCGGTTCTAACAGGATGTAGAACCGGGGGCGTAACAGGATATGTTAATATTGTCAATATGTTAATATTGTCAATATTAACATAGTTTATATGGTTAGGAAAGGCAAGGCAATTTTATTTATACAGCACTTATAGCACAAGGCAGACTCAAAGTGCTTCACGTATAAACATTGTCATGCAATAACACAAAATAATAGATAAGTACAAGAAAACATATGTTGTTAAAAACATAAATGTTCTTGTAGATCAATAAAGTCAAGACTAGAAATGCCAGTATACCTCAGCTCCTTCAATTGTACTTAAACTACATTATTATTAATTTATTATTAATATTACAAAATGATAATTCGCGACCATATGTCGGTACAAACGTTGTCTCGTGGAAAAGCCTCTGAGCCACAACTAAAAATAAACGTAAATATACCATAATTCAACTGAGACCAAGCCTCTTTATGTTTCATCCTCCATAAAGTCGGAGATCTCTAAGGGTAAATCCATCATGACCCGTCAGTCATCAAAAGGCCTCCGCACATCTGTCACTCAATCTGAAAAGATAATCCAGCAGACGAGGTGTGCGTGTGTGTATGTATGTATATCGCAAGTATATTTGTGTGTGTACACATCTACTGTATATTTTTGTGTCCATGTACTAGTGTGTGTGTGTGTGTGTGTGTGTGTGTGTGTGTGTGTGTGTGTGTGTGTGTGTGTGTGCTTCACCTCGTTGAACCGCCCCTGGCAGTACTTCTGGGCCTGCGGGACGTGGAACACTTCGTCCATGTAGGGCTCCCTCTGCTCCCGGGTGACCGTGGAGAGCAAGAGGCAGGAGACCAGGAGGTTGGTGCTGCAAAGAGCGGTGAACACATACCCCTCGAACCGCTCCATGGCCAACGGGAATCGATCTACCGACCGCGGACCTCGTTATGTGATGTGAAGGTGACTGCGCCGCATAACTGTCTCCTTGTACGGGAGGATAATGTCAGAGTTTAGAGCAGATATGGGAGCTTATCGTTATAATCCATCGGATCCAACCAGAAGTTATGCGCTTTTTGACGTTTGCCTGTCCGCTCCTACAAACGGTCCGGGCGGAAACAGTTTCCTGTGAGTATCATTCAGACTTACTATTCAATATATTTATATTAAATAACGATGATTACATTTATTCATAGTAATTCATTTAGGTAAAACTATCACGAGTCTGTTGACATTTTATAAGTAATAATAAAAAAAAAAGGAACAAACGGAACGTTTCATTGAAGCTGTGTCGCAGTATTATTGTTCCGCCTCACATGTCGTGGTTAGGTCGGGTCTGATCGACGGTTGAAACATGCATTCATCCCATCCCCTTGAGCTGTTCCCCGGGAGGACGGTGACGCTGATGCTCTTCAAATGCGTCCGGAACCCCGCAGAGCTGAGGAGAAGCGCCATGGGGGGCCAGATCACCGCCGCCCTGATTAACCCCAGGATGGTAAGCATGGGGTGTGCCGGTGTGTATTTTGGTTTTCATGTGCATTTCATTGACTTTCTATTTGTATTGAATGGCAGCTGGTGGACCCTTTCCAAGTGATTGTAGCTGCGAACAAGGCAGTTCATCTGCAGACTATTGGGAAGATGAAGACGAGGAGCCTGAACTCTGAGATCATCTTCAACCTGTCGCCCACGAATAATGTGAGTCCTCAAAGTGTGTGTGTGTGTGTGTGTGTGTGTGTGTGTGTGTGTGTGTGTGTGTGTTCATATCAGCTAGGAAAAAGTGGCAGTGAGTTGGTCATGGTCCCTCACCTCCTGTTCGGTCAGGGATGTTGACACACTACGTCCGTGCCATCATATCTAGTCTGGGGCAAAAGGCCTTCCATTTTCAAATTACACAAATAAAATGTTATCACTTGTGAATATTTAATGTCCAAGCATGTTCCCATCTTCTGACGAATGCACCAATACCAATAATAAAAAGTTTCATAAATGAATGGGCGTTATGTGACGTAGGGGAGAGTGGGGTAAAGTGAGACATTTTTTACATTTGCTCCCCTCTAAGCAAGCTAAAATTACATATCAGTCAAATTTACACATTTCCCATTAATTCAGGATGTTTCCTAGCAATGGAAATTATCAGAATGTATTCAGGACGAAGGGCAGTGAAAATATGATTGTTTTATAAAAAGTGGTCTTGTGTCTCACTTTACCCGATCTTAGGGGTAAACTGAGACAGACCAGCGAAATCAAGGGGGTAAAGTGAATCAGCTGGGGGTAAACTGATCCACTTACTTTATCCACTCTGAAACTACCATAACAACACATGTTGTAACAGTTAGAATCCTGACAGCTCCTGTGTTTGGTTGCAAAGTTAAATATGACAAAGTCACCCAGGGACAGATCTGTGTTTCCTGGATCACTTCTCTCATCCTCAGAGCTCTCTTCGTCAGACACATCATCAAGTGGGACAGGGACATCACCCTCCTCAGAGCTGCTAACTACGATTTTCTTTTTGGGTGCTTTATTTTTCGGTTTTCCCTTTTCTTTGCCATTTTGCTTTTTCCCTGCCGGTTTCTTTTGACTTTCTTTATAAGCCTTTTCAATTGCCTGCTTCTCAGGAGGATCCGTTATGATGGCTGTCTTGACACGCTTTCGTTTGGTTTGTGTTCTGGGGGAACATTTGGGAAGTGGTACGATTTCGCGAGGAGACAGATACCCAGGTCGGTTGGGAACACGTGGCACATCTGTCAGCTGGCGGGGCACAGCTATGTGGACCATCTGCAGCGGGTGGACCAGCTATAGTGGGTGGACCATCCGGATCATCTGCAGTGGCAGGCTGCAGCTCAGGGTTTGGCCGGTCTGACACCATGGATGGTGCAAACGCTCCATCAGGGAAAATGTCTCGGTTATATGGGAAAATCCCATTGGACCTAAATCCAGAAGTGATGTTGCGTGGTGTCACTGCTGACATGAAGGCCTCATTCACAGGTCCTGCAATCTGGTAGATGGAGACTGTTTTTCCAGGGTTAGATCTCATCCACCCATCAAGAGCTTGGCTGTATTGGGTCTTGAACGGGCCATACAGGGTCACGTCGAGAGGCTGCAGGCTTTATGGTCATGTATGGAACAGTTCGGTACGGTGATGTTGGAATAGAGCAGACAGTATTTATACTCTGTGTGTGTGTGTGTGTTGGTTGTTCAAAATAAGGTCAAGAAATATGCTTATATTTTCCAACTGTTCCAAGTAATCTACAATTACTGTATAAATGCGGTCCATTTACAATTTAAGAGAGCACACTAGAGTCTTAATGTCTGAAGAACAAATACGTCAAGCTTGAGAAATGGTTTCGTGTGCAGATCTCGGAGGCCTTCAAGAGGTTCGGCATCTCGGACGCAGATGACTCTGTGCTGGTGGTGCTGGTCGCTACAGGCGACGAGAGCCAGACGTTGGCGGACATCAAGGAGAAGGTGGACGGAGAGCAGGTCCCCATGGAGGAGCTTCCAACGCTGTCGGATGTCACGCAGATCAGGAAGGTTCGAGTACTGCTACCATTTCACTACAATCAATCGATCATGACCTTACCTTCACATCTTCTTAAAATAATTGAACTTTCACAATTTGGTTAACAAACGCATTGTCTGGATTGGAAAGATCAAATTAAATCCACACGGAAATGAATTTATCTAAGCAAGTAGTATTTGAGTAAAACAAATGGCAGTATTCTCTGAGGTAGCCAATGTAGGGATGCAAGTAGTTGGGGCCGGAGTCAAATATTGAATTGAGTAGAAGTACAAGAATCAATTTCCCTGTAGCATGAAGTATGTATGCAACTCGATATCGTAAAGTACTTGAGTAGATGTAATCAAGGACTATCCACCCGTGTTTCATACTAGGACTATTATTAATTGAGCTTTCATCCAAAGCGACTTAGTTAATTCAGATGCTTGCCATTAAGGAGCAGGTAGGGGTTGGGTTAGGGCCTCTTGCTCAAGGATACCCACAGGTAGCCCAGAGACATCGAGGTTTGAACCGAGAACATTTTGGGCTGGGATGCAAACCAAACCACTAGGGCATAGGTCACCCTGTCTGACACAACTTTGACCATAAGTTGACGTGACACATGTTTAGCAAAATAAATCATCTGTTAGTGTTCTCTCAGTCCTTACCTGGATCGTTCCCGGATTTTTGTATTTGATTTAGTTAAGGATTTTGAAGAGCGCATTTTAAAATCTGCAAAAGCTGTAACACTTTTATTAAATTCTGCTAAACCAAATTGTCCTTGTCGATAGGGATTTGTACATCAGCATCACCCCACTTGTCTTTTCATTCTGTTGTCTCCAGCTGTACAAAGTGACGCCACAGGAAGAGAAGATGGGAGGTCTGCTAGACTCTGTCGTCTGCAAGATGGCCACCAAGGACGTGATGTAGCGGCTCTCGGGGGGACCGGTCCCTCTTGGAGGCTCTAGGTCATGTTTTGGACCATATACCTGTGGGGGTATTCGTAGTCGGAGGGAGGGGGGCTTCGGTGGAGAGGCTTTTGATCAAATGATTGGCTGGCAACGGAATCGGAATCAAGCCGTAATTGTTCTTGAAAGAAACGGTAACACTTTGTTCCAAGAAAATACTCAGGGTGTTGTCAATTTGTGACAGGATTTCATTTATTCAGTCGGTAAGGGTTCATATTTTGTGGGGATCCACCAGTGATCGTCAATTGTACGAAAATCCCCTACTTTACTCCGAATTTGTAAGCATTGATTACAAACCTATAAAAATATCAAAGTTATGGATTTAAAAATAAAGATTGACTTATTTTTTATACTTGTGACTCGCTCTACTTCTACTGTTCATATGAATCCAAAATGGAAATGTGGTTATGGTTTTGTGATAGGATTCATCTTCTCCCGCTCATCACACCAGCTCTATCCAGCTGACGTCTCTTTGAAGCTCTTCTCGATTGTGAGCCTTGAAACGCAGTGTCGTCGAAGTGTGGAAACCGCAACACAAGTAGATCAACAGTGAAACGCGACCGCCCTACAGGAGCAGAAGTACTCTTCACTAGAAGCATAGTTTGGCAAACGCCTCCTCTCGTTCTGGGAAGTGGGCGAGGTTGTCTTTTCCCATGTAGCCGATGATCGACCTTTGCTTGCTCTTCTAAAGAAATCAATCATTAAAGTCACAATTCTTATGTTTTGGCACCGCAGTGGTTTAACGAGCTCCCTGCCGATGCCAGGACCACAGGGTCGCTCACCAGCTCCCGCATAAGACCCAACACTCACTTTTTCATAGTTCACCTAGACTCTGCATAGCCCCCCCCCTTACCCTCCCACACCCCCACCACAGCCCGCTTATGCACTTATAGTATGTTGTACATCCTTGCACTTGAAAATAGTACTTAGCATTGTGTAGCAACCTATCCTAGCTATCTTTGTCGTATACAGAGAATGGGTTGACCTAACGATTGTTAGTGCTTGGCACTTGGTTCTATGAACATCCTTACTGCACCGACAGCGATATGTTGTTTCTGACAAATGTACTTGTGTGTGTGTGTGTCGCTTTGGATAAAAGCGTCTGCTAAATGCCCTGAATGTAGATGTAAGTGAGGTTGGCGAGGGAGTCTCTCCTCTCAGTCGGGGAAGCGGGCCAGCTCGTCCTTCCCCATGTTGCCTCCGCTCAGGATGCACACCACGCTCCGGCCAGCCAGGTCCGGGATCCGGTCCCCGGCGAGGACGGCGGCGAAGGCGGCGGCGCCGGACGGCTCCACCACCAGACCCGAGCGGTAGAGCGCCGACACGGCCGCCCTGATCTCCTCGTCGCTCACCAGCACGATCTGATCCACGTGGCGCCGACACAGCTGGTAGGGGAGACTGCCTGGGGAGCGAAGGGGGGAAGGCCGGGGTCAAAGGTCAAGGGTCATGATCTAAAGGGTGCTAATGATGAGGTTCAGGGTCTTCTCTTATTCTGCTTTACCGCGTCTCTCATGTGTCTTCGCGTAGAGTCGTAAACTTCGTCGGCGTCCTGTTGCTTTAAGTATTGCCGCTGTAAAGGATTATGGGTAACAAATATCTCCTTTCCTTTCATAAATAAAGTTGGTCAGGAGTAACCTATGATAAAGGTGGGTTAAAGGTTGCATCGAGGCACCTTTCCTAAACATTTTTAGAATTTGAACAACCTTTCCTCCAAGTATTCAGATGACAGGGTTCGGAGTCTACCGTCTACGGTTAGGATTTAGGGTCAGAGTTTAGGTTTTAGGGTCAGACACAGAGCACTAAGTTCAGAGTCTACAGTCTAAGGTTAGGCAAGGCAAGGCAACTTTATTTATATAGCACTTTTCATACACAAGGCAGACTCAAAGTGCTTCACATATAAACATTGTCATATAATAAAATAAAATAATAGATAAGTAAAAGAAAAACATATGCAAAGAAATGGGTAAAATAGAAAGTTAAAAAGGCATTTTAGTATTAAAATAGAAAATAAAGGCAAAGTTAAAAAAGCTATGTATGCAATGTATTTAAGATTTAGCAGAAAGCTATAGCAAACATAAAAGTCTTCAGTCTTGTTTTAAAGGTGCTCAGAGTTGGGGCAAGTCTTAAATCCTCTGGGAGTTTATTCCAGCTATTTGTTGCATAGTAACTAAATCCTGCTTTCCCATGTTTTGTGTTTACTCTGGGGATAATTAAGAGATTGGTCTCAGAGGATCTTAGTGGTCTAGAAGGCTGATGTAGTGGAAGCATATCAGTTAAATATTTTGGGCCGAAACCATGTAGGGATTTATAGGTTAGCAACATGATTTTAAAATCAATTCTCTGACCTACAGGAAGCCAATGTAACGATTTCAGAATTGGTGTAATATGATCAAATTTTTTAGTCTTCGTTAGAACTCTAGCAGCAGCATTCTGAACAAGCTGAAGCTTCCTCAGAGTTTGTTTTGGGAGACCTGTAAGGAGACCATTGCAGTAATCAAGCTTACTAGTGATAAAGGCATGTACAAGTTTTTGTAAATCTTCGGTGGACATGAGCCCTCTAATTCTTGCTACATTTTTAAGGTGATAATATGCCGATTTTGTAACTGATTTGATGTGACTGTCGAAATGTAAATCTGAATCCATGATAACCCCTAGATTTCTGGCTTTGATTGAGGTTTTCAGGGACAGAGAGTGAAGGTGTTGGGTTACTTTAAGCCTTTCCGTTTTAGAACCAAATACAATTATCTCTGTTTTGTCCTCATTTAGTTGAAGGAAATTTCGGCACATCCATTCTTTCACTTGCTCAATGCACTGGCACAGCAGATCTATGGGCCGATAGTCATTTGGTGATAGCGATACATAGATTTGCGTGTCATCAGCATAGCAATGATGGGCAATATTGTTATTTTGCATGATTTGCCCTAGTGGGAGCATGTAGATGTTGAATAAAGAGGGACCTAAGATCGAACTTTGTGGGACTCCACATGTCACGTTGGTTGATTCTGATACAAAGTCGCCAATGGAAACAAAGTAGTTCCTATTTTGTAGGTAGGACCTGAACCAATTTAAGACGGTGCCTGAAAGCCCCACCCAGTTTTCTAACCTGTCCAGAAGTAATGTATGGTCTACAGTGTCGAATGCAGCACTGAGGTCAAGTAGCATTAGTATTGAGGTTTTGCCAGAGTCTGTTAAGACGGATGTCGTTTACAACTTTAATAAGGGCGGTCTCAGTGCTGTGCAAGGGTCGAAATCCTGATTGGAAGGTGTTATAGCAACCAGTTGATGCCAGGAAGTGATTAAGTTGCTGGAGGAAAACTTTCTCAATGATTTTACTTATGAAGGGTAGATTTGATATTGGTCTGTAGTGGTTGATAATAGAGGCATCTAGGCTCCGCTTTTTTAAAAGGGTTTTAATAACTGCAGTTTTCAAAGCTTTTGGGAAATTGCCTGACTGGAGAGAGTTGTTAACTATCTGCAATATGTCTACTGCTAGGCAGTCGAAAACATTCTTAAAGAGGTTGGTAGGTATAGTATCAAGGCAACAGGTGGATGGCTTTAGTTGTGTCACAGTTTCCACAAGATTTTGAGAGTCTATAACATTAAAGCATGCCATCCTTGCCACGTTACTTTTGCCTGAACAGGGTGGTAGTCCAACATTTTTGTTTAAAGTGGAGACATTGATGACGCGTCTGATACCTTCAATTTTATCAGTATAAAAAGCTGCAAACTCATTGCATTTCTGCGTGGAATGGAGATCAGGTGGAATTTGTGTTGGGGGGTTGGTCAGTCTGTCAACAGTTGCAAATAGGGTTTTTGCATTATTAGTGTTGGTTTTAATGATATTGGAGAAAAATGTTTCTCTAGCATTTATTAAGTCTAAATTGTAGGCACGGAGGCTCTCTTTATAGATATCATGGTGAATATGAAGTTTTGTTTTACGCCAGATGCGTTCAACCTTCCTGCATTCTTTTTTCTGTGCTGTTACAGAAGCAGCTTTTCTCCAGGGTGTCTTTTGCTTTCCAGAAATCGTTTTAACCTTATAAGGTGCAATGACATCTATGACTTTCAAAAATTTCAAATCAAAGTTTTCTACAAGATCATCAGCAGAACATGGGTTTAGAGGTGGTAGCAAGGAGATGGCCTTTTTAAAAAAGTACATTAGAATCTTCATTGATATACCGTTTTTTGACAGTGTTTGATTTTGTCTGTATGTCGGGAATAAAAGATATGTTAAAGAAAACACAAAAGTGGTCAGACAAGGAAGGATCAGTCACAGAGAGATCAGAAACATTGAGGCCCTTTGTGATAACCAGGTCTAGAGTGTGCCCCTTACAATGAGTAGCCTCTTTCACATGTTGAGACAGTTCAATTGTGTCCAAAATGGTAAAAAGTTTTTTTGCACACAAAAATTTGCAGAATATGTGGGTGGCCTGTAAATAATTAATAGGAGAACTCTGGGGGAGCATTTCAATACAGCACTAAGGTATTCGAACGATGGAAATCACCAAATAACATCTGTTTCCCCTGAAATACATTTTTAAATATAGCAGCAACCCCTCCACCTCTTTTTCCAGATCTACATGCATCAAAAAAGTTATAGTTGGGAGGAGCTGTCTCTATCAGAATGGTTGCACTGTTAATTTGTTCCAGCCATGTTTCAGTTAAAAACATAAAATCCAGTTTAGAAGTGGTAATAAAATCATTAACTAAAAATTATTTGTTATTAAGAGACCTCACATTAAGTAGAGCCATCCTGATGGTGTTGTTGATAGGCTTTAAGGTTGTTTTTGGTTTGGAGGCAATAGATATGAGATTTGTGAGGTTAGCAGTGTGTCTAAGTTTCCCTTTGTTTACTCTCTTAGTGGTTACAGCATGAATGCGAAAGTTGCCCTGCTTTGACGTAGGCAACCTTGGGTTCAGCAGATTATGTGAAACTTCCTTTATACTGTGTCTACGGCTGAACCCTTTTTTGTCTCAGTAATACTCAGGACTACTATCAGTACAGGGGGGGGGGCTGGGGCGCCATCCTTTTGGGTGTTATCAGCCTGTGGCCATGACGTGGCGATGCCATCATTGACACAGATGCAAGTTTGATGCCAACATATTCCAGTTTCTTAAATTCGGCTGGAAAATCGCAAAGGGAGGAGACATTGGGGCTGGAGTTGTTGTTGTGGCTATGGGAGAGATGAGGCTGGAGGTCATCGTCGATGGGGGAATGCAGAGGAGGGGGGTGGCCGTTCCTCGCCAAGCCAGCATCAGCGATGGGGGAAGGCACAGTTTGATGGCGTCGGGCGGGCTGTTGTCTCTCTTCAAGGTCTTTGGTCTGTCTGCTATCTGCGTGGCAGATAGTGGCAGTAGATGTGTGGGGGAGGCTGTAGTCTCGCTTCTTCTCAACCTGTGCTCTGACTGTGGCCTGTGCGTCAGACCGTGGAGATTTGTGGGAAAGCGAGAAGAGAAGATTGTCCCTCAACAGTTTTGAGCCTAACCTGTTTGGGTGTAGGCCATCTGCTCTGTAAAGATATTTGCGGCCCCAGAATAAGTTGAAATTGTCCCTTCCTCTTTCATTGCAGACTCTGGAAAGCCATGTATTCAGTGCAAGTAGACGACTGAATCTGTTTATTCCCCTGTCAACTGCTGGTATGGGTCCACTGATGAATGACTTAATGTGTATTTTGTCCAGTGTATCCAATAGATCAGTGTAATCCCTCTTCAGAAGTTCTGACTGTTCTCTTTGAATATCATTAAATCCTGCATGCACAAAAATCTGAGATTTTGGGGTTTTCCCAATATGATTTTGGCTAGTTTATGGTTGATGTCACTAACCATTCCATATGGGAAGTTGCATGTTTTGATCTTCTTACCGGTTATATCCTTGATGGTTGAGTCTCCTATAATCAGAGTGTCTGGTTCATCTGCTTTCTCTGAGATGGGCCCTTGTTGGACGGTGGCAGACACATGCGCAGCCCGCCTCCGTGGCGACTGGTTCCATCTCTGTCCGTACCGTCTGTCCGGACACATTTCAGGGGTCAGGGGTGCACAGGTGGCCAGGGCATGCGCTGCTCGCCTCCATGGCGACTGGTTCTTGTTCCGTCTCTGTCCGCACTGTCCGTCCGGACGCATCTCGGGGCTCAGGGGTGCATGGGTGGCAGGCGCGTTCGTGGACTCTTGAAGTGGCAGGAACTGGTTCTTCAGTGGCAGGGTTAATTTCAGTGACGGGCTAATCCGGCTGATACATGTAACTTTAGCTTTGGGTAGCTTAGCATTTGGCGTTGAGTGAACTTGTTGATTCACTTTGGTATGTTGTTTTGGCTTAGCGCCGACTCTGTGCCAGTGAGACGCAGCTGGAACTGTCTCTCTCTTGTCCAGCTTCGGGAAGGATACAGTGTAGCTTTGATCATCTTGCTGTATCTGAGTGAGCTCAGCAAACTCACCCATCGGCACTGTATCCTGGAGGAGTCCTTTGCTTTTTTCTAATGCTGCTAGTCTCGTTTCAAATAAAGCCACTGTCTGTTGCAGTTTGGTGCAGTCTGTGCATTTCCCAGGCTCCGTGCCTGAGATATCCGAGTACAGAGGCATGTTGGCGATAGGAAAGTCCAAGATTTTTTTTGCGGTCTGATCCGCGAGTCATAAAAAGTGCCAAAATGTATTGTTGAATCGAGCGATGGAGGACGACGGAAACAAACTATATAATGTTAGGTATTATGATCATGAAATAAAATAAGATAAAGTAGATCTGAACGATGAATTAAGTAGTTTTTTCCAATGCCTAGCGGAACTTCGGGAAACATGACCTCTCTCTCTGCTGCCTCTTATCTTAAGTTTAGGGTCAGGGGTTTAGGTAGGGTTTAGGGTCAGAGGTCAGAGTCTAGGGTTAGGGTCTAAGGCTAGGCTAAGGCTCTGAGGGTTGAAGGTGAGCGACGACCTTACCTGCAGATGGCGGGGCCAGGCCTGAGGCGATGCTCTTGGTTTCCATGGCAACAGGCCTCTCCTCCAAGAAGCTCTGGTACATGGTGCAGGCTGGGGACAGAAGGGAGAGTTATACTGCGGCAACTGCTCCCACTGGTCAGGGAAAGTCCTACTGGTTACACTGGTCGTAGTGGTCTAGTAGAGAGTGGAGTTATACTGGTTTGGGAAAGCCCTACTGGTTAAACTGGTCTGGTACGGAGTTGTGTTATACTGGTCTGGAATATAAGTCATGCTGGTTGTATTGGTCTAGTATCGATATACTGGGGCAACTGGTCCTACTGGTTGTACTGGTTGTAGTTATACTGGTGCTACTGGTCCTACCCCCCTCCGGCTCCACGCCGTAGATCCTGGTCCTGGACGACCCTGAGAGTCTGAGGGCCGCCGCCACCCCGGCCAGCAGCCCCCCTCCCCCGCAGCAGACCACCACCACGTCGGGGTCCGGGACTGCCTCCAGCACCTCCAGGCCCAGGCTGGGGGTCCCAACAGCAGGGGGTCAGAGGACAGCAGGGGGTCCACAGAGAGCAGGGGGGGTCAACGGACAGCCTCACATTGGGGCTGAGGTACTGACCTCTGACCTCTCACCATCCATTAATCCTTCATCTTTTCATCTATCTCACCTTCCGTTCCGTCCCTTAATCCAACCATTCATTAAAGACAGCATGATCAATTCATGCTTGGATGATACAACATATCATCCCCCCTATCAGCCACACATGACCCCCCTATCAGCCACACATGACCCCCCTATCACCACCATATCAAAAGTAATGTGAGTGATCACTTTTCCCACATATCACCCCCGTATCACCCACATATCACCACTGTATCACTCACATATCAACCCGTATCACCACTATATCACTCGCATATCGGCCCCATATTACCCACATATCACCCCTGTATCACTCACATATCACTCCCATATCACCACCGTATCACCCCTGTATCACTCCCATATCACCACCGTATCACCCCTGCATCAACCCCATATCACCAATATATCACCCACATATCAGGCCCCTATCACCCACATTAAGGGAAGGGCCCCCCCATAGTCCATCATTTCCTGTGGGTGTGTGTACCTGGCGTGGCCGGCGATGAGGTCGAGGTCGTCGTAGGAGTGGAGGAAGGTCATGTCATCGTTCCGGACACAGCTGTCTACCACTTTCATCAGACAGGAAGTGGGGACGCGCTCCACTTCGACCCCGAATTCCTGAGAGGCACGGGCAGAGCAGTCAGAACGCCCAGGAGATGGACGACGAAACTGCCTCACTCAAACTGGTATGACTCTGCGCAATCAGTTGTTTAGTTGTTTTGTTTTGAGACGCATCAAACAAAGTGTCAACAGTAACTGTTGACACTTGCGTTTACAGTAATGGACCGAATGCGATACGTTGCACAAGGCATGCAGTCATCAGGAGGCCAGACAGAAAGGCACCAAACCTAATGTATTTATTATGTTATTAGGGGGCAGGGACAAAGAGGAAAGGATCTCTTCATGTGGATTAGCTTTAGATGACTCATGAGGCTGTTGGGGATGGGCACGAGTAGTAAATTCCAAACTCGAGTGATCGAAGGAATTCCTCGAGGATCAATCGAGTACTCGTTTAATCGAATCTATTTTTTAGAATGCAACGCATCTGCAGCAGGAATAGGCCTGATGACGAACGGCAATATTACCAACCAAACATGTGATGCTTATTCTCCATCAAAACAGTCAGAGTTATGAGAGTATTCATTATTTATTTTTGCAAACGTTCAAAACACATTTTCCTTACAGAAATAAATATGCGTCTCACGATTTAATCACGTTGAACCAAGGCCGGTAACAGTTTAAAAAAATAAAAAAACGAAACAAGTAGCCTAACCATTGAAAATAATTTAAAGCTGCAAATAAAACGGCAGCAAATGGACTATGGAAATACTCAGCGTTGTGATCTTCACTACACGGCCGTGATTACAGCTGCGTCTTGCGGCGGTGAAAATAGCCGACACACTTGGTCTGCTTTCCCGAACTCACCGTTGTGTTTCAGGAGCATGGGTTGCCACATAGTACTTGTAGTACTCTGGTAGCTCGATTTCGCTTGGCATATTTTACATTTCACCTTATGATCTCCTATTTCTTTAAAGTATTTAAATTCTTCGCTGCGCTTTGCTTTAACCACCATCTCTTAACTTTTTGAATTCTGGCGTGTCTGCACACGGCACGGCACACGCCACACAGAAATGGATACATTTAATTTGCTTTGTGCCCACGGCATGCGTTAGTGGCCCCCTCACAGAAAATTGATACATTTGCTTCAGAAAACTTTGTTTGTGTGTATATGCAAACTCGAGTTCGCCTGTCCACCAACCGAGTTCATTTGTAACGAGGAGTACTCGAGTAATCGATTCCTCACGCCCATCCCTAGAGGCTGTAATATCTCTATGTCCAGATGACCTCAGTCTTTTTCTCCTTTGACTTATGTTTACTTATAAGGTTAAAAGGTTGACTTAATCTTTCATTCAAGGTTAATGGTTTAAGGTTAATCATTGTCGGTTTTATGAAAGTATTCCACACTCACAATGTGGTTTTGTTGTCGTTTGGTTGAACATATTTTGTAATGTCTGAGTAGAAATGATTTTCCTTGTGCCCATCAATGTTACATCTTTGTGCTAACTCATATGTGGTAGAGGTTTTAGTTATACTTTACTCAAGATTGTGTTTGTCACACATGCAACTACCTCAAGCCAGCGATCTACGTGAGTTGCACTCACGCCCAAAATAATGAAGTGCATGTAAAAGATAATGCTTCACCTCATCCTGCCAACCGTCGGACCACAACTGGACCCTCACCAGTTTGCATACAGGCCGAAACGTGGGCCGGAGGACGCAGTGGCATGCCTCCTCCACTTCCTCCTCCACCATCTCCAGAAACCAAAGAATCAGTCCTGTTCGTCGACTAATGTCCAGATGTTGAATAATGTCCAACATCTGGACATTATTCCACTCCATATTCACATAGTCATATTCATGAGCTGCAGTTTTTTTTTTTTTACTGCAGCTCATGATAGGCCCCCCGATCGGCGTAGGCCCTGGGGCTTCAGCCCAGGCAAGCCCGTGCATTAAGGCGGCCTTGGACACAGCCATCGTAGGTCCACTCAGTGACGACAATTCCATCACAGCATACCAACAGTCAATCACATAGTTTCCACAGTGGTGCACGGACAACTATCTCCAGTTAAACGCTGACAAAACTAAGGAAATGGTCATGCACACATCCAAGACACCTCCTTCACTCAATTGCACATTCATCAAAGGACAACCAGTTGAACTAGTCAACAGTTTTAAATACCTAGGGCTCACCATAGATAACAAACTCAACTTCAGCGAACATGTCATTACCACACACAATCGTGCACATCAAAGGCTTTATGTCATACGCAAACTGAAATCCCTGTCTGTGGCCCCCCCCCCTCCTCTTACTCCTCTACAAAAGCATCATCCAACCCATCCTAATGTCCTGTTTCCCCTGCTTCTTCACCCTGCTCACTGTTACCAGCAAAAACAGACTCCTCAAAATCCCACACATAGCATCCAAGATAATCACCCTCCCCAGCCTGTCAGAGCCATATGACCTTGCTATTGCACGCCAAGCACGTGTAATAGTCAGCCGCCCTGAACACCCCCTTAGCCACTTCTTTGAATTACTCCCCTCTGGCCGCAGATATAGGGTACTAGACTGGAGAAAAGCCCATTTTAAAATAAGTTTTGGCCCCTCAGCTATCATAGCACTAAAAGAACATGGAGATCCTTCATCACTGTATATTGTCCATGTCATGTATATTTCTGTCTACATGTTTTTCTGTGGTAAATTCTGGGCAGGGAGTTTATCCGTTCTATATGTGGGAAAATAGTTTATTTGTTATCTGTGTGCCTCACAGTGTTGCTACACTGTGTTGTGTCTTTTCAAATGTATGCTGCCCTGAAACCAATTTGACATGACTGTGTGAAAACAATTATCCCCTTGAGGACAAAAAAACTAACTAACTACAATTTAATCTCAAACACATGTGGTTTATTATGTCAGTTTGTATCAGTTTAATTTACAACGAGTGGATGTTAATCACAGAGCATCGCACTGCCTTACAACAGATATAGCGGTAATCTCTGAGAGGGGAAATGAAAAAAGAGGAAATGAAAATCATTACTTGATTTAAGTTGGTTAATATTATTTTGAGAAAGAGAAAAAAATCATTGAACACCTTGTATCAACAAATACAATTTCAATTAGATTTTAAAGGCCATCTTACTTGTTTAATTTACCAAAAAACGTGTTAGAGAATTGGTTTGCAAAGAACGGGAGTTCTTTGGATAACCGAATTAGGTTTGGTTTTTTACTTATATACAAATGATGATAAGGCTCAGGAAGTACAGAGGGTTGCCTTGCAACCTGAAGGTTGCTAGTTCGATAACCGGCTCCCAGAGTCCCCTTATATTCCGGTCATTTTATGAAAAAAGGTCAAACAAATTGCAACAGAAGAAATCTCAACAGATTTTGTATCCTCAATATGTCCTGAGTAAGGAAAAAAAAGCCCAGAAGAATCCCAATTTGGTTCCCATGGAACTCCCGTTCTTTGCAAACCTAATCAGAACTTCCGGGATCAGGCTTTGGTTCACATTGTCCAAATGTGTGGATTCCTCCTACATGTACTGGACAATAACTTTCCCCTAATGGGATTCTTCTGGGCTTTTGTTCCTTACTCGGGACATATTGAGGATACAAAATCAGTTGAGTTTGTTTCTGTTACAATTTGTTCTAGGTTGACCACCATTTTGGCTTAAAATTACTGGAGTATAATGGATTCCCGACGAGTGGGGTGTCACCTTGCACGATTGAGTCCACTGTCATTGTGTGAATGAGCCATTGTATGCCTTGCGGTTAAAAGCATCAGCTTATCTCCCTAAATGCAAAAGAAAAAGGGTGAGGCTGCACTGACTCAAAAACAAGATTGCAGCGAGCACTCTGGTGCACACGCCTACATGATTTAACGAAGGAGATCAAAACATGTTCGGCAGAGCGACATCAAGCAAGAGGGAGATATTGGACGAAGAAGGAGGAAAGGACGAAGAACCCAAGTGGCCAGCTCCATCCAGCTGACGATCAGCATCTAATGTTTTATTTTTTAAGACTGAAAACTTTTGTCAGGTAATCTCTATTTGATTTTATGCTGTTATTAGAATAGGAATACATCCAGTCTCCAAAGGTCTTTGGCTTAATTTATCTTTGGTTTCTCCTGTTCAGAGTTTACCTATTGTATGTTGCACAGCCTTGCACTTAAAAATATAACTTTTGTGTAAAGTCTTACCGTAGCTAGCTTTGTTGGTTACGGAGAATGGGTTAACCATAGCAATTGTTGGAGCTTGTCAGACCTTCTTCTGACAAATGTACTTATTGCAAGTCGCTTTCGATAAAAGCGTCTGCTACATGCCCTCAATGTAAACGTAAACGTAAATGTTCTGTGCTCGTTAAAAACATACCAAAAGAACAAGCTATAAATAAGAAAAAGACCTCATCTTCACCGTCGGGATGAAACTTAATACTGGATTGTGCACAAAATAGTAATATTACGAAGAAATCCTGGAGGTAAGGGCTCTCACCCCGACCGTTGGTAACATGAGATCTTGAAATTAGATATTCGACAGAGCTTTCTTGGGTTCTGGCTCATAACTCGGGAGTTTGTTTACCAGTGACCCAAATCTAACATAGTATAGAGCAAGAGCTATAGTGCTTTCATAGAAACTCTTGGATCACACAGTAATCCAGTACTTTGTTCAAGAACGTAATGGACGGCAAATATATTAAACATGATATTAAAATAATAAATAAAATGATGAATTTGTCAATGCTACTCATAAAGAAGAACAAGATCAAAGAGCTTGGTTGAATGTACCACTAGCGAAATAATTCCCATCTTGATGTTTGAATGTTGTTTCGTCAAAGGGAACCATCGATAACAGCAGCGTAATGCAGCCAACCGGTTTGTGTGTCATCTAGATAACAAAACAATGTAGCAGCACTTTTATTGTTTTATATACAATTGTGTATTGTTTTGTACACAAAACTAGGCTCTGACACGAATGACCATTCATATAACTGCCGGCCTACTCCTCAGGTTAGAGAGCAGTAGGTTATTGTACACAGCACTGCTGCCCCTGGTGGTCAGATGTAGTTATCCCACTCTACAGCATCATCTATGGAAGTTCCTGTTTTTAATCCGTACCTCCTCTGTATGGTTTAAGCGTTGGCCGAAACCACTACCACCACAACCACCATAATGACAGAGGAACACAAAGCGGCAGCTAACCCAGGGCAACCGAAGGGGGACCCCGTGTGTCGACGTCTGTCCAGATGTGCCCTCATCTTCCTTCTCCTCGCACTCTCAAGTATCATCTTCCTGCGGCGCAACATTCTCACTCTGGAGGTTGGTGTTGCATTGGTTGAGTGTGTGTGTTACATTTAGTTGAATACTACAATTCAATAGTGACTCAGTGGGCATATAGGACAAATAATCCAACTTGTTGTCCTTAATTAGTGTGAATACTGTAGCATTCACACTCTAGATATCGAAATCTTTATTATTCTTCTCTTCTTCTTTTTGGTCATCAACTCCTCCGCCATACTTTAAGCTACAGGAACCATTCAACCCTCAGCTATTTAACAACATGATGACTATCTATTCAGTTTCGTTAAGGGTATTTCAGCTCTTTCAACTTTTTAACCTATTAAGCTTTTTCCAATTATTTCTACAATGGAAGTCAATGGTAATAACCAGCCTCTGACACTTCAACTACTTAAGACATCGTAACTAAATACATTTTCAACAGTTAACCTTCGTTACCAAATCTACACACTTTCAGAAAATCTTCAATTATCTGAAAACAGGTTTTTGATATCATAATTTTTCCAGAATCAGTTTTAGTTTCAAACCGGCTTCGTTTTCTGTTGTTCTCATTTAACTTCAGGCATCGTACCTAAATCTATTTTCAAGTTTACCTTTGTTCAAACCATTCAACAAATCAACACACTTGTATCTTCAATAATATCGAAATGGAATTTCGATATCATTTATACTTTATTCAGAATCACAGTTTAAGTTTCATACCGGCTTAGTTAGAGCGTGAGGATGCTCAGGCAGCGATGCCAGATTGGGCGGTTTTTCCGGCTTTTGGCTTTTTCAGCAAAAATTTGCGCTTTTCATTCAGTTGTCAGCAATAACACGCGTTTTCTGCAGGAGATGCAATTTCAAGTTATATTTTGTATTAATTAGTATTATTAGTTATCATGACAACTACCCAAAGCCGCATTCAGCCTCACTTTAAACCGGACCTCCCTTCTTGCCCCCCTCAGAACCTGAGCTACCACACAGCCACACAGTCTATGCTTTTTCAGCCCCAGAACAGCAGCCACCCTGCCTTAGCCCAGAAGGGGCCCCGCCCTCCGTACAAGAACCACACCATCTGCAGCCACCTGGAGCCTAGCCCCGACGAAGCCCTGGAGGACCGCGCCCTCCTCGACGCCATCGCCTGGCCCAAGCCCCCCGCCCCCACGTCCCTCAACCAGACCAGTGACCCCGTCCACAGCCTGTTCGCCATTCTGCCCTCCAAGGGCGGGAGGGAGCGGCGTGTGGGGGACCAGCTTGAGACCCTGGTCCAGATGCAGGACTTCCAGGGCCGTCCCAAGCGCTACGGGGGGGACTTCCTGGTGGCACGGCTGCACTCCCCGGAGCTGGGGGCAGGAGTGGCGGGCACGGTGGTGGACCACCTAAACGGATCCTACTCGGCGCTGTTCCCCCTGCTGTGGGAGGGTCCGGCCCAGGTGACGATCACCATGGTGCACTCCAGCGAGGCGGTGGCCGTGCTGCAGCGGCTCCGGGAGCAGCGGTCCGACCGCTTCTTCTTCCAGAGTCTGTTTCGCTCGGGCGAGCGGTCTGAGACCACCGTGTGCAACATGTGCCTGCCGCACAATCGGCCGCAGGAGCCGCTGTGCAACTACACAGACCTCCACACCGGGGAGCCCTGGTACTGCTTGAAGCCCAAGCGGCTGAGCTGTGACACCAGGATCAACCATTTCAAGGGAGGCTACAAGAAGGACCTCGTCACCAACAAAGAAGCGCTGCTCTTTCAGAGGTCAGGCGCTGAACCCTGCTTTATCCTTCATTTATAACTTTGGAAATGTGTTTTATCCTTGTCAGGGGTCCGAGCAGCATGGAAGCGGCTTGGTCCCCTATTGTTTCTGTAACGTTTACTTATCCCTCAAATTCTGTAAAAGTCATACTGCAGCCTACCGTAAGTCGAAAACTCTTGAAATTTTCAGGTATGGTTACCAATAACCCCCACTACCCATAAACCCACATTTGTGGTACTGCACCCAAAGGTGGCGCTATTGTAAAAAATCATTTATTAGGCTTATTACTCCTCACCAGATTGACCTGGACTCAAAAATTCTTTCAGAATACTAATCTCTAGAATCAGAAGCATTTATAAAACCTGGGTCTTATGCGACAATTTTTTTTTACTTTTCCCACAATTTCATATTAGAGCTAAACATGATAAAAACATTCCCAGGCTACAAAAATTATAAGAAATTCACCAAAATGGCCACATAAAATCTTTAGAACAAGCCTCACAAAAATCATCAAACAGAATTAGTTTTACTTAGTTCCATTGGAGAATATTGGCCAATAAGGTTGGAGCAGTTAGCCCATTTTTCTTATATGACCATTTTGTTATTGTATAAAAAAACATACGACTATTATTAGGTGGATACCAATACCCCCCACTACCCATAAACCCAAATTGTGGTGGTGCTATTTAAAATAATTATGAACAAGCCTTATTTTATTTCTCCTTACCAAATTGACCTGGACTTAAAATTCTTTCATCATATCAATCTCTAAAATCAGATGCATCTTTTTCACCCTGGTCTTCTGCTCTAAAAATCTTTACTTTTTCCCACAATTTCATAGATAAGCCAAACGTCCACATTCTCAATCCATTTTGCCTAAATTACCATTTTGTTATTGTATAACTACTATACGGCTATTTATAGGTGGATACCATTAACAGTGCAACTTTTCAGTTCTGTGCTCTTTTAAGAAAGCCCTTAATTCTCTTGTGAAATGTGTGCTTGGAGTTTTCTTGATGTTGTGTGATTATCAAGACATTTTCACCATGTGAGTGAGGTTTCATGCAGTTCAGGAATGTCAGTGGCTCAACAGGTTAATGCCCTGTACTGGTTATCCTTAGGTTGAGAGTTTGAATCCTGATTAGAGCATTAGGAACAAGCTGAACATGACATTCTGTCATTGACACTCATTTAAGAAACATTGAACAACATTGAAAAGCACCTGAAATCCATCAGGCAATCAACATTCCGACTCATTCGTATCCAAGAATCTGACTGCCAAGACACTGGCAGTATGGCATTAGGGGAACTTCTTCGTTAACCATTTTTCCTTCATAATTAACTCTGTCATATTTATATTCCTTCCGTTAGTGTTCTTGACTACAAAGGTTTTATTTCCCCAGAATTTCAAAGATTGTTCAGGTATATGCTTTTAAGAAAGCCCTTAATTCACTTGAGAAATGTGTGCTTGGAGGTTTCTGGATGTTGTATGATTATCAATAGACATTTTGATCTTGTGAAAGGGCTGCAGTTCAGGTTTATCAGTGGCTCAATAGGATAATACCGTGTACAGGTGATCCTTAGGTTGAGAGTTCAAATCCCGATTATAGCATGCTGAACATGACATTCGGCCATTGCTTTGCAGCTCACCTGAAAGCCGAGGCACAGTATTGCATTAAGTGGAACATCTTTATCAACATCTTTCCTTCATAATTATTTCATATGTATGTATCTTTCATTAGTGTGTTCTTGACTTTTAATTTTGCTCGGACCCTGTTAATCACCGCTTGCGGTTATATTTTGTTTTATTACTCACAGCCGTGTAAACATCAAGGTTGTCATCCATGCGTCAGGACCTGATCGGATAGACGTGCTTCCTAGGAAGATAGGTACACAATCATTGCTACGCTTATTGGAGGAGGTTGCTTATGTGGTGGTGGCGCCCACTTGTATGTATTTCATCTTGTGACATTTGTGTCATTCTCATATCCCAGATAACCCAGAGTTAGAAAACCGCAGCATCAAACCAGAGCCGGTCAAGTACAATCCTTCTGGGTATTACTACAAAGGCTCCTGGAGGTCCTTTGATGGAACACCTGTTCGCCAGTTTGACGCCAAATCGATCACCCAGTGCCTGACTGGCAAGGTGATCAATATGTACGGAGACTCCACGATGAGGCAGTGGTTTGAGTACCTCAGAGCGTTTGTACCAGGTGAGCACCGACACCCTTCTCTCTGTGCCAACGATTCTGTGGCCATTCCTCATGTCCCATTGATCATTTCCAATGTCCGCGTTCATTCGGTCTCTCCTACAAACCAAAGAGTTCAACCTTCGCAGCCCAGCGCAGGCGGGGCCCTTCATGGCGGTGGACTGTAAACACAACATCCTGTTGAAGTACCGCTGTCACGGCCCGCCCCTCGGCTTCTCCACCGTCAGAGCCAGCGAGCTCCGCTACGTGGCCAACGAGCTGGACCGCTTGCCTGGAGGCCCCAACACCGTGGTGGCCCTCAGCCTCTGGGCCCACTTCAGCCCCTTCCCCGTGGAGGTCTACATACGCCGCATGCGGCACATCCGCCGGGCGCTTGAACGGCTCCTGGCCCGGGGCCCCGGCACCCTGGTGGTCATCCGCTCACCTAACTTAAGGGCCCTGGACAAGGAGATTAGCCTGAACCACAGCGACTGGTTCTCGCTGCAGATCGACAGGGTTCTCAGGAACATGTTCATGGGCCTGGCTGTTGTGTTTGTGGACGCCTGGGAGATGACCTTAGCCCATAATAGCGCCCACAATATCCACCCGCCCCCGGACATCATCAAGAACATGATCAGTCTCATCCTGACTCAGGTGTGTCCTGCAAAGAAGAAGAGCTAGTGGCAAAGAAAGAAGGAAAGTTGGAAGAGGCGTGCCGTCCAAGTGCTTGTAACATCGTTGGGTTATCCTGATTCTCTTGCCATGAACAAGTTACTTGTTACTCTTACTTTTTACAAAGGGGTATTTTTTTTTTTTGCATAAAAGAGGCCTTTATGTAAAGCCCCTTGTACTGGATTCCATCCAGCTCATCCCCCAGTTCCCATCAAAGGGAGGCCTTGCCCAACCGTTAAAACCGGTTTTCTTGGATCGCTCTCTCTCTCTTTGGTCTGCCGATGATAACCCTGCTTGTTCTGAATTACTAGCTTATTTGTTAACTTAAATATGTATATATATATTATATATATTCCCCTCTCCCCCTTACCAGTGTCTATAGTGAACCGTGTGTTCCTGTTAGCCTGATCCTTTGGTCAATTCTTTGCTGCCACCTTGCAGGTCAGGAGTGTCACTAGAAACTGTACTTTTGGATTAGTTTAGGGTGGAGAAGGTAACTTCACGTATGGTCTACTTAGCAGCACGAGCACTTCGCCTTCCTTTGTTAGCTGCTAGTTTAGCTGTTTTGTTTGGTTATTTTCTTTGACAATACACGAGTTCCAAGACCCTGTTGCATGTCTTGCGGTGTCCTACTTTTGTGTTTTATGTTCACCTGTTCTCTGATGGCTGAGTAAACACACTTTCCCCATCATCTGTTGTTTGCAGTTCATTGTTATTCACCAACCACTTGCTCATCTACCTTCCATAACCCAGCCTTTTACATCCCTGACCTCCCCCACTATCCCCTTGACAGGTGGGTTGTAACAGTGTTGATGAAATATGCTGAACCCCCTCGGTCCCTGAGCTTGCTGTCGAGACTGGTGGGACTATGGTGTTAAATTCTGTAATCCACTATCCAACTATAATCCACAACCATCAAGAGTTCCTCTTGCCAAGGTGATTTGTTTTTCTGAACTTTTATTGATGGTTCAAACTGATAATATCCTCTCTGATGAGAAGGCCTGCCAAGTCAGAAGGTTTATTCTTTTTTTTTTTTTTTTTATACCGCCTCTTTGGACGGTATTAGTCAGAAGTGCTAAGTAAAATGGTCAATTTAATAAAAAAAATTAAAGTCATACATATCTTTAAGCCGGGAAAACGGCATACATAGAAAAACAACCACACTGTCAACAGCAGCAGAAATATCTGGTATAAAAAATGTGTTAAATAAAGCTGAGATAAAGAAGATCTCAGAAAATGGGGAAGAGAATAGCTAAGACAGGCACAATATGGCCAAAAGAGGCAACGTTTGATTCAGTACTGTGTGGGGAGATGGAAGTAATGACAAAAAACTACAAGCATAAGAAAAAAAGGAAAGAAGGCTCTAGCGAAAAGGGAAAAGAGATAATATAGTATTGGCATTGTTCAGAAAGGACGGAGAGCTACGGAGGCAGAGAGAAAAGGCAGCAAGGGAACTGGTGTGGTGGATTTCCAGAGCAAGTATTGACAAAGACTTTATCTGTAAGAACAACAACAACGATAACAGCCGAGTGGGTCTGCAGAGTCACTGTTAGACCACGGATCTCAGCTTCTTCTTATCCACACACACACAACAGTTTCTTTGTTCAAGGTTTCCGCCCACAATCAACCATGAGTTTATCTAACCACATTATCATAAAAATAATTTTGGACACCAGTCTGAGGTCAGCACGCATTAACCCCGTAGCTTCGTGCTCCTATCATGGGTTCCACCATCTGTTCTGACCCCAGACTCCCAGGCACCGTGTGTTTTTCTACCATTAAGATATACAGGCCTAAAAATAATCATAGTTTACCATAGAATATAATCATTAATTTCTACCACACTGGTTAGCGGGTTTGTTAAAGAAGTAGAATCACCACATTGCAAGGCACATCCACCACCCTACAACACAGGTTTATCAGAAGAAGGAAGCAGCAGGGATCCTGAACCACAGAGAGGGACAGCAGCATCCGGTCAAATGGATTGGTAAGTAGGCGCAAAGCCGAGTGCGATGGCACCAGTGGTCCAGCGTGCCCCGCCACAAACATTCTTTCCCCAAGCTCCGCCCCACGTGTTCCCTCCCATAGCACAACAGCCTCAGAGCCAACAGGCCCCTGCACTATCCGATGTTAATGTATACTCACAGGGGGGTGGGGATCCGAACGAGAGAAACAGACAAGAGTCAGGATAGGGGACCACAAGGATGCTTTAGATACAGCCAGCAGCGGGGACCCCCTAGTCAGTGCCCAGGGCCTGTGTTGTGTTGGAGATTTAACGAGGAGGGTCACATCAGAAATAGTTTGCACTGTCCCCTTCCCCCAATGCAGCAAAGAGTCCAGAATATGTTATGTGATGGAAAATCTACATGTTGTATTGTTTTGGTCTATATGAATTTAAGTTTTGTTGCTATTCTGTGTAATTTTATATAGTGTCTGCCTTCTGCTCTCCTTTTGGGTCATTTAAAGTGTGAACGTTCGAGAGTCGTGTGATGCATTTTATTGCCTGCCTGTTCCTATCTTCTCGTGTGTCATCCCCCAAGCAATGCTTTTAAGTATGGGCCTGTTCCGACACTCTGGCTAGCGTAAACAAAGTCAGAGAGTTACATGGCACGGCCGCCGACCCCACCTTAGCCTCGGGGGGGGGGGGCTTCAACTGTAAAGATAACAATCTGGTGAACAAAGACTTTTAGTATTGGGGGACCACCCCCTTCAGGACCCAAACGAAGTGAATAAAAACTCATTGATTGGAAGACTCAGTGGACTTGTCTGAGCGTACCTTCAGAGAATGAAGTAACACGCAAAGAGGAGCTCCCATCTGAGGCCTCAGATTATTGTAATGTATGCCTGTTATGTTGTTTGTTGGTGCATGTTGTGATGTATCTTTGTTCGTACTTTTATTACAAATATATGACCACTAATTGTCAACAAGTATTGTGTGCTTTTTTGCATCGAAAGATCTCATCTGTCTCAGACGCAATATCTAATAGAGAAATTGTCTCGACAGTTATCACCGTACTCTACCGCATGATTAATGTTATACTGTGAAGCCATAGGCCTGTTTTTGGGTCAGCCTGTTTTACATTTGTTGTTATTTGCACATTATGCCTATAAGTGTAGGCTATTTGCACTGTTGCAATGCAGTTTTTTTTCTTTTTTTATAATACTTGACATGTTTCAAACAGGCACCACTATTGTTTTATATCTGTTGTTAAAGCACAGCTGTGCTTCGTTGAGCAAAAAAACCAAACTAAACCTAAATAAATTGTTAATGGTGAATTCTTGTGGCGTGAAGTTAAAACTACACACTTTACCCGTTTTGTTCAAAATATCGTTATAATATTGTACATCGCCATTCTAACAAACGAGCTATGAGTTTTGGTCCATATCGCCCAGCCTTATGACAATGAGCAGAAACCTCATGGAGACTTCACTAGTCTCCACAAGTGCGCAGATAGATGAGCAACGTTAACTTCAGTCCACTAGGTAGGCTGGTAGATTGATATAAAAAAAAAATCTTTGTAGGGTCAGAGCCTGTTTATCAGTGTTAATTTCGCTAACGACAAATATGACAAAAAAGGTTAGTCAACACCTTTTTTCCATGACAAAGTTGGCGAGCAAAATATAGCCACGTTGAAGCTTTCAGAGTCAAACCGCCAGCATACGACCCATCAAACCGGTGTGTGTGTCAACATAGATGGACAGACCAGCTGGCAGCACTTCCCATTTATTTTTACATAGGCTCTGACACTACAACCACCATGATGACCGAGGAACACAAAGCGGCATCTAACCCTGGGCGACCGAAGGGGGTCCCTGTGTGTCGACGTCTGCCCAGAAGTGCCGTCATCTTCCTTCTCCTCGCACTCTCTGGTCTCATCTTCCTGTGGCGCAACATTCTCACTCTGGAGGTTAGTGTTGCATTGGTCATAAGTGTGTGTGTTACCAAGTGACATTTAGCTTAATACTACAATTTGTTGTCCTTAATTATATTTTGCATTGCAATTTGCTGCTGCCCCTACTGAATGAACATAAAAAATACACCTTAATAACAGCCAGTCTTTTAATTGATCACACTTTTGAAGGCACTCAAGGCGCTATGCAGAGTAGGGCTGTGCCTTTTGAGGAAAAACCAAGTTTTAACGGATATCGAATATCAAGCAACTTGTTTGGAAGATTATCCGTTTCCCTCATCATCTCAGACCCATAGCCACGCCCCTTTATTTGTCCACATTTTCCTAATTAGCCCATGCCAATCAGTTAATCACTCCCTGCCCTGCCACTGACTATTTAAGCCCCACCTGCTGTGACCAGACCCCTTTCCGTTGTTCATAGACACTGAACACCTTGAGAGCTGGGCCTTTGAACTCCTTGTGTGTGTATACTGATAAATGTGAGTTTGTTTTGTGGTCAATGAATTTCGTCTCAGAAATTGCACACACCAACAGCACCAATCTACTAAAGCAAAATTAAGACAAATAAATAGACAAGATTACATTTAGGCTACACAAAACAGCACCAATTTCGGCTTCCACCGTACCAGGGTTATTGGGCTGGGACTGGGTGCGATTTATATAGAAATCGGGACAGCGAGAATGCCTAGTGGACTCGATGTGTTTCACCACAGCATCGCGTTTCAGATTAGGGTTCCCCGTTATAAACAGAGAGGAGCCTGCCATTGCCGATTGGGCTTCCTTACAAAATGTATAGACTTAGCATCATAAACTAGCCACCCGAAATCCTTCAACCAGTCGGGGGTTGAATTTGTAGACTTTATCGACTACAGTAACAGCTTTAACTTTCTCCACGCAGTCTATTCATAATACTGTAATGACCACGGAAATGGCAATGAATGAAGTATTGATTAGACAGAGATTTAGATACCTAATAAACCGTTGGAACACACAAGACTGGTAACCATAGCAACGTAGGTAAACCCTCCCGTAGCGCTCTCCGCGCTACGGCCATCCGGAGGCGCACAGAGCTTTTGGCCGTGATATTATGTATACAATACAATACAATACAATTATATACTATTCTATATAGAGCATGGGGAGTCGCAAACGGCAACAATCACTTTCTCCTCCATACTGCGGTTCAGCCCGGACTGCACTGCAGGGAACGGTTGGCCGGTTGAAAACTGATTGGCTGTTACGTTGAGCACGTCACTCAGTGGCCACGCTGTTGAACGCTGATTGGCTGTCATCACGCGAATGTCGCGGCAAAGTTTAACTGTGTGTTCACACCAAATGCGACGGGGCGACAGGATCCCATACAAAGTGAACGTATAGACGCGTATCGGGCGAATTTTTCGCGAGAGAAAACCGGCGACAAGTTCTGATTTATCGCGCCACACTTTCGCCGTGCACAGGCGAGGGCTTTCACGAGGATTTGTGGCGCGACAAATTAGCTCGAGTTGAAATATTTGAACTTTGACGCGAATTTCGCGTGATGAAAGCCAACCAGCGTTCAACAGCGTGGCCACTGAGTCACATGTGTAACTTAACAGCCAATCAGCGTTCAACCGTCAAACTCAGTGCAGTGCAGTGCAGTCCGGGGTGACCTGCAGCATGGAGGAGAAAGTGAATGTTGCCGTTTGCGACTCCCGGAGCTCTATATATAATATAATATTTGTATGCATAATATCACGGCCAAAAGCTCTGTGCGCCTCCGGATGGCCGTAGCGCGGGGAGCTCTCATAGGGATTGGGCTTCTCTGGGTTTGTTTACCCGCGTTGCTATGTTTCCGGTCTTGTGTGTTCCAACGGTTTATTAGGTAGGCCTATCTAATAAATCTCTGTCTATTCAATACTTCATTCATTCAACTAACTGTTAGTTAACTATAAGATCATTTTATTTAGTTAAAATATTTTACAAAAACAGTCTGAAACAGACATTATAATGTTCTTTATCAATATTCAACTTACTGCTGGATGAGAAGGCAAACAATGAAATAAAAACCAAGCAGTCTAATCATAGACGGTAAAAAATGCGCTACACATCATGGCATTTTAAAAACCAATTAGATTATACATATTCGAATGCTGATATTGCCCATCATATTCAAATGCATATTCGAATATCGGATATAAAGGGACAGCCCTAATTGAGAGTGTGTTTTTTGGGGGAAATCCCACCTCCTCCTCTACCAGTGTGTAGCATCCACCTCGGTGATGCATGCAACTGGTATTCGCCATAAACCTATGGAGTTAGAATCATGCCAAAACCCCACACACGTACGCAAAACGTGTTTTACTCACGCACAACGATTCACACACACGCTCAGTGTGCTTTGCAAATACAAAACATCATTCACAAACTAATGCATTTTGCTTCAGAAACAAATACAGTATGTTTTACACATACAAAGAAACATATTTCTTCAATTACAAAAATATATCTTTCAAGTACAAACTAAAATCTTTCAAGTACAAAAAAAAATCCTTCAAGTACACAAAACAATTCTACAAGTACGGAACGCTGAAAGTTGCACGTGGATCTGAAGACATTTGCGCGTGGATGAGTAAGGCGGAAAATTAGTGCCAAAAGTCACGTGACAAACAAATGTCCTGTGATTCACACTACACAACCGCAGGTGGCGCTGTTGAGTCAGTTTAAGGCCGCCAGGACGACCTTTTTTCTCCCCAAAATCTTTATTTGATGCCGGCCATCCATGTGTGGATTCTATGGAAAGCCAAGAAGGCCACTAACTGGCCCTAGAATGGCGCGGTAAAAGTGCTAAACCGCACGGAAACCGTACGGAATCCGTGTGGTTTTGCAGGAACAGCGCCTCCTGCTGTTGTGTAGTGTGAATAACAGGACATTTGTTTGTCACGTGACTTTTGGCACTAATTTTCCGCCTTGCTGATTCACGCGAAAATGCCTTCAGATCCACGCGCAACTTTCAGTGTTCCGTACTTGTCGAATTGTTTTGTGTACTTGAAGGATTTTTTTTTGTACTTGAAAGATTTTTTTTTGTTCTTGAGAGATTTTAGTTTGTACTTGGAGGATATTTTTTTGTAATTGAAGAAATATGCTTCTTTGTATGTGTAAAACATAATGGATTTGTTTCTGAAGCAAAATGCATTAGTTTGTGAATGATGTTTTGTGTTTGCAAACCACACTGAGCGTGTGAATCGTTGTGCGTGAGTAAAACACGTTTTTTGTGTGCGTGAATCGTTGTGCGTAAGTAAAACACGTTTTGCGCGTGTGTGGGGTTGTGGCATGATTCTAACTCCATATAAACCACCCCAAACGATGGCTAGTGGAGAGGTGATGAATGAGTGTGTAAGCAAGCACAACCCAAACTAAATTAATTCCGTCCCTCTGTCATGGCTGAAAAACGTATTTGTCTCGTGTCCGCATCGCTGAAAGATGAATGCTCCGCAAACAGAGTGCGCAAACTGCCCGTCCACAGCAACATGAAGACAAAACGCTGTCTACAAGTTGTGCTTTAGTTATCAAGACTACCCGATGGCGCGTTCAGCCTCACTTTAAACAGGCCCTCCTCAGAACCTGAGCTACAACACAGCCTCTATGCTTTTGCAGCCCCAGAACAGCAACCATACTGTCCTCGCCCAGAAGAAGCCTCTCCCTCCGTACAACAACCACACCTTCTGCAGCCACCTGGAGCCCACCCCCGACGAAGCCCTGGAGGACCACGCCCTCCTCGACGCCATCGACTGGCCCAAGCCCCCCGCCCCCGCGTCCCTCAACCAGACCAGCGCCCCCGGCCACAGCCGGTTCGCCATTCTGCCCTCCAAGGGCGGGAGGGAGCGGCGTGTGGGGGACCAGCTTGAGGCCCTGGTCCAGATGCAGGACTTCCAGGGCCGTCCCAAGCGCTACGGGGGGGACTTCCTGGTGGCACGGCTGCACTCCCCGGAGCTGGGGGCAGGAGTGGCGGGCACGGTGGTGGACCACCTCAACGGCTCCTACTCGGCGCTGTTCCCCCTGCTGTGGGAGGGTCCGGCCCAGGTGACGATCACCATGGTGCACTCCAGCGAGGCGGTGGCCGTGCTGCAGCGGCTCCGGGAGCAGCGGCCCGACCGCTTCTTCTTCCAGAGTCTGTTTCGCTCGGGCAAGCTGTCTGAGACCTCCGTGTGCAACATGTGCCTGCCGCACAATCGGCCGCAGGAGCCGCTGTGCAACTACACAGACCTCCACACCGGAGAGCCCTGGTACTGCTTGAAGCCCAAGCGGCTGAGCTGTGACACCAGGATCAACCATTTCAAGGGAGGCTACAAGAAGGACCTCGTCACCCACAAAGAAGCGCTGCTCTTTCAGAGGTCAGGCGCTGAACCCTGCTTCATCCTTCATTCATAACTTTGGGAATGTTCTTTATCCTTGTTTGTTTTTATTACTCACAGCCGTGTAAACATCAAGGTTGTCATCCATGTGTCAGGACCTGATCGGATAGATGTGCTTCCAAAGAAGATAGGTACACAATCATTGCTACGCTTAATGGAGGAGGTTGCTTATGTGGTGGTGGTGCCCACTTGTATGTATTTCATCTTGTGACACTTGTGTCATTCTCATATCCCAGATAACCCAGAGTTAGAAAACCGCAGCATCGAACCAGGGCCGGTCAAGTACAATCCTTCTGGGTATTACTACAAAGGCTCCTGGAGGTCATTCGATGGAACACCTGTTCGCCAGTTTGACGCCAAATCGATCACCCAGTGCCTGACTGGCAAGATGATCAACATGTACGGAGACTCCACGATGAGGCAGTGGTTTGAGTACCTCAGAGCGTTTGTACCAGGTGAGCACCGACACCCTTCTCTCTGTGCCAACGATTCTGTGGCCATTCCTCATGTCCCATTGATCATTTCCAATGTGCTCGTTCATTCCGTCTCTCCTACAAACCAAAGAGTTCAACCTGCGCAGCCCAGCGCAGGCAGGGCCCTTCATGGCGGTGGACTGTAAACACAACATCCTGTTGAAGTACCGCTGTCATGGCCCGCCCATCGGCTTCTCCACCGTCAGAGCCAGCGAGCTCCGCTATGTGGCCAACGAGCTGGACCGCTTGCCTGGAGGCCCCAACACCGTGGTGGCTCTCAGCCTCTGGGCCCACTTCAGCCCCTTCCCCGTGGAGGTCTACATACGCCGCATGCGGCACATCCGCCGGGCGCTTGAACGGCTCCTGGCCCGGGGCCCCGGCACCCTGGTGGTCATCCGCTCGGCTAACTTAAGGGCCCTGGACAAGGAGATGAGCCTGAACCACAGCGACTGGTTCTCGCTGCAGCTCGACAGGGTTCTCAGGAACATGTTCATGGGCCTGGCTGTTGTGTTTGTGGACGCCTGGGAGATGACCTTAGCCCATCATAGCCCCCACAATATCCACCCGCCCCCGGACATCATCAAGAACACGATCAGTCTCATCCTGACTCAGGTGTGTCCTGCAAAGAAGAGCTAGTGGAAGAAAGGGAGAAAAGTTGGAAGAGGTGTGCCGTCCAAGTGCTTGGAACATCGTTGGTCTATCATGATTCTCTTGCCATGAACAAGTTAACTCTGTTTTGTTTGGTTATTTTCTTTGGCAATACATGAGTCCCAAGAACCTGTTGCATGTCTTGTGCTGTCTTACTTGTTTTTTTTTTTCACCTGTTCTCTGATGGTTCAGTAAACCCACTTTCCCCATCATCTGTTATTCCAGGTCATTATAATTCCTCAACCACTCGCTCATCTGCCGTCCATAACCCAGCCATTTTTCATCTGTGACAGCCCTCACTACCCCTAGACAAGGTGGTTGCAACAGAGAGTGTGGATGAAATGTGGATGAAATTTTTCACTTATTGGGCCAATGGTGTCGCTCTTGCAATCGTCCAAAATGCAAACTTTGAAAAGCATATCTCCTGACACTTTTGACTTAGTCATGAAACTTGGCTCCTCATGATAAACATTACATAGTTTGTGAATAAAGCAGGGATCGACATTCACTTTTTGAGGCACTTTTCCTTTGGAAAAGGATTTAGATTGCACTTATCCAGGCACAAAGGTCACATGTCCGGGTAAAAACAAATCATTTTACAAAAATTTACTTTTTTTCATGTTGTCTGCAAACGTGGACTTCAGACGAACAAAGCCTCCAAACGACAACATATAACAAATAGATCAACATATAAATTATTCTGTTATGATTTTTTAAAGGGTTACCTAGCTTTACTTACAACGAAAAAGGAGAACATTGCAATAACAAAATGATTTCAATTAAAAATATATAATATTTGTTAGGGTTACATTAAACATTTTACAACATTTAACAATTGTACTCCTCAGTTTGAAACGTTACCTGATGATATTAACTACTCTGGTCTACTGTTGCATACAGTGTTTGCCACACATTGACGGGACTATGGCGTACGCCATAGTCTAATTTCGGCCGCTATAGTTTCAACAAAAATAAATTAAAATAAAAGACAAACTCAACATATCCGTGTTACTTTGTTTGGGTTAAACCCAGAAGTCTGTATTAAGGGCAGCTGCGGCTGGTTCAGACTACACGATTTCAGCCTGATTTTCCCCTGATTCATATGTCAGTCAAATTTGCGAGTAGTACATGATTTTGAAAAGTCGGCAACGAGACGAGGTCTTGTAATGTGACATTTTTTGCGATCTGCAAATTTTTCATCTGCGACGTTCGAAAACCCCACGACGAAAATGTTGGCATGCCAGAAATTTTGGGTATCGCAATGACATATCCATTGTTGACATGGAGGGAACCCCGCCACCAGTTGTGCGAGGGAATCCTTCAAACAGCTGGAGCTCACGGGCGGTGTTTACTAACTAGTAAAGAACTAACTAAAGTCAAGACTAGCAGTGATGCGCCGTTGGCGGTAATACCCGCGGATAATCCACGGGTTGTGTGGAATGCGTGAAGAAAAAAGCAATACTGGGACGAATTGCGGGCGGGTCGCAGTTGAAATAAATAAATAAAATAAATAGAGCTGTCAGTTAAACGCGTTATTAACGGCGTTAACGCAAACCAATTTTAGCGGCGTTAAATTTTTTATCGCGCGATTAACGCAATTCTTATATTTAAAAAAAAATTTTTTTTTTTTTTTCTTTGGCTCAAAACAAAGAAGCAGTAGCCTGACTGCTATGTTCAAATTAAATTTGTTCAAAGCAGTCTTTTTATTGCACTATAGGCTCTTTTTTTGTATCGTCCTGTTTTGATCAATATATGCCAATGTTGTTATCAATAAAAAATCATTTGCACAAGGCAAGCCGATGCACTTCACCATGTTGATAAGAGAATTAAAATGAGAAGAATTATGGGAAAAAGAAATCAAGGGATATTTAGCATAGAAAAAGAATTTGCGATTAATCGCGAGTTAACTATGGCATTAATGCGATTAATCACGATTAAATATTTTAATCGCTTGACAGCTCTAAAAATAAATAAGATGCAGGTTAACATATTGAAAAGACAAACGGCAAACTGACAAATTTGACATTTTTCTATAGTCTCCCTGCTTCTGAAATGCACGTACGATTTGATAATGGTTCACAAATCTCCTCTTTTTCACTCGTGCGGTAGCGTTAGCTGTTCTTCTCAGTGCTTTCCCTGCCACTTGGACAAGTTATTGTTTGAACTGTTAACGGTTATTACTTGGATCGACTCCTGATTGGTCGATCAAAGGGTTGGGCGCTGGATGGACGTACCGTGGGGAAAAAATGCTTGGGTTGTTTCAAATCTGTAAAATAGCTGAGTAGTGACACATAACGTGCACACACACATCATTTTCTTTGCTTGGAACTAATTGGACTAATTTTCAGTTGGGGCGAGTCAATTTCTCTTCCACACACCTTACCAAAAAATGCAGTTCTCCCGGATAAGCGAACAAGCCTTAGAGGGGTAGTCTGGAATTATGGACATTGGACCTAATTTCCAAGTTATTTATCATTGGAGACCGTTTTCAACACGTTTGATTCTGGTTGCAGAGATCGCTGGTGCTAGGCTAGCGCAAGTTGATGGTTTCTGCTATCCTGCCAATAAAAACAGTTTTAACCACTTCACAGTACACCTGAGGCAAATCAATTATAACGCCAGACTATCAATATCAATGTCTGTGTTGATAGAATAATGTTCAGTGTTTCCCCCAGCACTGTATGGTTAAGGCGGCCGCCTTAACAACAATAGGGCCGTCATGCTGTCATTAGCTGTTACGTCTTTCTGACCAATCGCAGTTCAAGGCCCACCTGGGCTGTATACCACTTCAGGAGGGGCCGCTCAGTTACTCCCCTCTAGACAAAATCGACTATGTTGCGTCGTTCAGTTTGTGTCTGTTCACAGAGTGTTGCGTCGGTGTTGAGTGAATGAGAGGTTGCGCTCGCACAGCTCAGGCTGCCGGACGGCGGTACTTTTATAAACGCAATATTGTTATCCCGCAGTAATCAGCCCGACAGCCCCGAAACGTTAACGGCCCACCGGGAATTCTCCCGACTCACCCGATTACCACTCCGCCACCGCACGTGTGTGTGTGTGTGTGTGTGTGTGTGTGTGTGTGTGTGTGTGTGTGTGTGTGTGCGTGTGCGTGTGCGTGTGCGTGTGTGTGTGTGTGTGTGTGTGTGTGTGTGTGGGCGTTATTCGATAGCCTGGTAATGTGTATAGGCTTGCGTACGGTAGGAATATTCATACTGGTTTAAATAATAAATGTTATAGTATTTCCCATCTTTGCTGAGCAAGAGTTTTGTTCGAAAGTTCAGTGATTGAAACAAATAAACGCCTGGGCTATTGAAGTTTTACGGTAGGCCTACCACTGTCATGCACCTACCCGATGTCAAGTGGACCGGGTTGAATTCACTGCAGTCTCTCTTTTATATCCATCATACCAAATATATTTTATTACTGTTCTTCTCAACACTCTCTGACTCACTAAAAGGCTAGCAGCACAAAATCAAGGGATATTTAGAATAGAAAAAAAATTGCGATTAATCGCGAGTTAACTGACATTAATGCGATTAATTGCGATTACATATTTTAATCACTTGACAGCATTAATTATTATGCATTAATAAAGCAAAAAACACGTAGGAAAAAAACAAACTTCCATCAGGTACAAAAAATAAGTAAGGGATAATGTATAGAACGCCGGTCATTATCGAGAAAATAAGCCCAGACAGGGCGAACAGGACACCGACGCGCAGCGGAGGTGTCTTGCTTCACCATGAAGGGGCTTATTATTCGATAATGACCGGCGAAGTTCTATACATTATCCCGCTTATTACACGGCTACTTCCCAAAACGAAACAATTTATTTACAATGTATTTGTTACCAGCATTCATAGTGTTGATCAGCAGAGAAATAGTCCGCCCAAGACGTTGACGTCGTCGCTTAGCAACCGACAGCGCTTGGGTTGAATCATATCCCGCTTATTACATTGACAAGTTACCGGACAACCTGCGGAGTGATACCAAAGGCAAAAAGTCATTTTGTTTACCTTGACAGCGGTCATTATTCATCCGTTGCCAATGAATTATCCAAAAAATAATTGACCGCCGGAAGTTGTGAAGTGCCCATGCAAGTGTAATAAAGCTAAATAATGCATTGGTAATCAGACACTCCTGGATTTCGCGATGTCGCAATTTGCAATTTCAACGCAACATCAACCAACCACCGCAACTTTCCCGCAAATTTGACCAATCACTGACATCGACAAACTACCTTCTGCCTTACTTCCGTGTTTACTACGTTCAAGCGATTCAAGCATTCATGCAGCATGTGCGCGTCCAATGTTTCACACTTGCCGACCAAAATAACTGCGAAAGATCGCGAAAAGCAGTATCCTGGTATTCTACAAGAAGGCGGGGGGAAATTATTTTGCACTGCATGCAACATTGTGGTTGAACATAAACGGAAATCTTCCATTGATAAGCATAGTGCCACCACAAAACATAACTACAGAACTGCAGAACTGCAGGCCAGATGTCAGACGACGAGGCAGATCACTATGACACAGGCTGGAGGGACTGGCTGCTATAAAGCTTTTTCAATGGAATTGAAACGGCACCAACTGGTGGTTGTATATATTATTGCGAACTGAAACCCTCACCGAAGACCGCAGGGCCATGAGATCCCTAAGGATTGGTTGTTTGACTTAGACAAAATCCTTTAGCACATATCATCTATGGACCAATGTCTTTAATCTGACATAAAGGGAAGTCTATACAATAAAGATTAAAGAACCAAGGAGCCATTGACTTCTAAACAGGGTGTGGTTTAGAACGCGTTAAGACTTGAATGCTAATATCAACATGAAGATTGACTCATATGATCTTTTAACAAGATGAAATCCACTTATTTTCAATTAGGGCGTTTCATCAAAATGGGCGTGGCATGAATGAATGAATGAATGAACACTTTATTGTCATTACCAGGCATGTAACTAAAATGAACACAGTTCATAGACAGAATGTTTGATTTTAGCGGGTCTAACTTAGTTATTGTTGGGGACCAAAGTTCAAACTGCTCAAATAAGATGAAGTCGATTGACAAAACAACATGGCTGCCAGAGGCTCAAAATCGTCCAAATTTTACCTTGACCCAATCATCTTGAGTCAATCACCACCAAACTTGTTGTACTTAAAGAAGCATAGGTCAAATTAACCATGATGGTCTTTCAGGGTCTTATTGGTCTGCTTTAGGCTTGGCCCCCGTTAAATGGTGCTTCCAGCTTTAATTATTTATTTAATTATTTGTGATTGCGTGCTTCTATTTGTATGTTCATGGTCAAATGTTTCTGTTGTTACGTTTCTGTTGGCATGTTAATAGTCGCCTACTCATGGTTGTGTGTTTGTACCGCTTCCTGTCATGTGTGTGTGGTAAGGCTGGGGGTAAACGATTATTTATCAAACGATTAATCGGGCGATTATTTTATCGATTAGTCGACTAATCTAATGACCAATTGGACGTTTTTTTTTTTTTTTCTGTTGCTCGATTAATAGAAACCATAATGTATCTCAAATAAATACCAAAAAATTCTTAATAATATACTTTATTTAATACGGAACCCGTAAAGGGACATGAAAAAAATGTGTGCGCATACTCTCTTGCGCTCCGCCTCCAACTACGAGTTACATCTTTCCTGCTGTCGGCTCCCAGACCGAGGAGCACAGGTGATACGTTCCCTCCAGGTCCGATGCGCTCTCGGGGGCATGACCCTTCACTTTGACCGACAGTGAGTCTGCTTATAGGTCGGAATATGATGGAATGAAGCGGCCACCGATTCTTGACAGGCTGGGTATTTTATTCTTACACACAACCGGACTCGTTCATGACTTCACTAGACTGACACGCACGCTATCGCTCGCTCTCCTCGCTCGTCCACCTACTCGCTGACGACACACACACACACACACACACACACACACACACACACACACACACACACACACACACACACACACACACACACACACACACACACACACACACACACTGCCAGTGATATGCGCACGATGTTTCCCCATGCTCATGAGATACTTTCTCATGCGCACAAGATACTTTCTCGTTTGAGATGCTCCAACATTGCTGTCGTGCTCTTGTGATATGCCAACTCCATTTGGCAAAGAGTGCAAATCACAACACCTTTCCGTTTAGGACTTAACTTGAAGTATTTCCATACCTTTGATGATTTCGTGCGCGGACATTTTCCTTTATTGTGACTTTCGTCCATTTCTCCGTCGAAAATCGGCGACGGAGAAATTTGACGTCGACGAATTTTTGACGTCGACACGTCGACGTCATCGACGCATCGCTACAGCTCTAGTGTGTGGTAATAGGTTTGTAACCCTTCGTGTCCAAGCACAAAACAGCATGTGGGCTCACCTGTATGAGGGCGGATCTGGAGAGGGGGGCGGTCTCTGGCATCACCACCTTGCCCTTGGAGCCGTAGTGCTTGGAGGCGTACGCAAACGCCTTCCCATAGTTCCCTGCAGACATGGTGACAAAGTGGCCTCCCTTTGGCCTCCTGGCGAACTGATTGGCTACTCCTCTGATCTTAAAGGAGCCTGGGTAGAAAGAGATATAGAAAGGTAATATATGGTTTATTACATTATAAACGTTTGATAAGCCTAATATTTGGCTTACTACATCAGAAATGGTTAATAAGCTTACTGTATAGTAGAAATGGGTCTAACGAATCGATTACTCGAGTACCTTACCTGTCCAGTAGGTTGGTGGACAGGTAAACTCGAGTTTGCACATACACACTCAGACAAAATGAAGTTTAATCTACTATAGTTTTCTGAAGCAAATGTATCAATTTTCTGTGTGGCGTGTGCCGTGCCGTGTGCACAACGCCTAAATTCAAAAAGTTGAGAGACGGCGGTTAGAGCAAAGCGCAGTGAAGAATGGAAATATTTTACAGAAATAGGAGATCATAAGGTGGAATGCAAAATATGCCAAGAGAAATTGAGCTACCAGAGTACTACAAGTACTATGCGGCAACCCATGCTCCTGAAACACAACGGTGAGTTCGGGAAGGCAGACCCGCAGCAACCAAGTGTGTCGGCTATTTTCACCGCCCAAGACGCAGCTGTAATCCCGGCCGTGGAGAGAAGATCACAACGCTGATTACATCGATGATCACTAAAGAGATGCTGTCTCTGACTTTTGTGGATGAGAAGGGGTTCCGTGATCTCATGGCCTTTATAGAGCCTGAATACACGGTGCCATCGCGGCGCACCATCACTGCTCGAGTGGAGAAAATGTGTGGGGGGGGGGTTCAGAAAACCTCATAGACAACGGAACATTCCAAAAGAATCGTTCCAACCCAAACTGTTATTGCAATTATACGTCCACATCAAGGAACAGTGGTGTGAAGAAGAGGAAGGTGTCTGAGTAACATAATCCCGGTCATAGGCCACTCAAGTCACAGACTCAACAATTTGAGTTTAAAAGAGACTGTCTATTATGTGGAGATGAATGCTTTATTACATCATAAATGGTGTATTGCATTAGAAACGGTTCATAAGCCTGATACATCAGCTGTCTTTTTGAGTGGCCTACCTGTCTTCTGCATGTTCTCCAGTTTGATGTGTATGTTGCAGGGCACCGGGGGCGGAGGCAGGGAGGTCTGACACCAGCAGACCATGGGCGTGTGCACCACCCCCAGCGGGCTCCCCCTCACCGTGTCCCGGGCCTCCATCAGCAGGCTCAGGGTGACGGAGTCAGCAGTCACATCCCCCATCTACCCATTCAGTCACAAACACAGAGCACACACTTTGTTGTATACAGGAAATGGGTTAACCTACACATGTTTGCGCACTAATTGTATGTACGTCCTTGCACTTAATAATAATAATAATATTACCGTACTAATTAAAAAATTCTGGGAATTGTGTAGCATCTTATCCTAGCTATCTTTGTTGTATACGGGGAACGGGTCAACCAACAATTGTTAATTCTTTGCACTTGTTTGTTTGAAAATCCTTACTAAAATGTAAATGTGATTCTATAGAGCAATGTGTTTTTGTTAATATTAATTTGTGATTAATAGATTAATTCGGTTTTGAATAAATGCAGAAGATAGAGGTTTAATGACCCAAGGAACCCTCTGATACTGATTGAATTTGAACACTTTGTAATTTAAAAAAATAGTTTTTTTACAGTCGTTGTGTAACTATTATAGAAAAGCGAAGTTGTCGAAAATGAAAAGATCCACACACACCGTAGCGTTAATCTATCGGGAAAGGTAGTCTGACGTCAAGAAAGTAACGCCACCTGCGGGCGCAGCAGAGCGGGAAGATGACCTGTGTCTTGCGGAGAACGGCGTAAAATTATCGGATTTTACTTTTTTTTCTCGAAATGTGAGACTCATTTATTTCAGTAACATTGATAGAATGACGAAGATTAATATGTTGACGATTACATAATACGAATGACTATGTTTAAAACAAAACAAATTTGGTTTTTGGTCCAGTGGAACTTTCAAGAAGATAACGGTTTAAGTGCTGACCCGCCATTCCCGTACAAGTTCGCGAAGATGTGTCAAACTTTTGTTTGGGGAATCACATGTATATCAGTGAGACATGTGTATCTACCAACCGTATTATGTATTCTGGTTATTGTTCGTTTTGTTTGGTTTCTGGCAGCTTCTCTACGTCCACTCAGGACAGTCCCGACTCTCTTCAAGCGCAGATTCACTGAGAATGGCAGAACTATGGAGGGGGGCTCGTTCCTCGTTCCCGGTCGGACTCATTTTAGGGGTGCACAGCTGTCATGTCGGCGCCCATCGGCAGCGCTTTAGTGGCCTGACTCCTGTGTTGTATAAGTTAAAATATCAATATTGGAGATATAACATTTGTAAATAATGGGTGTAATTAGACATGTGGTTTGTGCGATGTCCGGGGGCGTGGACAGCTCTGTAGCCGCCTTATTACTGAAGCGAATGGGTAAGAAAACAACGATTGTTGTGTAACACAATTCTATTTATAAGGAATGTCGCAAATGTTATGAAAACGGTATACGCACACACACACACACACACACACACACACACACACACACACACACACACACACACACACACACACACACACCGATATTACGTTTGTCATTGGTATCGAAGAATACTTTGTCTTTGGTGTCTTCAGGTTATCATGTCAGTGGTGTGTTCATGAAGAACTGGGACTCTTTGGATGAGAAAGGCGTCTGCACCTCAGACAAGGACTGCGAGGACGCCTATCGGTCCTGTCAGGTCCTCGGCATCCCGTTCCATCAGGTCTCCTACGTCAAAGAGTACTGGAACGAAGTGTTTAGGTACTTAGGTCACCTTGGCAAATTCCTAAATCACACACAATGCATATTATGTTGTCTTTTATGTTTTTTTATCGCGTTGTAAATGTGTATCTCATTTCACGGCCAGTGATCTGTTGAGCGAATACGAGAAGGGCCGGACCCCAAACCCCGACATTCTGTGCAACAAGCACATCAAGTTCAAGCATTTTTGCAAACATGCTCTCAACACTTTAGGTAGGTGTCAAATATGTGCGTTTTATATGATTAACTTATCGGATGATCTTTTCATCTGAAAGTCTGCACCATGTACCTATTCAATGTTCAGCTCCTGAGACGATACATTAGTCGGTATGCAGTTTGATCATAAGGTACATTTCACATTTATTTAAAAACTGTCTTAAAGTCCTTAATCCTTTGTATTTAAACAAAGTACTTAAGGGATACTTTAGTGTGGTGTATCGTTTGTTTAGATGCTGACGCCATGGCAACGGGTCACTACGCCAGGACGTCCCAAGAGGACGAGGAAGTGTTCCGGCAGAAGAACGTAGCTCCACTCACCGGCCGCTTCAAGGACCGCTTCGAGGTCCGCAACCGTACGTCTCCGCCCATCACCTTCGCCCACACCATGACATCATCATCATCATCGGGCTGCACTCATGACATCATCTCAACCTGTCCCTCTACACCAGGGGTCACCAACCTTTTTTAACCTGAGAGCTACTTCATGGGCACTGAGTCATACGAAGGGCACCCAGTTCTATACACTCTTCTAAAATAACAAATTTGCTCAGTTTGCCTTTAGTTGTATATTACTATTAATTATTAATGATACTCATCTATGTGAAGACATGTTAATTAATCAAGTCATGTTAATGATTTCTCACAATAATTACCAACAATGACTTAAAAAAGGTGTGAAAGAGTTGTTCAAGAATGAGTAGTTCTATTTTTAGAACAGGCCTGCGGGCGCCTCATGTGGTCCTTGCGGGCGCCATGGTGCCCGCAAGGACCCGCGGGCACTGTGTTGGTGACCCCTGCTCTACGCTCACAATGACATCACCGTGACATCATTCTCAGCCCTTTCGTTCTACACTAATAATGAGATCATCTCTACGTCTCCTCTACCAGCGGTGAGGTTACACCAGGGTGCCGACCCCTTTAAAGACCAGACCTTCTTCCTCAGCCAGATCTCCCAGGAGGCCCTGCGGCACACTATGTTCCCGCTGGCCGGACTCACCAAGGACTTTGTGAAAAAGATGGCGGCTCAGGCGGGGCTTCACCACGTGCTGACAAAGAAAGAGGTGACGAAAAACATGGCCGACTGACGTAGAAAACTCAGTCAAAAGTAAACTGATAGTGGACCAATGAATAGATTCAGGATTATAAAACATTTAAGCCTTAAGCCTGGATAAATGTTTACGGCATCAGTGTTGGTAGGGCTCACGTTATAAAAATATTTATATGGATAAACAATACAAGACAATCCTGTTTATTCAAGAAGAGAGAGCAACTATTCAGAATCGAGTGGATACTTCTGAGAACGTTAAGAACCATGAACACCGACACAAAATATGGTATAGGAACGGAACTGTTGTGAACCATACACTGGGCTCACTGTCTAAACAGCGGTCTAGGCGGACATATGGAGGTTCTGAGTTTGATTCCCAATATCCACAACCCAACTGCACCCCTACCTGCCTAAATAAATTACGTGTATCTGAAAGACTGTCAGTCATCGTGGATGACAGCGTGAAGGTGCTTGTAAAATATGATGAACTGTTTGCTGTTTGTTTCCAGAGTATGGGAATCTGCTTCATTGGCGAGAGGAACTTTGAAGACTTTATCCTGGAGGTGAGGAAGTAGAATATACCATATGAGTGAATGATACACATACCATTATAGGACTTAATAATTACTCCCATTGTAGGGCCTAATGATATGCAAGACATTATATATAATTGCCCTATATTCTTTGTCAGTTTTTTATTTATTTTATTTTGAATTCCTGTTACTATCTGGTAGTGTCCACTGTGACACCCTCTAACTTCTTAACCTCTACAAACATTAATTATAATGTCGCAACCCGGCTCTAGGGTTGGACAGCAAAGGGAGCACAACACATGATTGAACTTAGTGTAACTAAAGCCGGGCAGACACTGTACGATATTTTCAATTGTTTGACTCGGCACCAGCTCAAACTGTACGACTAAATCGCAGGTTTAAAGAGTTTGCAGCACGTGATTCATGTTCTCACACTATACGGCACGATGCGCTGATGCGGCTTGCTTTACCCTCACGAGGGGCGACCCGAATTTCAAACCGTTTTGTTTTTCTTGCGACCATACGATCGCTGTTCGGGAGTTGGTCGTGAGTTGTTCCCGCTTCTCGTTACCCCGTGTATACTGCACCGTGCACGACACACGACTAAGCCGAAACTCGGCCCGGACCCAGAAATAGTCGGACAAGTGAAAAATCGGCGCAAAATGGGCCAAAAATGTGTGTGTGTGTGTGTGTGTGTGTGTGTGTGTTCCTCCCAGTACCTGGAGCCCCAGCCAGGAGACCTGGTGTCTGTGGAGGACGGGACCGTCATGGGTCGCCACAGAGGTGAGTTCCCCCCTCAGTCACACCTTTGCTCCAGGTGCCGACTGTCCCAGAAACGCCCTCGCCTCGCATGTATCTGAATGAAATAATAAATACATATACAGTATAGTGCAATATAGCTCTATTTATATATCTATGTATCTATTTATCTCTATATTAAGATGGATGGATCTACAGATCTAGATGGGATCTATAGATCTAGATAAATATATATCTATATCAATAGATATATCTTGATCTATATTTAGAGATATATACACAGTTCGTTTATAACGCGCGTGTGTGTGTGTGTGTGTGTGTGTGTGTGTGTGTGTGTGTGTGTGTGTGTGTGTGTGTGTGTGTGTGTGTGTGTGTGTGTGTGTGTGTGTGTGTGTGTGTGTGTGTGTGTGTGTGTGTGTCTCTCCAGGCTGGTTTACCCTGACCCTGGGTCAGAGGGCCCGGATAGGGGGGCTGAAGGACCCCTGGTTCGTCGTGGACAAGGACGTCACCACCGGAGTAGTCTTTGTGGTGAGAGAGTGAAAAAGGGGTTTTATGTTGTAATATTTACCTTCTCTATGTTATTGTGTTTCTATACTGAGCAGAGCAGTTGTGACCGAGGATACCGAGTATATACCGATACAACATCTGGCATTGTAACTACTAGTGGCACTTGTTCTTTTTGAAAGTTTCTCTTAAGATGGCACCAATACTCGATTCCCTTACTACTGTTTCTGTAATTAATATTACAATGATTATACATATATCATATATAATAATAATATCCATACCATACCAAGCATCCATACTTCCATGTTTTTCTGACTTGGTTGCTCGAACGCACTTAGGTCAGAGATTACGTGTTTCCCATTCCTACTATTCACCTCTGACCGTTAACGAATGCAGCATAACACCATATTGTTTGTGATGCTCTTTGCCTGTGTAGTAAGTGTCGCCGATACCGGCTTCTTCATTTTATGCAGTATCGGAGGAATTTCCGATACTGGTATCGGTATCAGAACAACTCTAGGAAACTCCAGGTCAAGCCGGTATAATCCGTTCCTTGTTTTCAGGCTCCAAGCCTGAGATCCAACTAATGGAATCCAGTTGTTGGAACCAAAACCTGGCAGGATCTTTCGTGCAACTACAAACGTTTTTTTGCTAATCTTTTTGGTGTACATTAATATTCTTCTCAGGTGCTCCATGATCTCTTACACATTTGCGCAATGTGTGACGGAGTTGGCCTGGGGGTCATACGGCCACGAGTCACATGTATCACCATGATGTCATCGTTATGTCATAGGGTCCGACAACCAACCACCCGGCTCTGTTTCGGGACACGCTGCAAACGGGCCGTTTCCATTGGATAACGGTAGACCCGCCTCCTGTGCTCGTCAAGACCCAGATGATGGACTGTCACTTCCGCTTCATCCACCAGATGCCTCTGAGTAAGAGCTGCCTCTGGGCCTGCCTGCTGATGAACGTATGAATGAGGAATGCATGCATGAATTAACGGATGAATGAATGGATGAATGAACGTAGGAATGTATGCATGATTGAACGGAGTAATGCATGCATGAATGAACGTATGAATGAGCGTATGATTGAACGGAGGAATGCATGCATGAATAAACGGATTAAAGAATGGATGAAAAAACGTATGAATGAACGTATGAATGCATGCATGATTGAACGTGTGAATGAATGTATGATTGAACCTAGGAATGCATGCATGAATGAACATACGTATGAACGAATGCAAGCATGAATGAACGTATGAATGATGGTATGAATGAACGTATGAATGCATGCGCTGCAGCCTCTTGGCAGGGTTGGGCAGCTCAAAACGGTGGGAACTAGGCCCCCCAAATGCCAAAGTCGTCCTTTCCTTCTGGTTGTTCTCCAGCTCCCTGCACTGTCACTCTCAACATGGACGGATCGCTGTGGATCACACTCTCCCAACCCATCAGAGCAATCACACCTGGACAGGTACACACACACACACACACACACACACACACACACACACACACACACACACACACACACACACACACACACACACACACACACACACACACACACACACACACACACACACACACACACACACACACACACCCCTCTCTCCTCTGGACAGGTAACAGCCCAACCCCCTCTTCCTCCCCCCCCCCACTTCCTTCCAGTTTGCGGTTCTCTACCGCGGTGGGGAGTGTCTGGGCAGCGGGAGGATCCTGCGACTCGGCCCGAGCCAACACACCCTGCAGCTGGGCAGGGAGCGCATGGCGGCGGCAGCCTCTCTGGTTGGACCCCGGCCCGGACCCCCGGATCAAGCTAGCTGAGAGAGGCTATGCTGGGAGCAGGCACAGCCATGCCACGGCTATGCTACGGCTACGCCACGGTTACCTGACACTGCGGTAGACAACCGGCGTCGTATGACTCCATCTGACTTCCTACTGTGTTCAGAGACAATATTCAACAGAAATACACAAACGGAAAAGAAACAACTGTTTTTGTGTATGTTTTTTTTAAATTGTCCAAAAGGTTACAAAATGTATATGATGTAAATATAAAGTGGTCTCCTGAACGCTTTGTAATTGTGTGGTTTCTAATGGCCTGAAACAGACTTTATTCACCACCAGGGGGAGCTCTGCTACTGTTTTCCTTCACTGACCGGCGGCGCTCTCAGCCGTTTGATGTCCACAGATAGAAACAGCAAACACATCTAACACACATCACACAACCCGCTGTTTAACTTTCCACCCGCTTTTCTTTTTTAATGGTGTGTAAATTAGTACTGGACCTGATAAACGCGTGGTGTAACCTTGATGGCATTCCAGGACATGCCTTTACGTTTTAAAACATAAAAACACAACGTTCACATAAGATGAAGCGACGTGAAGTGACATGATACTGGTGGTGTATGTTTTATTTTTTATATTTCTGAATTTGGTAATTTCATTGATTTATATATTCCAACAAACCCGTTTCCAACAAACCCGTGATGAATAAGGTAGAACTTGAACTAACTAACTGAAAACTTAAAAGTTAAATACCTCTCAGAACAATCAAGTGAATAAACGACCCCCAACAGTTTCATTTTAATCGATAATCACCCAACAAGTGTCCCAGGACTCTCGAATCAGCATGAGGACCCAGCGGGGGGGGGGGGGGGGGTCCCAGAGGAGAGATCCCAGCAGGTTTATGGTAATCAGCTCCTGAAGGAGGAGGAGGAGGAGACACGGAGCCATTTTGTAGTCATTTAAAAAGTTGCCGTCAGACTCCGCGGCCGCTTCAGCAGACCGCGGACCCCTACGGACCCCAGGGGCCCTTTCCCGGTGCCACTCTAGACCCGTCCGTCACCATGAGGAGTAAAAGAAGCAAGACGAGGAATAAAAGCAAGACGCGGAGCTGGGCGAAGAAGAGTTAGTGGTTAGTTCGTGTTCCTGTGAGTGTGAGTGTGTGTGTGAGAGCCATGGAGGTCCTACCTGTGTGTTTGTGGCTCCGGGTGTGTGTCGTCCTCACCGCGCCGCTGCTGCTGAGGGGTCTGGAGCTGGACCTCTCCGAGACCCTCCGGCCCGGAGCCCTCCTGGCCGACCTCTCCCTCGGTCCCGGTCCCGGTTGGACTTACACAGTGAACCGGACTTTATCCCCCGCGGTCACCCACAGCTGGTTCCGAGTGGACTCGCGCACCGGGGTCATCCGGCTGTCCCGGAGGGTGGATTGCGCGCGCGGGTTACGACCCCCGCAGAGCGTGTACTTCAGTACCACCTCGCGCACGTCCGGAGACGTGATCCTGACCCGGTTCAACGTGCACGTGCACGGCCAGGACTGCTTCATCAAGTACCGGAGGAAGAGCGCGGCGTCGCGTGAGAAGCCCGACTTTCGCATCGCGCAGGTCATGACCCTCGGAGGGGAGACCCCCTGCTGGGCCGCAGGTAAAGTGCTCGTGAATGTCACCCAACTTTTGCCCGCCTTTGCGCGAGACGTCCCGTTAGAGGACGCCGTGTGTACCGTTGACGGGCTGCACGCGGTTTTCTTGCGAGGGAACTTATTGCTGGCCGAAGACTTTTGCCGCGCACCGCGCGAGCAGAGCGCGCAGGTGGGTCTGCGGTGCTCGCTGCAGACCCACTTGAATGCGCGCGGCGTGTCCAGGGGTGTGGACGTGCCAGCGCACGGGGTTTCCGTTCCAGCGCGCGGCGTGTCCGTGCGCTTGGTCTTGCGTGTTGTGTCAGCGCCCGTGCCAGTGGGAGAGCATGGATATTTATCTTTAGAGTCTGATCGTGAGATGTACAATGACCCACAACAACAACAACACCGAGACCACCCGCGGGGCAGGAGGAGCGTCAACAACGCTCCTACGTTCAAGATGCCCAACTACCAGCTGTCCCTGGCGGAGAACCAGGAGGCGGGCACGTCGGTCATCACGCCGCGGGCCACGGACCCCGATGAGGGCGAGGCGGGCCGGCTGGAGTACGTGATGGAGTCGATGTTCGACAGCCGCTCCAACGACCAGTTCACCATCGACCCCCGCAGCGGCACCATCAGCACGCTGCGCCCGCTGGACCGCGAGGTCAAGGACACGCACGTGTTCAAGGTCACAGCGCTGGACCACGGCACCCCGCGGCGCTCGGCCACCACCTACGTCACGGTGACCGTGTCCGACACCAACGACCACAGCCCGGTGTTCGAGCAGACGGAGTACCGCGACAGCATCCGGGAGAACGTGGAGGTGGGCTTCGAGGTGATGACCATCCGCGCCACGGACGGCGACGCCTCGGCCAACGCCAACATGGTGTACAAGATCCTCAACGCCGACGACAACCCGGCCTTCGAGATCGACGCGCGCAACGGCCTGGTGCGGGTGCGCGAGCGGCCCGACCGCGAGGCGCGCGACCGCTACACGCTCATCGTGGAGGCCAACGACCAGGGCCGCGACCCGGGCCCGCACAGCGCCACGGCCACCGTGCACATCGCCGTGGACGACGAGAACGACAACTACCCGCAGTTCGCCGAGAAGCGCTACGTGGTGCGCGTGCGTGAGGACGTGGCGGTGAACACCAAGGTGATCCGCGTGGAGGCCACGGACCGCGACCAGGGCAACAACGCCAAGGTGCACTACAGCATCATCAGCGGCAACGTCAAGGGGCAGTTCTACATCCACGCGCCCACCGGCGTCATCGACATCATCAACCCCCTGGACTTCGAGAGCATCCGGGAGTACAACCTGCGCATCAAGGCGCAGGACGGGGGCCGGCCGCCGCTCATCAACGGCACGGGGATGGTGGTGGTGCAGGTGGTGGACGTCAACGACAACGCGCCCATGTTCGTCAGCACGCCCTTCCAGGCCTCGGTGCTGGAGAGCGTGGCGGTGGGGTACTCGCTGCTCCACGTGCAGGCCATCGACGCCGACTCGGGCGAGAACGCCCGCCTGGAGTACCGGCTGGCGGACACGCCGCCGGGCTTCCCGCTCGCCATCAACAACAGCACGGGCTGGGTGACGGCGTGCGGCGAGCTGGACCGCGAGTCGACCGAGTTCTACAAGTTCCGCGTGGAGGCGCGGGACCACGGCGTGCCCGCCATGTCGTCGGCGGCGAGCGTGAGCGTGACGGTGCTGGACGTCAACGACAACACGCCGGCCTTCACGGAGCGGCGGTACGAGCTGAAGATCAACGAGGACGCGGTGGTGGGCACCAGCGTGCTCACGCTGACGGCGGTGGACCGCGATGTCAACAGCGTGGTCACCTACCAGATCTCCAGCGGGAACACGCGCAACCGCTTCGCCATCACCAGCCAGAGCGGCGGCGGGCTGGTGACCCTGGCGCTGCCGCTGGACTACCAGCAGGAGCGGCAGTACGTGCTGACGGTGACGGCGTCGGACGGCACGCGCGCCGACACGGCCAGCGTGTCCATCAACGTGACGGACGCCAACACGCACCGGCCCGTGTTCCAGAGCGCCAGCTACCAGGTGTTCCTCAGCGAGGACCTACCGGTGGGCTCCGTCGTCGTGGTGATCGCCGCCTCCGACGAGGACACGGGCGAGAACGCCCGCATCACCTACCTGATGGAGGAGAAGGTGTCCCAGTTCGCGGTGCACCCGGACACGGGCGCCATCACCACGCAGATGGCGGTGGACTACGAGGACCTGTCGTCCTACACGCTGGCCATCGTCGCCCGCGACAACGGCATCCCGCAGAAGATGGACACGGCGTACGTGGAGATCATCGTGGTGGACGCCAACGACAACGCGCCGCTGTTCCCCCGCGACGTCTACCAGGGCTCGGTGTTCGAGGACGCGCCCGTCTACACCAGCGTCCTGCAGATCTCCGCCATGGACAAGGACTCGGGCTCCAACGGGCGGCTGAGCTACACCTTCGCGGGCGGCGACGACGGCGACGGCGACTTCTTCATCGAGCCGTACTCCGGCATCATCCGCTCGGCGCGCAAGCTGGACCGCGAGAACGTGCCTTCCTACAGCCTGAGGGCCTTCGCCGTGGACAAGGGCGTCCCCCCGCTGCGGGCGGCCGTGGCCGTGCACGTGGCCGTGCTGGACATCAACGACAACGCCCCCGTGTTCGACCGCGACGTGCTGGTGGTCCGGGTGGAGGAGAACCGGCCCGTGGGGTCGGTGGTGGCGAGGATCGGCGCCACCGACCCCGACGAGGGCACCAACGCGCAGATCATGTACCAGATCGTGGAGGGCAACAGCCCCGAGTTCTTCACGCTGGACATCTTCAACGGGGACCTGACGGCGCTGGTGGAGCTGGACTACGAGAGCCGGCGGGAGTACGTGATCGTGGTGCAGGCCACCTCGGCGCCGCTGGTCAGCCGGGCCACGGTGCACGTGCAGCTGGTGGACGTCAACGACAACGTGCCGGTGCTGCAGGACTTCGAGATCATCTTCAACAACTACATCACCAACAAGTCCAACAGTTTCCCGTCGGGGGTGATCGGGGCGGTCCCCGCGCGGGACCCCGACGTGGACGACGAGCTGAGGTTCAGGTTCGAGTCGGGGAACGAGCTGAACCTCCTGGATCTGAACAACCGGACCGGGGAGCTGCGGCTCAGCAAGGACCTGGACAACGACCGGCCGCTGGAGGCCGTCATGGCCATCTCCGTCTCAGGTAGGACCCCCCGCACTCGAAAAACACTCTGACACCGTCTCCTCACCCCTCACTTCCTCACCCCTCATCTCCTCAATCTCACCTCCTCACCCTCTGAGTGGTTGTTGACACAGACTGCGTGACACACAGTGACACAGTGAGATCCATGTTTCAGTCCCGAGGGGTCGTCTCACTCGTTCGACAGAGTTGTACACAGAAGTCAGAGTCTCTTGTCAGAGCGTTCTCATATCGGGCTGATCTTGGCGGGAATCAGACACTCGAAACGGGCGGCATGATGTGGCTCAGGAGGTAGAGCGGGTTGGCTGGTAACAGGAAGGTTGTAGGTCAATCCCGGGCTCCTCCTAGCCGAGTGTCGAGTTGTCCCTGAGCAAGACGCCTCACCGGGATCGCTCCCGACGAGCGGGCTGTCGCCTTGTGTGGCTGACGCCACCGTCGTTGTGTGACTGTGTTCATGAACGGGTGAATGCAGTTCATTTACCATGAGAATGGAGAGGTTCGTACGCTGTGGAAGCCGGCAGGGCCGCTGAGCCCGGCGTGTTCACTGAGTGTTTGCTCCGGGCTCAGAGGAGGATCCGGTTCTTCTGCCTGGGTGCCAAGGGTGATGGATGTTTTGTTTGCCAGTGGTTGGTCGTGTGAGGGAAACGGTGGGAAGGAGCGTAACGCATGGGGCCAGGCAGCCTCTCTGGCAAGTAACATGGGGCTTCATCGCACCACACAGCACGCACCATAACAGAGACACACACGCATGTATGCATATACATGCCACACATGGGTACAACACACACACACACACACACACACACACACACACACACACACACACACACACACACACACACACACACACACACACACACACAGAGATTCCTGTTTGACACATTCTGCTGGCAGCGGTGTGGTTATATCTGCTGGAGATGTGGAGCAGCCTGTAGAAGATCCCCCCCCCCCCATTCAGATCAAAGCAGGCAACACATTCTCCTGGTGGTTTTATTTGGGGCTGAACTTGATTTAGTTTCGGGGCGGGGGTCCGGCAAGGTGGAGACAGAACGCAGTCACACACAAGGAATGTCGGAAAGATGCCTCTTTACAGCGACACAGACTTTGTTCTCGGGTGTTAAACATTAGACAGAAACAAACACATTCGGGCATTAACTCCCAAACTGGCCCAGAAACCATCACACACACACACACACACACACACACACACACACACACACACACACACACACACACACACACACACACACAGCAAGATAATACCACTGACATTCATCAAAATGTCAGAATTGGTACATTAGATGTCTTGAGAGAATAACTACCCTGTCAGAGATTGCAGAACAATCGTACCATCTCTCTCTCTCTCTCCCTCTCGGTGTGTGTGTGTGTGTGTGTGTGTGTGTGTGTTTGTGTTTGTGTGTGCGTTTGTTTCTGGGCCAGTGTGTGTGGGTGGGGGGGGGGTGTATCTTGCTCTCTCTCTGTCTCTATATATTTATGTATATTACACTCTACGTCTCTCTCCATCATTCACTCCATCACTCACTCTTAAGTATTAATCTGAAGCATATGTTGGAGGCCTGCAGTATTCTAACGGTAGCTCAATAAGAATTGCATCATATACTGTACAGACATGTGTATCTGACTCCGTAAAGTAAAATTTAATAGGACAGCTTTTTTGTTTCAGTCCTCTGGGCCCATGTTTGAATCAGTCACACTGATAAAAAATATCGGAAAATGATTCCAGATGTTAAAGTTCGGGAAAAAAATCCAGGCTGTTGGCTGAGATAACTGGAAGACGTCTCTATGCAACGCTTCTGTTGCCGTTCAGATATTGACTTTTTATTGATTTCGTTCAGACTCGCAGCTCGAGAAGATGTGGAGCTATCTAAAGTTTTATGGCCCTTCTGGGTCCCTAAGGGCCTCTGACGCCCCCTCCCCCACCGGGACACACCCACCCTGAGGTCAAATGTTAGCTAACCATTAGCAATGTCGTGGTGACCTTTCAACCCCGCCGGGCGGGCCGCTTGTATGAGGAAGTGCCTGGAGCAAGGGTGGGCTGGCTAACGCTATGCTAACGGTATGCTAACGTAGACTCCTAGGAGCAGGCTAACAGCAAGACACTAACAAGCACTGAATGCTGCTTTTGCCGTCCGTCTCCTTCTAACAATGCCCTGCATTCATCTCTATGAGTGAATTATAAACTCACACTCTCTCTCTGTCTCTGCCTCTCTGTTTCGATCATCTCTCTCTCTCTCTCTCTCTCTCGTTCTCTCACTCACTCACTCACTTAGTTATTATCTGGTCACTTTATCCGTCCAATCGCGTCGTTTCCACGTCCCCCACCGTCGACGCCCCTCTTCGTTCGGCTCAGAGTCTTATCGCTCAAACACAGAAAACGAACCCCACCGACCCCTGGACCGTAAGGTCATGAGGTCAGCACTCCCTGTTTTTGCCGCCAGGTGTGCCGTTGATTGGTCCAAACGGACCCTCTAGTGTCACATGACGCATGGGGGATGAGGTCCTGATCAGCCTACCAGAGTGGCCGATCCGTCCGTCATTCACCTGGGGCGACCCTCCCACTTGTGATTTCGCTAACGGTGGGGGTTTTGAATTGGCTCGACTTTCTTGCCAATATGCATCATACCGTCGTCCTTTAAGACACTGTTCACTGCACTGTTTACTTTTGCACTACCACCGCTGCACATACTCCTCCACCATCCTACCTTATCATCATGTTCAATGTGTCATAGGATCTGTCTTTATCAGGCATTCTCTGTACTCCTTACCCTTTAATTGTATACCTGTGAGTGGTTTAGATTCCTTGTGTGTGTGTGTGTGTGTGTGTGTGTGTGTGTGTGTGTGTGTGTGTGTGTGTGTGTGTGTGTGTGTGTGTGTGTGTGTGTGTGTGTGTGTGTGTGTGTGTGTGTATGCCTATGTATGTGCTACTGGATGCCTAAAATGTCCCTATGGGATGATTAAAGTATCAATCTATCTAAGACATAAGTACGGTGTTTTAAAGTTTGAAAAATCGGGAAAAAAGTTTGATAAACATACGGTTGTACCTTGGAGACGGACTGAGAGCTGAGATCATGAGTGTCGTGTTTTCAGGCGTAAAGCGATGTTGGATCTCTCCCAAGCATTTCACATGTCTGTACTCGTCCTTTTAATTACTTAAACGATGCCGTAATGGAAGCGAGGTTGGGGAAAAAAAAGTGGAGTGGATGGTTGTTCAACTCTCTGCTTAAGTTGAGGAAAGTGAAAGCCTGGCGTTGTAGAACGTCGTGTCTTGAGCTTCGTTGTCAACCTGCGGGCGCCCCAGAGCCCGAGTCCCTCAGTCCTCCCTGTTGCACAGAACATGGAACTGGGTTCATTTACATCAACGCTAACCTTCAGGACAATCAGCAGACGTTTTTACCCTGAGTGACTTACAATAAGTACATTTGTCAGAAGAAAGAGAAACCTTAAATCGCTGTCGGTACAGTAAGGATGTTCATAGAACCAAGTGCCAAGCACTAACAATCGCTATTTAACCCATTCCCTGTTTACAACAAAGACAGCTAGGATAAGGGTTTATGCCGACCGTGGTTCGTTATCAGCAGATACTTCAGAGTCACGGTGGATTGTTTGATTCATGTCATGAAGGAGAAGGTTCTAAGGTAGGGGTTAGGGCATCTGGCTAGGCAGGGCATCGAACCCAGAACCTTCCAGTCATGGAGACAAACACCATAACGACTATCAAGTCCCTCTTGGTAAATAGATAAAATAGTTGCTAGGGCTGTCACTTTTTATTCGAAGTTCGAATATTCGTTCGAAGGTGGGGTGAAAAGTTCGAATTCGAAGTGTAATTCTCCATTCGAACTGTAAAAATGCGCTATAAAGAAGAGAGCGGCGAGTGGCTTTTCCTCAATAAAGCGGCCCTCCTGGATCCCCGCTTCTCCCGGTTAGTCCACCTTTCCCCTGCACAGAAACATCTAGTGACTGAAAGCCTCTCACACGAGCTCATTGAAACGGAGACCGACACTGATCGCACACGACAGGGAGAAAAGTCCGCTGCTGCGCTGGGCGCGATGGGCAGCCTGTAGCGGCTGCAGCTGCAGCGGTAACGGAGAGCTGCGAGACTACTTGTAATTTTCTTTACAAGTACAAAAGAGCAGCATGCCGTGTTGGAGGTCGGCCTCACAGATTGTTCGTTTATATAGGCTGTGTGTGCCATGGACGACATGCGCTCCGCATATCGCGCTCCGAGCAGTTATTGTTAATGCGTAAAAGACAGCCGCACTTGTGTGTCGGAGCTTCCTCTTGTTGTGTTTACAAATGTGTTATCAAAGATGTGTTTTTATCCTGTGCTGTTATGAATTCAGTAGGTATACGTGATTTCCACACGTTTTTTTTTTTTTTTTTTAATAGTTCTATGGGGGGGTCGAATGTATTCGAATTAATTATGGACATTCGAAATTCGTTCGAATTTCATTTTTGGAAAAAGTGACAGCCCTAATAGTTGCATGGATTGACACACAAGTTATTTCAAAAGTGTGTGTGTGTGATTCCATTGCTGTATGTGTGTGTGTGTGTGTGTGTGTGTGTGTGTGTGTGTGTGTGTGTGTGTGTGTGTGTGTGTGTGTGTGTGTGTGTGTGTGTGTGTGTGTGTGTGTGTGTGTGTGTGTATGTTGTGAGTTCTCCCATCGTAATATGAAGCCTTCTTATCAAAGTGGTTTGCCTCTGTACAAGACTCTACTGTTACACAAACACACTCCACCAGCATATAAATAGAGAGCTGTGATGGAAGAATCACAAGTCGGAGGGAATGGCACTATAAGCCTTATTGGCCTTTGGCCCAGTGGCTCCAACACAGTCAGGAAATGGAAACAATGAATGAAACGGTTTCACTCCTGATCGATGGTGAGTGTTTACGTTTGACAGACCCTCTGCCCTGCATATGTGAAGGAAGGAATATATTCTATATTCACTCTTTATGAGAAAGAGGGAGAGATATCTCATTGCATGCTAACACACGCACGCACGCACACACACACACACACACACACACACACACACACACACACACACACACACACACACACACACTCCCCCTTCCTTTCCCTCCTTCTCTCCCCGTCTCCCTCTCTTTTGTGTCGTCGCTGTATAAAGTTTCAACATAATCACATTGCCACGGTATCCCAGGGGGCTTTGCTGCGTGTCAGGCCAATCAGACGCAGACTCAACACATTCTGTCGACGTGCCGTAAACCGTGAGCTAAATTTTATAACGTAGTGTGTGTGTGTGTGTGTTTGTGTGTGTGCGTGTGCGTGTGCGTGTGTGTGTGTGGTGCGCAGAGGCGTTAGTTTAAGGGCTTAGTGTGCGTTTTAGTTTTACACCGCCGATGTGTGTTGTGTGATGCTTGAGATTATGCTGAAATGAGCCATAAAATGTAAGTGGGAGGGAGGGTGGGAGCAGATAGGGGGAGAGAAAGGTAGGGGAGAGAGGGGGTTGGAGAGAGAGAGAGAGAAGGGGTGAGGGGAAGAGAGAGAGAGACAGAGTGGGCGGATGGAGAGAGAAGGAGAGAGGGGGAGAGAAAGACTGGGAGTGGGGGGAGTGAGGGACAGAGGGGGAAAGAAAGACAGAAAGGAATTGAGGCAGAGAGAGAGGGATGGAGAGAGGGAGGGAGAGAGGGAGGGAGAGAGTTTATGGACTTCCCCATACCCCCACCTCCCGGGCCGCCCTCCCTCCCCTCTGTTCTCCTCTCTTATCTCCCTGTGTCATGCGTCATCGTACCGGGAAGAGAAACATGATTTAGCCGCAGGTGTGGACAGGACATGACACACACACACACACACACACACACACACACACACACACACACACACACACACACACACACACACACACACACACACACACACACACACACACACACACACACACACACACACACACACACACACGGTGTGAGGACAGATGACCCCCAGAGATCAGAGCAGGGGGGGTCAGTCGGAACAGGAGGGAGAAGGGATGACCTCTGACCTCTACCTGACAGATGAGACCCATTGTTGTGTATGTGTCTTGTCCTCACACGCGTCCAAATCATGTCGGTCGAGGCTGCTACACTGGTGTTAAAGACGGATCTGGTCAGATAGATGGAAAGATAGACAGATGGATGGACGGACGCTTCTGATCCCCAGGTGGGGATTTCTTTGCCACTACACAACAGAGGACCAAACGACCACGTACCCACATCTTTGGAGAGTTAAGAGAGAGGGCGGCGTGTGGCTCAGGAGGTAGAGCGGGTTGGCTGGTAACCAGAAGGTTGTTAGTTCCAACCCTGGCTCCTCCTAGATGAGGTTTCGAGTTGTCCCTGAGCAAGGCATCTCACCCTCACTCCTCCCGACAAGCTGGCGGTCACCTTGCATGATTGACCGCCATCTGTGTGTGAATGTGTGAATGAATGGGTACAGCGCTTTGAGTGGCCACTGGTTAGAGAAGCGCGGCCTAAAAATGCCGTCCATTTAACATTTACCAGTACAGCGGGGAAAAGCAGACCCTAGACACCTCGGAGCTGGGCAGCAGCTGTCCATTGAACACGTTTCTACAGTCTCTGAAATGCCCTGAAGAGGAGGGCTTCACACACTGTCGCCCACCCTGATCTTGGGGTCTGGTACCCTGAGTCTGGTCGAGCTGGGTCTGATCTGGATGTGTGTCTGGGTCTTTTTTAGGTCTGACTGGGTTAGGGTCTGGTCTGGGGGGTCTTGTGGGTCTGACTGGGTCTTGTGGGTCTGACTGGGTTTGGGTTTGGTCTGGGGGGTCTCGTGGGTCTGACTGGGTCTTGTGGGTCTTACTGGAACTCAATGTGGTCTTACTAGGTGGATCTGGACCTAGTCCTTGTCGGATGACTTGGGTCTGTCTTCCCTGTAGATCGCGTGTCTGTCTGTCTGGCGGACATTCCCAGATGGTCCCGGCTGTAAGTGATATCAGCAGATCACATTCATTCCTCTGCTCACACACACACACACACACACACACACACACACACACACACACGACGCAGTGTGTGCCGGCATACTAGCGGTCAGCCAACATGTGTTGACCGGTAATTTAAGAGTGTTTTCTGTAATTGATTAAACGGAACAGACGCAGGACAAAAGTGTTTCTGTAACGTGAGGCGGAGTTGGCTCTCACCGTCAGAGGGATCAATCGTTATCTTTAGCTTGTCAACCATTATTAAAAGGCAGAGGAATACCCTGGCTACATTATGCTTTTCATATTTAAAATACCTAGGTTGTCATTCCTCCGATTGTCAACGAAGTGAAAGTTGTGGATCCAATGCTGAGCTTCCTCGATCCTCTTGTTGTGTGTGTGTGTGTGTGTGTGTGTGTGTGTGTGTGTGTGTGTGTGTGTGTGTGTGTGTGTGTGTGTGTGTGTGTGTGTGTGTGTGTGTGTGTGTGTGTGTGTGTGTGTGTGTGTGTGTGTGTGTGTGTGTGTCCCTTGCTCTCCATCTCGCTCCCTGTCAGGCCAGGCCTATGTCTAGTCCTACATGCTGCAGGGCAGCACTTCACTCAAACTCAAGTGGATTAAAAACGAGGAGTATTACTGTAACTGAACCCCCACCTATTTCTCTCTCTCTCTCTCTCTCTCTCTCTCTTCTCTTCTCTCTTCTCTTCTCTCTCTCTCTCTCTCTCTCTCTCTCTCTCTCTCTCTCTCTCTCTCTCTCTCTCTCTCTCTCTCTCTCTCTCTCTCTCTCTCTCTCTCTCTCTCTCTCTCTCTCTCTCTCTCTCTGGCAGTACCATCCTCTGTCTCTCTCCGTTGCCCCGTGTCTCTCTGGGCCGTGAGTGACAGTGACCAGCTGTTTCCACATGTCCATACTGACACGTGTGCTAAAGATGAGAGGGGGGGAGGGCAGCAGCCATCAGACCCTCTGAACCAGTTCTCCCAGCAGTCAAACGGTCGTGACTCATAGAGGGAGGAGGAGAAAGAGCTAATCCAGTCCAAATGAAGCACTGGAGGACAGATTTAACCACCGGGTCATGCAGAGACCCTATGTCATTAGCTAGGGGTCAGGGGTCAGATGCAACCGGTGAGTCATACAGAGACCCCATGCCCCAAGGAAGACTCAGTGACAGGTGCGCTGTCTTCTGTAGCTGATAGCTCATGCAGCCGTTAGCTTCTCTTGCTAATAGCATCTACCGCCATGAGCTTATTTAGTTGGCAGCATCTACACCCAATTAGCCTCAAATGCTAATGGCCTCTATTGATAAAGCCTCTGTGGTTATTAGCTTGGACAGCTAGAAGTTTGTACGGCTAAAAGCTTTGACTATGGCAAATTGTCGCTTCACAGATAAAAGCTTAGCCAGCTAGTAGTTTCTATAGCTTATAAGTGAGTGAAAAAAAGAGTCTATGGCTAATATCATCTATTGCCAGTCGCTTCTACTGCTACTGCCTCTACTGCCAGTAGTGCTAGCAGCAGCTGCAGCTGATTGGCTGCTTGCTCCTCTGCAGTGGATGGCGTCTGATGTGAAAGGTTTCCACTGTTAGCGGCCTCCATGCTGTTGGTTTGTAGCTCCGACAGCTAGTGGCTAATGTGTGGGAACGTGTTGCATCAAGCTTCTCTCGCTGTCTGAATTACTGCGTGTCGTGGTGCTTTCCAAAATTATCTCCTGGAATTCCCTTTGATTACCTAAGTGTTGAGTTGCCCGTTTGTCACTCACACACACATGCACAACACATGCATGCATGCATGCACACACACACACGCACGCACACACCCGTGCACACATCTCCTGGGGGTCCTCTTACAGCGTCTAATGTTGTCAGGGCAACCAGCGTTCTGCACTGACAGCTTGGAAAGGCTGCTGAGCCCCAGTGCATCATGGGTAGAGCTGAGCAGACTTAGATGTGTTGTTGACACCGTTTAACTCGACCGTGCCCTCCGGCCCTGCACCTTCAACTACAGAGAGGGAGAGTGACAGAGAGAGAGAGAGAGAGAGAGAGAGAGAGAGAGAGAGAGAGAGAGAGAGAGAGAGAGAGAGAGAGAGAGAGAGAGAGAGAGAGAGAGAGAGAGAGAGAGAGAGAGAGAGAGAGAGAGAGAGAGAGAGAGAGAGAGAGAGAGAGAGAGAGAGAGAGAGAGAGAGAGAGAGAGAGAGAGAGAGAGACTATCCTGACATGGTGAGAACCTTTATAGAGAGAGCTGATGGAAAGAGATCCACCAGCTCTCTCTATCAAACCAGCATCCATGAAGTGTCTGGTCCAGACTGTCCTCGATCCCAGTTCTATCTCCCGGTGATCTGATATCCCGGAGACCACAGGTGGGAGATCACAAACATCCTGAGATGACAACATAGACACACAAACGCACACACACACACACTTTGCCCAACGTCTCTGGATTTCATTCAGGTTTCACACAAATATCCGTTCTCTCGGAGCGTCGGCTAAACAAAACCTGCCACTCCCTCAGAGACGTCTGGAGTTACCGCGCTATCAAAATAAAAGCGACTTAATCGCACCTCAGAACAGTCTCCAGTTACGGCTCCATCAAAATGAAAGCTCCTCCATCCCCCTTCAGGACACTTGTTGGTGACGTGTCCTCCGGGTAGGTCTATTAAAAAGACTACCTCACTTAATCTTCTGTCAGAAGTGTTCAGTTACAGGAATACCAAAATAAAAGTCCCGCTACGGAGTGTTACGGGTCTGCGCTGGGTTTTACATGTGCTGTAAAGGAGCTGGCCTTGACAGTTGGAGATCTAGTTTTGGTTATGCAGCTTACAGGCATTCTTAATTTCACATTTGATGTTGGGAATTGAATGCGTCACGATTACACCTAACATGAGATATTCATCAGTTTCGGTTAACGGGTTTCTTGTCATGTTCAGTGTGTGGGGTGGGAGGGCTGTCCTCAGCTTTCAACATCAGCCAAAGACACTTGTCTCTGGCCCTGTCTATAGCCCGGTCTCTAGCCCTATTCTAGCTGTTCTAGCCCTGTCTCTGGCCCTGTCTATAGCCCAGTCCCTAGCCCTATCTAGCCCTCTCTTTGGCCCTATTTTAGCCCTGTTTAGCCCTGTTCTAGTCCTGAACCAGCCCTGTTTTAGCCCTGGCCCTGTCTAGCCCTGTTTAGCCCTGGCCCTGTTCTGGCCCTGTCTAGCCCTGTTCAGGCACTGTTCTGGCCCTGTCTAGCCCTGTTCTGGCCCTGTCTAGCCCTGTTCTGGCCCTGTCTAGCCCTGTTCTGGCCCTGTCTGGCCCTGTTTAGCCTTGGCCCTGTCTAGCCCTGTTTAGCCCTGGCCCTGTCTGGCCCTGTCTGGCCCTGTCTAGCCCTGGCCCTGTCTAGCCCTGTCTGGCCCTGTCTAGCCCTGGCCCTGTCTAGCCCTCTTTAGCCCTGCTCCTGCCTAGCCCTGAGGTGTCCTCAGGTGTCCCATGTGACAGAGGGAAATAACATGCATGCTGCAGACACACTTTATCAGATTACCAGGTGTCGGGACAGACAGGAAGGCTGTAATAATGTGACCAGTGTGTGTGTCTGTGTCTGTGTGTGTTTGTGTGTGTGTGTGTGTCAACTGGAAGGGGAATTGTATTGGGTGGATGGAATAAAATCGGTTAGTCCTCTGATGTGTGTGTGTGTGTGTGTGTTTATATCCGATATCTCCGTATCCGCAAGTGTGTCCGCATGTGTGTTTATCTAAATGTCTACACATGGACGTTCCTATAGAAGGTGTGTGTGTGTGTGTGTGTGTGTGTGTGTGTATCTTTCTATAGTGTGTGTACAGTGTGTGATTATCTCTGGCTGTGAGTGTGTGGTATTGCCTGTACAGTCAGTGTGTCTGCAAGGTGTGCAAATGTCTGTGTTTGTGTAAAGTTGTGTGTGTCTGTGTGTGTGTGGTTGTGTAGGTCCCTGAGTCATACGCCTAGCAAATACAATTTCTGTGGCTGCTAATGTGCGAGCTGATGTCTTATTTGGATGTCTCATTCAGGAGGTGTGTGTGTCTTTGTGTGTGTGTGTGTGTGTGTGTGTGTGTGTGTGTGTGTGTGTGTGTGTGTGTGTGTGTGTGTGTGTGTGTGTGTGTGTGTGTGTGTGTGTGTGTGTGTGTGTGTGTGTGTGTGTGTGTGTGTGTACGGGGTATGCATGCATGCACACAAGCGTGTGTGTGTATATGAGAGACCCCATGTTTGTGCACAGTATGTGTGTGTGTGTGTGTGTGTGTGCGTGCGTTCGTGTGTGTGTGGCTCTGTGTGCCCAGTGTAACAGGAAATGCCAAGTAGCTAAGGTATGCTGATGGCACCTCCTTCCCCCAGCTTCCAGGGAAACAGGAAGAGGCTGAGTAGAGGAGCGCAGAGCGCGCTGATCTTTAGTGCTCTAATCATATCACCTCAGTCAGCGGCCGCCTTCATCCGAAGCCCCCCCCCCCCCCCCCCCCCCCGGTTTATGAGAGACGTGTTGTTGAGCAGAAGGCAGGGTTGAGACATCATGCTCAACACTGCCTAAAGGTAATGCTTGTAGGACATCGGGGATCGAACCCAGCACTTTTGTATGGGAGTCGCACCACCATTGTCCACTGCGCCGTACTGCCACCACCCAGCACTAGCCTAACCTCGCTGGCAATTAAAACATTAAACGCGTGCGCACGCATCGTAAATTCCCAAAACGATTTAGGAATTTACGATGCATGCGTTTCATTTTTTTCGTCTTCCGGGGACCCATTTGGGATGTCTCGACCAAACCTCCCCCCTCCCTCCCTCCCTGTCTCCCCCCTGTCTCGACCCAAACCTCCCCCCTCCCTCCTGTCTCCCCCTGTCTCTACCCAAACCTCCCCCCTCCCTCCCTGTCTCCCCCTGTCTCTACCCAAACCTCCCCCTCCCTCCATGTCTCCCCCCTGTTTCGACCCAAACCTCCCCCTCCCTCCCATGTCTCCCCCTGTCTCGAACCAAACCTCCCCCCTCCCTCCCTCCCTGTCTCCCCCTGTCTAGCCAGCCTACTGTTCAGTCTCACATCCAAACCCCCACTCCTCCTCCTCCTCCTCCTCCTCCTCCTCCTCCTCCCTCCTCCTCCTCCTCCTCCTCCTCCCCCTCTCCAGGAGCCTCCCAACACGGGCAGAGCGCCCACATTGGCTCCCGCTGGGTGCCCTGGTGCATTCTGGGCCACGTCTGGGTTATTCAGGGGTTTTCCTCCTCTCCTGATAGCAGGGAGGCACAGAAGCTCCCACACCGTTGGCGTCCTGTGGACTCATCAGGGGGGCCGTGACTCGTCAGAGGATGTCGTTAACGGGGAGCTTGTCTTCATCTCTGCCCTGAGGCCGGTTCATGGCCACTGCCGGTGGTTTAACCTTTGACCCTGACAGGTTGACCCTGTTTAGGTTGAGGAGAGCCTTGGTTAAAGCAGCTGTGTGTGACTGTGTGTGTGTGTGTGTGTGTGTGTGTGTGTGTGTGTGTGTGTGTGTGTGTGTGTGTGTGTGTGTGTGTTAAAACAGCAGGTTTGTCTAAGAGAGGAGGGGTGTGTGGGCGGCCAGTCTGTTACCTCTAGGGGTCAAATGCAATGTTAAGACACACACACACGCACGCGCACACACACACACACACACACACACACACACACACACACACACACACACACACACACACTGCCCTCACCCTGGATCTTTCTCTAAATATCTATGATTTAATAATCACATCTAAATTATACAATGAGACATTTCCCCAAATCCTGACCGAATAAGTCTTGTGTGTGTGTGTGTGTGTCTGTTTGTGGTCATTC
>NC_082400.1:12646764-12659264 GCF_031168955.1 Gadus macrocephalus | reverse complement strand
ACTTAAGAGGGACTTGAACTTCAGGAGTGCGCACACAGACACACTCACACACAAACGTGCACCCCCTCACGTGCACGCCCGAGGGTGCGCCCGTGTTGGAAGTGTCTCGCTCCGTTCACCCGGTGACACAAGTCTCCCGGTTTCCCACGGCAACCCAGCCCCTTTTTTTTCAGCCTTTCCTTTTGAAAAGGACCAATCAGACGCGGGCTGGTAACCGGGCACCCTGTTTATCAGTAACCACGGGAACAATGGCCGAAACCCGACACCTCCTCAGAGAGGCTAGGCGGGAGAGGGATGGAGAGAGGGGGAGGCAGGGAGAAAAGTAAAGTGAGGGGTGAGAGAATGAGGAGGGAGAGAGAGAGAGAGAGAGAGAGAGAGAGAGAGAATGACGGGGAGGGAGAGAGAGAGTGAGGGGGGAGAGTGAGAGAGAGAGTGGGGGATAGAGAGAATGAGGCGGGAAAGAGAGGGAGTGAGAGAATAAGGGGGAGAGAAAAAGGGAGAATGGGGGCGGAGGGAGAGGGAGAGAGAGAATGACGGGGGAGGGAGAGAGAGAGAGTGAGGGGGGAGAGCAAGAGAGAGAGTGGGGGAGAGAGAGAATGAGGAGGGAAAGAGAGGGAGTGAGAGAATAAGGGGGGAGAGAAAAAGGGAGAATGGGGCGGGGGGAGAGAGAGAGCGGATGAGGGGGGAGAGAGGGAGAGAGAAAATGAGAGGGGGGAGAGAGGGATTAACAAAAAGGACATTCAAATATAGAAAAAAAAGGCATGAGAAGAAGGAAAGAAAAAGAGAGGAAGATAAAACTAAAGAAACCACAGTTAACTTGAACACGGAAATAATTTGAGAGAGAGAGAGAGAGAGAGAGAGAGAGAGAGAGAGAGAGAGAGAGAGAGAGAGAGAGAGAGCTATGAAGGAAGAGAGTAAATCAAGTGTCAATTAAGATTTGTATTAAATTACATACAGAGAGAGAGAGAGGCCACTCACAATCTCTCGCTTTACACTCTTTGTTTGGATTCAAATATTTGAAGGCTTCAGAGAGAGAGAGGGAGAGAGAGAGTGGGGGCGAGTTTGTGTGAGTGTGTGTGGGAGAGAGAGGCAGAATAGAGTGCAGTGTTAATGTAATGTATACGCGTGCTGTGAGCCCCTGTGTGGCTGGGGTTCAGAGCTCAGCAGGACTCAGCACCTGTTAGTTTATCGGCTAGCATCTACGCCTGCAAAACATGGTCGACCAATTAACGCATACTGGGGCTGTGTGCGCGTGTGTGTGTGTGTGTGTGCACGACAGAGACATCTGGATGGAGGGTAGAGTGTGTGTGGGTTCGAGAGGGAGAGAGGGGGACAGAGTGGTCACAGCTGGGCGAGTTCTGCCCAACGAGAGAATCAACCGTTTGACTTTTAACCTCCCTGTGATCTTCTGCCTTCAGCTGAAAGACCCCTCATAGAACACACACGCACACACGCACACACATACACACACACGCAATGCATGTGCACACACACACACACACACACACACAAACACAAACGCACACACTTATGACAGTATCGTATCGCTGACATGCAGGGTTCTGTTAAACATGTGCTATTGAAAAGGGTTATCTTATCGTTTGTTTTCAAATCAGCGAACATATCCCTCTACATATGGGTGTTTCGTCTAGTTTAGGAAGTGAAGCCATTCGTGAGTTTAGGAAGTGAACCTGTGTTGTTGTTTCAAACTGTCTGTCTGTCTCTCTTTAGTCAATCTGTGTGTGTGTGTGTGTGTGTGTGTGTGTGTGTGTGTGTGTGTGTCTCTCTCTCTCTCCCCCTCTCTCTCTCTCTCTCTGGTCAGTATTTAGGTCAGTGCCAAGACTTCATTTCTACGGTTGCCTTGGTCACCAGTTTAAGTGTTTCTGAGTGTCCGATGACTTCTGCCCCCCACCCCACCCACCCCACCCACCTACACCACACACACGCACACAGGAAAATCCTGAACGAGACATCAAAATAAGACAGCACGCACATTAACTGCCATACAAACATTATTTGCTTGTCGTACGACTCAAAGAGAGACAAAGAAGCTCTAGACACTAACGATGTTGGAGCTATGACGTTTTTAACATACACCCGTTGTGAAAGTAACCCTCCTCAGATAAATGTTTTCGCTACTCGAGCGTGATTATTCTAGTTTCTCGTCTTCAGTGTCTTAGTTCCGTTAAGGGATAGATTTTATTGGAGTTGTCAATCTTTAAGGGTGGGGCAGGGTGCGACCCCTGGAACCTTTTACAACCTTTGACCCCTTAAGAGGAGGATGTAAGTTGATAAGTCTCCCTGAAGAGAGAATAACGAGAACACATAGAGGACAGAGACAGGAAGAGTAGGGGAGGGAAGAGAGGCAGGAGAGAGGAGGAGGAGAGAGAGTAAAGAGGAGGAAAGAGAGGAGATGGAGGAGAGAGAGAGAGAGAAAGAGAGATTCTTAGTTGACTGACTCAAGTTTACACAGTTCTACTATGAAATACTTGAATGACAACTCTGTAAACTTCTCTACGTGTGTGTGGGTGTGTTTGTTTGTGTTATCAGTTAGTGTGTCTGGGACCATGAGGAATAACAAGGCTTTTGGACTTTCAGCATGTCTCAGAAATAAAAGAATAAACAAAATACGTCTTAAATGAACCATTCATAAATCTCACAGCAGCTTCTAAGTCTCCGGGACATTTGGGGAGAGACGTATTTCAAACTCATCAAATCTTTATTCAAGTCAGGCCTCAGCTCTACTAAATGTGTGTACAGTGCATCATCCCGAAAGTGTGCCGACACATCAAGGAGACATTCGCCCAAGACGCTATCGTAGCTGCTAAGTGCACCTTGCTGTGGTGATAGCATAAACAGGGGAGAGACTAATGGTGTTCAGTGTGACTCCAGGCTTCGCTCTCCTCAACTTTATGGATCAGTGGCGCCTGGACAGAAGCCTGCATACAAAACGTTCACGATCGGCGTCTTTACGATATGCGATTCGATACTAAAGAGCTTTATTGGCAAGGGAAATAAACATTGACGTTATGAAAAATCAACCCAGTAAAATGGAAACACTGAAATATAAGAAATATATAAGAAAGTAAGCTAAAAATACCATAAAGAAATTTAAAAAAGAGGGAAATATAAAAGACCACGGATGTAGACCTACAAAATAAGTCAAATATAAAAAACTATAAAAGGCGTATTATTGATCAAATATAATCTTTGTTTTGATAGCTTCACACACAAAGACCAAGACACTATTTGTTTGCTTGTATCCACCGTTAACGAGCCCATTAGCCTGTAGCCTAGCCTAGCCTAGCTAGCGGCTAACCTAATCACCGCCCGCCCAACTGCCAAACTGCCGACTCCGGTTTGACGCGGCGTTGGCTCGTCGCCCTCTCCCTGGCATCTCTCTCTCCCGGGTCGTTTAGTATTGTCAGAGGCCTCAACAGATGTCCCTTTCTTCGCTAAATGGGCCACAGATACTGTAGCCGGGTGGTTTCTGTGGGGTTTGGCCCGGGATCGGGACCCTGCAGGCTTCTGTCGGTTACGGAGCTGATGAGGGGGTGGGTTGGACTGGTGGAAATGACCGGTAGTGGTCCCGGAGTCAAATCATACCAGGACAGACTGGGCCGGAAGCTGCTTCATGGAATGATCAGCGGTGACAGTGGACACGCACGCACACAGGAACATGCACGCACGCACGCACACACACACACACACACACACACACACACACACACACACACACACACACACACAGGCTAATACACACACACACACACACACACACACACAGGCTAATACACACACACACACACACACACACACACACACACACACACACACACACACAGGCTAATACACACACACACACACACACACACACACAGGCTAATACACACACACACACACATACACACAGACACACACACACACACACACACACACACACACACACACACACACACACACACACACGATGAATGACTCAGCCACTCCGGTCAATCATTACTTTTACTAACGATGGGAAACAAACAGTACACACTATAGGCTATAGTCTCTCTCTCTGTCTCTCTCACTCTCCTCCCCACCCCTCACTGTCTCTCCATGCTGCTCAATGTCTTCCTTTCTCGCTTTTCTCTTTCTGTCTCCCCCCCTCCCTCCCTCCCTCCCTGTCTCCCTCCCTGCCTCCCTCCCTCCCTCCCCAGACATTCCTCTGGTCAATTATCTAACCCTGGTCTGGCCGTGTGTGTGTGTGTGTGTGTGTGTGTGTGTGTGTGTGTGTGTGTGTGTGTGTGTGTGTGTGTGTGTGTGTGTGTGTGTGTGTGTGTGTGTGTGTGTGTGTGTGTGTGTGTGTGTGTGTGTGTGTGTGTGTGTGTGTGTGTGTGTGTGTGTGTGCGTGCGTGCGTGCGTGCGTGCTTGTCTGTGTGCACGCTTGTGTTTGCATGTGTTTTTGTGTGTGGTTGTGTGTCATTGTGTTGATCCAAAAGGAGGACCAAGGATCTGTGTGTGTGTGTGTTTAGGGGATGTTAATGCGTCGGTGTGTGCGCGGTATGTTAACGTTTCGTTGTATGTGTGTGCGGTATGTTAATGTCTCAGTGTGTGCGCTGTGTTAACGTTTGAGTGGTGCAGTATGTTAATGCGATGTTAAACAGTGTTCCCCTGGCGTCTGCCGATTGGTTAGACGTCTGAGTGTCGAGGTGTCCCTGAGCAAGACACCTCACCCTCACTGCTCCCGACGAGCTGGCTGTCGTCTTGCATGGCTGCCTCCGCCGTCAGTGTGTGAATGTGTGCATGAATGGGTGTAAGTCGGTTGTCAAAGGTCTGCTTACAACCTTGCTTCTAACGTAGCTCGGACTGATGGCAACAGCAACAACCCTCGTAACCATGGTGACAGCCGACAATGTGGGGGTCACCCGGTGGCTGTAGGGGGTATCAAAGGGGGGGGGCGGGGGGTATTTAGGGGGGGTACATTGGGTGGTCCCGGGGGCGTGTCTGCTGCCTTGTCTGATATGTGATCTTGGTGGGCAGAGAGAGAGGGAGAGGGAGAAGCAGAGAGACGGAGAGAGACATGTGCTGTATGTTCTAATCATTAGAATTATACAATATGGGGTGCTTATGCAGTAGAATCTAATGCATAAGCACCCCATGTTGTATAGACAGTGTTCTGCTAATGGAGCCAATTAAAGGTAATTCTTTAAAAGAGAGCTAAAAAGAGAAAGATAGGCCAATGTCTTCACAATCGTTAATGTATGTGTGTGTGTGGGTGTGTGTGTTGGTGTGTTTGAGTGATTGCCTTTCCAGTTGTTCTTGCTATTTGTTTGTCAGTTCCTCCCTATAGGCTAGGGGGCATTCAGGTGTGGCCAATGGGGAGGGGCAACTGGATATACATCTGCTCACTGATTGGTCGGAATCTGCTGGCTTTACACTCTTTGTTTGGATTCAAATATTTGAAAGCTCCAGAGAGAGAGGGAGAGAGGGAGAGGGAAAGATAGGGGGAGAGAAAGAGAGAGTTGTCTGTTCGTAAGGAATTTGCAAACACCTGTTAAGGTTTTAGTTTCCATGAATGGCTGTTGTTCCTTCCCCAGTAAAGCATGAGACCAATAAAATTAACTTTTCACCACTTCCTCTTCTATAAAAGCACTTTACTCCACCACCAACAGGTTTCTTAAGATCCTTAAGAACTAGTTATTCATTCACACATTTAGAAAAAATAAATTTTTTGTAAAAACAAATTTCAATATTGTCTTTAACCTTAACTATGCAAGCTGCTACTACCTCCTGTGTACAAGTGTGAGTGTGTTAGTGTGTTAGTGTGTGTGTGTGTGTGTGTGTGTGTGTGTGTGTGTGTGTGTGTGTGTGTGTGTGTGTGTGTGTGTGTGTGTGTGCAGGTGCTAAGTGTGTGTGTGCAGGTGCGTGGGAGACCTCCTAAGTTCTTCCATCTCTGGTGGGCTTGGCACCTGTGTGTGTGTGTGTGTGTGTGTGTGTGTGTGTTTCGTCGTCACAGTTGTCTGTTTGTTTTTTCATTGATGTGTTTGACTGCCCCCCCCTCTCTCTAAACACCCAGTGTAAACAGTCCTGGAGGGTGTGTGTGTGTGTGTGTGTGTGTGTGTGTGTGTGTGTGTGTGTGTGTGTGTGTGTGTGTGTGTGTGTGTGTGTGTGTGTGTGTGTGTGTGTGTGTGTGTGTGTGTGTGTGTGGTAACATCCGTTTGTGTCGTACCACAACACAATTTGTGTCACGCTGTGTCAACCTCTCAACAGCTCATTAACACCTCCTACCTCCAGGCTGACCGCATCAGGCTGCCCTCTCATTGGTCCACAATGAACTGATGTCTGATTGGTCAATGATTCATCAGTCTCAGATCGGATTGGTTAATAGTTAATCTGATTTATCTAGAATCCTTGTAATAAAACGTTCAAGGCCATCATAAAGACATTAGAGTAAGTTGATTGGTTTGCTGATTGGTTTGCACAGCAAACATTTAATCAGGATTTACAATCCATTGTTAACCCTAAAACAAACAGAGCATCATTTTATTGTACAGTATCTAAAATGTATGTATAGTCTGTACCTCACACAGTGTAACACATAGTACACTTATATTTCAGCATATATTAGTAATACCTTGTGTACTGCATATCCTGTTTTTGATAGCCGTGTTTCCCATCCTGCGATAGGGAACAATGGCCCCACGCCCAGACATAAATCATCCATATTAAATATTGAATAAGTGATATTTAACGGGCCTCATCCGACCTCACGCCGGCCATCTTGGTTCCATCTTTAGCTCTGAGCGCTCGCTGGGATGGGAAACCGAAGGACGTAATTCATTTGCGGTAAATCCATTCAGTTGGCCACCGAGCGTGCGGTCAGAGCTGGGGGGGCACGGGGCCGTGGTCGGGGTGGATGGAGGTTGAATGTTATTGTAGGTCGTACGTCCTTACCATTAACAAGAGTACTGAGCATTGTGTAGCTACTTATCCTGGTTATCTTTGTTGTGTACAGAGAATGGGTTAACCGAGCAATTGTTGGTGCTTGGCAATTTGATCGATAAACGTCCTTACTGTACAGACAGCGATGCATTGTTGTTTCTCCTTCTTCTGACAGATGTACTTATTGTAAGTTGCTTTGGATTAAAGCATCTGCTAAATGCCCTCAATGTAAATGTAGATGGATGTTGATGATGGATCAGCCGGGGCAATAGGTGGCTGAGGCTTTGGTCTGGGTTCATGAAGGTTGAATGTTGGATGAGGATCCGGGAGCCGAAGAAATGACATGACATGTGGGGAATGTAAACAGTTGCGTGTGATTGCTCCACAGGTGTGTGTGTGTGTGGGTGGGTGGGTGGGTGGGTGTGTGTGTGTGTGTGTGTGTGTGTGGTTGTGTGTGTGCGCCGAGGCACGGCTGTTGGCAATGGGCAGCTGTCTTGGTGGCCCGATTGTGTTGGCACATGTTGCGTGTTCAAATATTTGTGTGTGCTCGTGGGAGTTTAGAGAGTAGGCTTTTCTAGGTGAGAGCCACTGTATCAAGGAGTGTGTGTTTGTGTATGTGTGTGTCAGTGTGTGTGTGCACTTGCATGTGTGTGTGTGTGTGTGTGTGTGTGTGTGTGCGTGTGTATGTCTGCCTGTGTGTGTGGTTGCGTGTATGTGTGGTATGGATGTGTGTGATCATTGATCTCCTGTTTGGCAGCTGTCTCTATAAATACGTCTGGAAGAGATGGGCATTCAGTAGAGAAGATTTACGTTTCCAGAACACAGATGTATTCTGCCGAAGCATGTATGTTCATATGGTAGATGTATTTTATTATTAGTTTACTGCTAATTACATGATAAGTGACACCTTCTTCAGGTGTTCCATATCCCTTCACTGTAAATCTGTTCTATTAGCCTCACACAATGCACACAACCTTATTTAAGGTCATCTTTACTATTTTCAATTTTTTTAATCTTTGTATTGCCTTTTGAAACTTTATCCAATCAATACTCTCCAAAGTAAACCTCCTCACTCCGGACCCGTCGGTTTGCCGTTGAGAATTGCAGCCGATTGTAATTTGGCGGATCTGCGCTGGTTACCGTGGTTACTAAAGAGCAGTTGATTTGTCCTCTGAGAGGGTGACGAGTGGCAATGTCAAACAGGCCGCCTGACTAAGCATACAACATACTACTTAATCCCGGTGTCAGGAGTACCTTGTGTGTGTGTGTGTGTGTGTGTGTGTGTGTGTGTGTGTGTGTGTGTGTGTGTGTGTGTGTGTGTGTGTGTGTGTGTGTGTGTGTGTGTGTGTGTGTGTGTGTGTGTGAGTTTGTTTTGTTTGGCTAAGTGGTAACTGATTGTGTCAAAGGCAACTGAGTTCAACACTTGAAACTCTTGACTTCAAACAATTGTGTAGAGAGAGGGAGACAGAGCGAGAAATTCTTGGTCTACCGACTGAGAGTGTCATGGTTCAAGTTTATTCATCACCCAGACACGGTTGTACTATTAAACACTTAGACTCTGTAGACGCATAAGTAAGCTGGAAATAAAACATATTGTGGAAACTTTCTATGAGTCTATCTAAAAGGTATTTGGTGTGCAGTTCTTATCCTCACAAGTTTAGTCTACTGACTGCTACTTCTAAATACCATGATATCCTAAAGGAAAGAGTTTCTGTTACAGAACGTAAAAACCCCTCAAATCCTCCTTTCAGCTGTTACCAAATGCCAATGTCTAGTCCGGTTAGTTAGTGTGTGTGTGTGTGTGTGTGTGTGTGTGTGTGTGTGTGTGTGTGTGTGTGTGTGTGTGTGTGTGTGTGTGTGTGTGTGTGTGTGTGTGTGTGTGTGTGTGTGTGTGTGTGTGTGTGTGTGTGTGTGTGTGTGTGTGTGTCTGTAATTGCACGAGGTGTGTAATTGGTTGGAGACAAATGACCTCATTTGTCGTGGGAGCGACAGACACGGCACCTGTGACCTTGTCTTTGTCACTTTAACACACACACACACAGACACACAAACGCACACAAACACACACAAACACACATATACACACACACACACACACACACACACACACACACACACACACACACATACACACATACACATGCACACTCAGTGTGTAACTCAGTACCCATGTAGTGGGCCTCACTACTACACAGCTTTCTGCAGTAATGCCCCCAAGGGACGTCAGCTGGCCCCCCACCTGTCAGCCCATATCAGCCCGCAATATAGAACCCATCAGCTTCTGGTACAGACTCTATCTCCCTATAGAACCCATCCCCTCCTGGTATAGACTCTATCTCCCTATAGAACCCATCCCCTCCTGGTACAGACTCTATCTCCCTATAGAACCCATCCCCTCCTGGTATAGACTCTATCTCCCTATAGAACCCATCCCCTCCTGGTACAGACTCTATCTCTCTATAGAACCTATATCCTTCTGGTACAGACTCTAATACCTGAGCCACGCTATAGAACCTCCTATAGATTTACCCATATGTCCGTCTCTGCGTCCGTCCGTCCGTTCTAGAGCGTGGCTAGGGAATAAGACAGACAGAAAGACAGACAGATGGAGCCCGACAAAGAGGGAGGAGTAGAGAGACAGACAGACCGTTCGATGAGAGAAGGAAGTTGAGGTGAGCTTCGGACCGGTCGAACTCTTCTGTTTATAGCTCACATCCCGTTCTTTCTGACCGTGCTCGTGTGGATGCAGCTCCATAGATCCTGACGCCATCTCATGCTAACCTGTGTTCTGTCTCTCTCCTGTCTGTCTCTCTCCTGTCTGTCTCTCTCCTGTCTGTCTGTCTGTCCCCCCCGTCCCCCAGACGGGCTCCACAAGGTGGTGGCCGTGTGCACGCTGCGCGTCGCCATCATCACCGACGACATGTTGACCAACAGCATCACCGTGCGCCTGGAGAACATGTCCCAGGAGCGCTTCCTGTCCCGCCTCCTCGCCCTCTTCCTGGAGGGCGTGGCCGCCGTGCTCTCCACCAATCGGGACGCGGTGTTCGTGTTCAACATCCAGAACGACACGGACGTGCACGGCTCCATCCTCAACGTGACCTTCTCCGCCCTTCAGCCCGGCGGGGCTCCCGGCGGGGGGCGGTACTTCCCCTCCGAGGACCTACAGGAGCACATCTACCTGAACCGCACGCTGCTGAGGCACATCTCCTCCCAGCAGGTGAGGGGATGACACGCGCACACTCGCACGCACGCACGCACACACACACACACACGCACACACACACACAAACATCCTCGTTCAAACACATGAACATGCACAAGCCACGCACGCACACACACACACACGCACACACAAACATGCAGACAAACCCACAAACATCGACATGCACGCACACACACACACGTCACACACAAGCTCGCCCACACGCACATAAACACACACACAAGCTTGCACACTTGCATCTAATGCACGCACAAACACACACACTCACAAAAGCTCACAAACTCCCATAAAAACACATATAAGACCATCCTTATGCACGGAAGTGATGTTTAACCGTATGCACACACTGCAACACTACAACACACAAGGACACGCAAATGCATGCATTGGTCGACATGCACACATGCTCACAAATACACACTCGACCTCTCACCCTCTCACCCTATCCTCCTCTCACCCTCTCCCCCTGTCACTCTCTCTCCCTCGCACACCCTCTCTCCCCCTCTCTCGCCCTCTCACCCTCCCTCACCCTCTCGCCCTATCCTCCTCTCACCCTTTCACCCTATCCTTCTCTCACCCTCTCTCCCTCTCACACCCTCTCTCCCCCTCTCTCACCCTCTCTCCCTCTCTCACCCTCTCACCCCTCTCACCCCCCTCTCCCTCTCTCACCCTCTCTCCCCCTCTCTCACCCTCTCACCCCTCTCGACCCCCCTCACCCTCTCTCATCCTCTCCCCCCTCTCTCCCTCTCTCACCCTCTCACCCTCTCTCACCCTGTCTCCCTCTCACACCCTCTCTCACCCTCTCTCACCCTCCCTCACCCTCCCTCACCCTCTCGCCCTCTCACACCCTCTCTCACCCTGTCTCCCTCTCTCACCCTCTCTCCCCCTCTCTCATCCTCTCACCCCTCTCGACCCCCCTCACCCTCCCTCACCCTCCCTCACCCTCTCGCCCTCTCACACCCTCTCTCACCCTGTCTCCCTCTCACACCCTCTCTCACCCCCTCACCCTCTCCCCCTCTCTCCCAGGTGCTGCCGTTCGACGACAACATCTGCCTGCGGGAGCCGTGCGAGAACTACATGAAGTGCGTGTCGGTGCTGAAGTTCGACAGCTCGCCGCCCTTCATCTCGTCGGACACGGTCCTCTTCCGGCCCATCCACCCCATCAACGGCCTGCGCTGCCGCTGCCCCGCCGGCTTCACCGGGGACTACTGCGAGACGGAGATCGACCTGTGCTACTCCTCGCCCTGCCGCAACAACGCCCGCTGCCACAGCCGCGAGGGGGGCTACACCTGCGAGTGCCCGGAAGACTTCACCGGTGAGTCCGGGGTGGGGTTCGAAGGGGGGGGGGGGTGGCGGTTTGGATCTGGAGGGGCTTGGGGGGGTTTTTAGTGAAGGTTTTGTGGTTTTGGATTTTACTCCAGCTTTCTGTAAATTACGGTCTTATCTTACGTGAAATATATATATATATATATATTCCTATCTGGAGGAACATACTAGACTTATTACCACGTGACCTAACCACGTAACCACGTCTTGTTGTACCTACTGCAAGGCGGTCTCTCAGTTTCCCACATAATTTGACTCAGCGACTGGTTAGCATGTGTTAGCGTGGGAAAACCTGATGACCCCAGCTAGTGTCTACTGCCTACCACTGCTTTCCGAGATGATCAGTCGAGAATTTCACCAAGAACTGTATGCTTACTCACAGACCGACTGACATACTCACAGATACAGACTGCCAGTCACCAATTCCATGGATAATTGAGGTGCTTTTGGGGGTGAGCGGTAGGCCACGAGCCTTGCCCTGTGATTAGCATGCGAACGCTAGTTCTCAGGGTGATTCGATGAGGCTCCCACCTTCTCCTTTCCGCCCTAAAGTAATAGGAAGGAAGTCTGTGCGTTATTTTATGGAATATAGATGAAAAGGTCTGACACATGAAACCCTTACCCTTAAAGATCCTTAAACGGTTGTTTTACCAGCAGATATGATAGGGTATCTATCGGTGGGAACTTGTTTGGTAATTACCTTTAATGACTTTCACTGAAGTGTGCAGACAGGTTTTGTATGATGGCTCTCCTTTGGCGGTAGGTTGCGGTTGACCCCAGTTGTACGTGTTAAGGGCAAGCCATGTGACACCCTACATCTGACACACTCTCACATGCTCACACATGTTAACCACACACACACACACACACACACACACATTCCTTCAAGCACATGTATTCTCAACTCACGTGTATGTCCGAATTTAACGTACGCACAAAATCTCTCTTAAACTCTTGTCACACACATTTACACACACAAAGACACGCATTCACACACACACACAGACACACATGCATTCTCACGCAC
>NC_082400.1:12619264-12641764 GCF_031168955.1 Gadus macrocephalus | reverse complement strand
CAGAAGAGGGAGTGCCTGTCAGACTCAATGTAGTAACAATAAAATGATAACGGAAATAACGGTAGAGGGCAGGTGACGCTGACATCGTAGAGAACACTGACTGAAGGGACCGCAGGTTTGATTCCTGACTCTAGTTTGAGGTATTTGTCCGTGGATTATCTGATTTAGAAGGTATACACTGATGAACACTGTTTCAAGGAGATTTACAAAGACTGAGGGAGGTAGCTTATGCGTAGCGATTGTTCTGATTCCCGCGATCGCACCGGCGTTTCGCCTGCACGCACACACACACACACACAATGACAAACACACACACGCACACACAGACACGCACACACACTCACGCACACACTCAGGCAGACACTCAAAAGCACACACTCATTCACACACTCAGTCACACACTCTTACACACACTCACACACAGATTCACTCACACACTCTTACACACACACACACACACTCGGGTGCGACGGTGCTCCCCTGCGTCCCGGGAGCTGTCGTTAGCGAGGAGCGAGGGGAACAAACAGCGAGAGGCTGGGAGCCGGGCGCTGCTCGCCGGGCGAGTCCGGGCGTGCGCACGTTCCCATTGTCTTCCCCGCTTCCCGCCTGGCTCATAAACACATGTACGCACACGCACACGGAAAGACACACACACACACGTACAGACGCACACGCACCCGACGACACATGCATACGTTTGGTTACACATGCACGATGACCGACACACAAACTCGCAAACTTTATAGGAATTTATACACACAGCCACACATGCACAGGTGAAAACGTACACACACACACACACACACACACACACACACACACAGACACACACACACACACACACACACACACACACACACACACACACACAACGTTCATCTCTCATTAGCATCGTTCCACTGACCGGGTGTGAGTTCTGCTTCTCACTGAAAACAGGAAGTACCTTGTGATGAAGAGCGCTTATCACTTCCTGTCCTGCTCTCCTTACTTCCTGTCCTGCCGCTCGGAATGGAATCTGCAGAGTGACTCCTGTGACCTCACCTAGTCTCCCCCCTCCCACCCGCCCCCCCCCCCACCCCCATCCCGCAATCACACACCTCGACTCTGAACACGCACAGACCCTCACTCACTGGATGTTTACCCTACGCTCCGACAACGCACGCACATATCCACAAACATACCTACTCACACAAACACACGCACACACGCATAAAACGCCATACGTACGCACACACAAACAAACATACCATGCAAACACACACACACAAGCACACATACACACACACAGACACACACAGACACACACACACAGACACACAAACACACACACACACACACACACACACACACACACACACACACAGAGACACACACTTGGGGCAGTAGATGGACTTCCTGGCTGGCTGCCGGTCTTACGCTTGTTTCCTGACGACATCCTGTTCGAAACTTCCTCAAGACCCCGAGAGCCCTTTAATCCTCAGTTAACTCTCTCTCACACACCGCATGCACACATACACACACACCGACACACACACACGCACACACAGACGTACAGACACGACAAACACACGCAGAGACTGTATTTGCCGTGTTTGATTTGGACAGAAGTTGGGGAATACTTAGAAAATATAAATAACGGAGAAAAAAAAAGTTTATATCCTAAACGTTGGTCATGTTTTGTTCTTTAACAGTTCATCTTTCTTCCCTTGTTCTTCCCCTTCTCCTTTCTCTACCACCCTCACATTCCTCTGTTCTCTGCGTGTTTTATGAGGTACAGGTCTGGGAGTGTAGGCCCACTAACTCTGAACATCACACATAACTCTCACACGTATTAACAACACACATATATCAAAGACACACATCCAGGCATTTGTTTATTCCTTGCATACATTTATCACGTTAAACTTCTCTACATCCGTTGTCTTTGGGCACATTCTTAGTTTCCCAAGATAGAAAGAAACCATGCACATGATTGTCAACACCAAATTAAACCATTCCATAACGTTTCACCAGCTCTAGTGAAACATGGGGTGTTACATTAGCTGTCTCTGATTGGCTGAAATAGGAACACAGCAAGTAACTTCACCCGGCACATATTTTAGTCAATTGGAAATGGTCCTTGCAATTGTTGGCTAGCTAGCTTATCATTTCCCGAACACAATCTACACTAAAAAATGTTGTAGCCTGAAGTTATGTTAAAGTTGTAAACATGAGAATTTTTTGTTTGCATTAGTTAACTGAGTTAATTAACTGCATATGTTAGCTGCATGTCAGATGGCTAACTAAGCTATGTTTCTATTAGGCTGTTAGCTGAGTTAGTTAACTGTGAGTAAGCTAGCTAACGTTGTGTCAGCTAACTTACTCTGTTTCTATTGGACTGTTAGCTGAGTTGGTAAGCTAGCTAACTGTGAGTGTTTTTTCTGCAGGTTTGCGACCAGAGAGAGGAACGCTCTGCTGCTCTACAACGGAAGGTTCAACGAGAAGCACGACTTCATCGCCGTGGAGATCGTCAACGAGCAGATCCAGCTCACCTTCTCTGGAGGTGAGACCCATACATGGTCACTGTGGGCGGGGCCCGGGCATCCAGCTCATGGATGGGGACGGATATGGAATCGAACCCATAAACGTTTGGCCGGAGGTCAAACACCCTGACTGCTACCATGCATCGTCACAACATTATTCTGTCACAGTCAAATCTGTGTGTGTACCGGCGTGTTTATATGTCTGCATGTGCATGCACAGGTGGGTGCAAGTTTGTGTGCGTGTGCATGTGTATAGGGGTGTGTATGTGTGTGTGCGTGGGCATGTGTATAGGGTGTGTGTGTGTGTTTGTGCATGTGTATAGGGGTGTGTATGTGTGTGTGCGTGTGAAAACAGGTTGGGTCTTTTCTTGTATCAATGAATAGTGGCTTGTTCCCTTGCTGCGTTGTTGTTTACATTATAAGGTCATCCACCTGTCAGGTTCCTTCCTCCACCTGAAGCCTAGCGATCATTAATACGTAGCTGGGTCAATTGAAAGGTGCTTCCGGGTTATTAGGTTACTACTAATTATTAGGTTATACATAATAACCTAATACCTGGCTGATTTCAGATGCAGAAACACGAAGCGCTACACCAGAGCTTTGCATTTCTGCATCTGACATCCTCAGCAAACGCTCCTCAGTGTCAGCGTGGCCGTCGATCTTCATAACGTCCAGAGGATCCGTCACACACAGGCACACGATATGCAAAAACGCGCCTGAACTCGTCCACCACACAACCGAGGGCCGGGGGGTCCCGCGGCGACTTCTCAGGTCCGTTCAGACTCAGGAGTCCGACACGGAGAGCCGCGCTCTGCAGTCCGTGGGCCGCTGCAGGGCGGGTCCTGCCTTGAGCTAACACCGTAAATCCCTCGTGCTTCTGCAAACATCTGAGCCATGCTTCATACTGTCACAACCTCGCCTCGGCTCACACACCCAGCCCGGGGACGGGTGCTGCGGTCGGGGGCGTGTGTGTGTGTGTGTGTTCGGTGTGCAATGTGTTGTGTGTTGTGTGTGTATGTGTGTGTGTGTGTGTGTGTGTTTGGGTGTCTCTCTCTAAGTCTCTAAGTGAGAGGGAGTGTTTAAACTGGTTTACACAATGAAGTGATGTATGAATATGCTGTGGTGTGTGCGTGTGTGTGTGTGCGTGCGCGTGTGTTGATGTGTAAACATGAGAGAGACAGATTTCCTAAAAACCTTTTGTCTTTTTCTCCCTCTACGTTCTATCAATCCTTTCCATTTCTCTCTCTCTCTCTCTCTCTCTCTCTCTCTCTCTCTCTCTCTCTCTCTCTCTCTCTCTCTCTCTCTCTCTCTCTCTCTCTCTCTCTCTCTCTCTCTCTCTCTCTCTCTCTCTCTCTCTCTCTCTCTCTCTCTCTGTCTGTCTGGCTTTGTCTCACTTTTTCACCTAGGGCAAGTCATTATAGGCTTTATTTGAATCATGTTTTTATATAACGTGTTGCTGTATCCTAATACGTAAAACTTATCCATCAGCATTTTGAACTTGATTTAATTGTTAACTCTTTCCCTCCTCCTCCGTCTCTCACTCAATCTTTCCTTCCATCTCCATCTCTCTCCCTCCATCTCTCTCTCTCTCTCTCTCTCTCTCTCTCTCTCTCTCTCTCTCTCTCTCTCTCTCTCTCTCTCTTCCTACAGGAGAGACGAAGACCACGGTGTCTCCCTTCCTTCACGGTGGAGTCAGCGATGGCCAATGGCATTCTGTCCAGCTCCATTACTACAACAAGGTAAGAGCCAATTAGAATACACCCAGAAGCACTTCGAACCAATCAGAAAGCAATCAGTACCTAAACAGACCCGGAACGGAACCGGAGATAAAACCACTCCTGTTGTAAACAGATTGTTCCAGAATGGTTCAGCTCCTTTTGCTGTTCGCCATTTTGTGTGGGTTGTGTGGCATATGCTTTGCTAAATCAGTGTTGCTGTGTACTGTAGTGGGGATGGCATGCGTTATGTGTGTGTTTTTGTAGCTGTGCTGATTCAGTGTTGTCGTATACTTTAGTTGGCAGGGCTGGCATTTTGGACGCTGTCCAATATCAATAAAATCAAAATGCCTTCTTTGAAGAATGAATTAGCGCTGATAAGTCTATTGACTTGATGATCTGAAATACCGAAACCTACGCATTACAATTACTGTAATCTCACTTCAAGGTGCTTTCACTTTAGTCAAGATAAAACGACAAGTTTAACGTTTGGGTCTATCCTTAGAAAATAAAACCTGACTCACAAATAAAACAAGGCATTACAACTACTAACAGCTAGTTGTTTATTGTGAACCTCATGTAAGTAATGAATTTGCAACAAAACCTTTGCAAAAAGTCACTCGGGCAGTTTGGTGGCCCAACCCGCTACTGCGCTAACCAGGGCAATACACCTTTTAGCTCGTAGCCTTGTGGCGACGCAGGTTTGATTCCCAAGTGCAGTCCTGTGCTACTTGTTCCAAAATGCCTTTCTACTTCCGACCACTTTGTGTACATGAAGGCATTAAAGCTCATACAAATGGATTACGCAGCTGCACACAGCTGTTGGCTCACTGTTAGCTCCTGTCGTCTTACATTTAAGACTGTTCAAAATTGAACTAAACCCGTATTACTTTGCCTGTGGCTGTCTTTGCTTCCACCATAAGCTGATCATTGTCTACGCTTTGAAAAGTTCCCTGCATTACCATAAGTTTGCTACTCAGCTTCAGCACCTGTTGTACTGAGGCAGCACCGTGTAACATTAGCTAGCGCAGCCATAAACACAGTGAGGTCACAGAGTTTGAATCCTCATACACATCTCAGTTTACCCGTACACAAGCAGGCTAACCTTTGAGTCAAACTTAAGCCTATTTAGTTTTCCGGCTAACATTAACGTTTAGATTTACTTCACTAAAGGGTAACGAGAAAAATGTGCACTGGGCATATTTATTCATATTTATTGGTTTTAGTCCTATTTAATCGTGATAGCCTATTTTCTACCTACATTTGAGGTTATTTATTGCTGGCAGAAAATGCTGCATCGTGCCCCTTCAAAGACTTTGACTGTGGTTTTCGTTGAGGCTTTGCAGATGAGCAACCAAGAGCAATTCATCAAGATCTAGAGCTTAGGTCTCTGGTTTGACTGAAGAAGATAGCCCTGCTGCTCGGTCCTTCATCTTATTGTGGATAACGTTAGCACTGTCTTTAAAGTAAGATAGCTGTGTGTCTGTTGTAGTCGAGGAAGTTCCAGGTCTGACCTTTGCAACCCTGGTCAATAGTTCAACACCAACCGAATGGTAAACAGACAGCATTTATTCAGCGCTTTTCTTACCAGTGGCAACTACCGTATCGCCACACATTCACTTACTCTTGCACCTATACACAAACCGACGGCGGAGTCAGCCACGCAAGGCGACAGCCAGCTCGTTGGGAGCAGCTAGGGTGAGGCATCTTGCTCAGGCACACCTCGACACTCAGCTAGGAGGAGCCGGGGATCAAACTAGCAACCTTCCAGTTACCAGCCAACCTGCTCTACCTCCTGAGACAAATGCCGCCCCTGGAAGATTAATGGTCATGTGTATTTTTCTAGCCTCAATGTTCTGCTGGGCATTGGGCCAACAATGCTGCTTTAATAACAACTCATAACTGTAGTAGTTATAAAAAACAAAATTGTATTTGAACAAGATGATGGATTAAGCCGGGATTCGTTCAGGGTTGAATTGATCCGGAGAAGTGTTTCCCACGGTGGTGTTTTCTTGACATTTTACCAACACCGATCTGGAGAAACAGACAGGCGTGATTTCATAACAGCGATTGAATATCATCTTCATAGGTAATCTTATATTAGCAGGGATTATTCTCTTGTCAATCGTGGGTGTTCATTTCAGGAAGACTTCCATGGCCTGCGGACATCGTTCTCGTAAGATAGGGTTGACGAACCGCTATTCGAGATGACGTGTGTATCGTTGTGCGTTGGTCTGTGTCGTTGTGCTCAACGGTGCGAGGGGAATTCAACCGTACAATCGATTGTCTGGTGAAGCATTATGTCTGTACTACAGTACCTTGCCGTACAGCTATACTTGTGTATTTCGGTGGCTTTTGTTCATTTAACTAACAGTTAGTGTAGATACAACAGTTTGTTTGTGTAATGCATGACTTTCTTGAATGATTTAGCTGTACATTTATAGCTAATTCAAACATTTATCATGTGTTTTTTTAAATAATATACAAAAAATACTAACTTAAAGTATAGAGCAAGAAAAACATTCTTTCTAAAATGACAACTAAACCCCTTCCTAAGTAACATTATTATGATAGTGGAAAAACACTTTGAGACCAGCCAGTACAATCCCTTTCTCTTTCTCCACACACAAAGAGCTCAGCTAGCTTTGCATCGTAGCTATCTCGCCGGTGGTGTCGCGGGAAAGATAATACGCTGAAGGCATGTGCCTCGCGGCGGCAAGGTTAGCCCCCTGTTACATGGCTCTTAACAAAAGACCCCTGGCGCTCCCTGTCTTCCTTGGCTCTTCTTCTTTTGTTCTGTGAGCCGTAAAGGATCACCATGAGCCCGATCTAGAGACATCCAGTGTCCTCTTTCACGGGCCGCGCGTTTCGGACACCTCTAGCTTGTCCGACAAAACTAGAAACAATGCGCAACCTCATCGCATTTCACAGGAATGTAGCGGTTAGCTTGCGTTAGCAGGGAGGCTCTTCAAAGCAGATGATGGATCAGTTGGGCCGCGCGCTACCGCTAATGCTAGCTGGAGGCTAGCGTTTGTATTGTTTGTGGTTTGTAGGCTACATGTCGCCGTCTTGACTAGCTTATCTTACGACAAGGTTAACCATGTCAGCAACAATGCTGTTGATGCCAGAGCACATTGTTCCTGTCCCGGCTCTCTCTTTCATCCCAGAAAAAGGTATTATTTTGCCCTTGTAAAAGAACGAGAATAAAAGTAGAGCTTTTTGTTCGTCTTTTTTGAAGTTTTGTTTGGACTTTTGCCATGGAAACGAGAGATTAATCTTCGGTGTGTGAGAGCATGTGGCGGTTGATCCTTCCCCTGTTTGGGTATCTGAGACCTTCTGCTTTTGTCTTGTTTGTTTAGTCGTTATAAGGTTTGAACCACGAGAGATTCGGTGGTTGTAATGCACACACTTGGCCACACACTACAAACTCACACACACACACACTCACTCACTCACAATCACCGACTTACACACACACACAGATACACACACACACACACACACTCACAAAGACACACACACACATACACTCACAGAGACACACCGACACACACATGCACACATGCACACACACACACACACACACACATACACACACACCCACGCACACACAATCAAGGGCGTGGAGGAAGAGCAGTATGTAGCATATGGTCTGGTCTGCTATCTAGACACATGCACTGGTGTGGCTTTTACATGCATGTGCGCACACACACACACACACACACATACACACACACACACACACACACACACACACACACACACACACACACACACACACACACACACACACACACACACACACACAGTGTCAGGGGCTTATGGCATTCCATAGGTTTCAGGCTGGCATTGAAGGGTGATTTAATGCTGGTCCCACATGCCTCTAGATTAACCATGAGATGACCCCTCTCCGACTGCAAGGTGAGAACTTATTGAGGACCATGAGGTGTGTTGGTGTGTGGGTGCCAATATGTGCGCGGTCACATTTTTAGCCATGTGTCTGTGATGTAATTGTGCATATTTAACAGTGGAGGTTTGAGTGGAAGATGACATTTCTGGTATGGAAGTTCTGTTTTTTTTTTTTTTATGAACTGTGACGTCACAAGCTCAGGAACCAATCAGCCGCCATGGCCAGCTCTGCGTGTGAGGCCAAGGCGGAGGGGGACTAGCATTTAGCATGTAGCTCCTCTGAAGGCCTCGAGGTTCCAGAGAGACGGAGGCTGAAACACTCCCTCCAGGAAAATGGGATTTTGTTCTTGTCATTAGCAAGATACATTTAAACTTTGTTCAGTTCTCAGAGGTTCATCCTAGGATTCTGTATATATTTTGAGCTCCTGGTTGACATTTATGTTAAAAAAAAAAAAAAAAAAAAGGATTTCAGGTTTATGAGTTTCGGGCCCGAAACTCATAAACCTGCAATCCTTAATTTTTTTACTGAATAATCCATATTGGGGGTACTGGAATGGGACCAGTCAGACTGGTCTCGATTCCAGTACCCCCAATATGGATTATTCATTTGCTTGTTGCAAAGAATGGTGACACTCCTTGGAGGTGAATCAAAGGTTGTGTGTCAGCCAAAGGGTGTCATGACGGATGCTATGTCCATATTGTACGTCCGTCTAGCTATGAGAACAAGAAACGCAGTCAAACTCTTCCTGCGCTCATGAAGCGTCTCCCTCTCCTCCCGATCTAATGAAGTCCCATCCTTCTGACCTAATGACATCAGAGAACGCTAATCTCATCGATCAAACTAATCACACACGCATTAACGACATTGGGACACCTAATTTTCTTTATAATGAAGTAGAGAGAGTTAGATTGAAGTATACTGAAGTTACAGAGAATGTGAATCAAGCCAACACAGGAATTGTGTGTAAAGTCTTCTAAATGAATTCCTACCTGATCCCTCTTGAGCCCAAGGTTGAAGTGCGTGGGAGATTGTGTTGATGCAGGCATGCCTGCGTGTTTACAGTGTATTTATAGCAGCGGGCTAACGCTGTGTTGCAGCGGTGCACCTCTTCCATTATGAATAACTAGCGACAGACAGGCTAATAGCGCCGGCTAATAGCGGCTGTGCTATCGACAGCTGAGAGAGGAGACAGCATTCCTAGACTGATGGAGATACCTTTAATCACCACACAGCTCAACAACATTTCGCTGTTGCTCTCTCTCTCTCTCTCTCTCTCTCTCTCTCTCTCTCTCTCTCTCTCTCTCTCTCTCTCTCTCTCTCTCTGGCTCCCTCTCTCTATCGCTCTATTTTTCCTCTCACCATTTCTTTTTTTATCTCTTACCTTTTCACTCCCCTAGTTGGAGATGTAGCAGCAATCAAGACGATCATTTATGAAGTGTTATCTGTCATTAATGTCCTACATTTTACTGTATCTTTATAATTGGCTGTAGTCAAGAATGATTTGTGACATGTAACAATTAACAATTACATATTCGTAACATGTAACAATTACATATTCATAAACAATCGTCAGCAGCATTCTTGTCGTCTTTGTGTTTTTATTTTATTATAGTTTGTTTGTTTGCGCCGTTACTTTGGCGATCAGTTCTTGGTCTGAGTTAGTGGGGAGTTCAGCTCCCTGTTTGGAGCCCTTTTTTGTTCATTCCCACAGTGAGCGTCGGGCTGGGAGATGACCTGCAGTGGAGCCTGTCTTGCTGGCGTGGGGCGACTCTGAGCCCATTGTTAGAGAGGCAGAGAGGTGTTTTTAAAGTGGGAAGTGTGAAGGAAGTGGAGTTTTTGGATGTTTTCCTTGGGAACGTTTTTTGGTCGAGGCATCAATCACCGGGGCATGTGAGAGTTCTAGCAGGAGCACGCAATCAGACACAAACACACACACACACACACACACACACACACACACACACACACACACACACACACACACACACACACACACACACACACACACACACACACACACACACACACACACACACACCTAACTCATACACATTGCACATACACACGTTTAGAGAAACATACTGACACAAACATACACACATTTGGAGAAGCACACAAACACTTACACACAGACACTGAGACACAAACATACACCCATTTTGAGACACACATACTCACACGCACACTGAAACACAATCATACACACATTTAGAGAAATACACACACACACATACACACACCTATACGCACACAGACTGACGCACAAAGATACACACATTTGAATAAACACACACCAAAATGACACACACATACATGCACTGACCCCCCCTACACTCTCACTCACACACACACACACCGCGCCCCTGTGTTCCCGGTCCCCGGCCCCTAACCTGGTGTTTTTCTCCCCAGGATGGGGGGAGTCTGCTGGACTCCACAGGGGCCCTGCGTCTCCCGCTCTATAGCGCCTGGCTGGAGCTCTATCAGAAGGAGGTAACCTCCGACCTCTGACCCCTAGTCTAGTCTAGAGCTGACCCCCTCCTCCCCTGTTTTCACCCCACTCACCGTTAAAGAGTGACCACGCCCTAAAGATCAAACAGAACCACACTGGCGACAAGTCCTGGGTGGTGTTGTCACGCCACGGTGATGTCACATGTCACGTGTCTCCCCCTTCAGCTGCAGTGTCCCTTGTGTCACCACAGGGGGCGCCCTTCCTGCGGTCTGTTCACGGCGTGTGGTGGCTCTTTAACGTGGTTAGCTTGGCGGCGGCGCGCTGGGGTCTTCTAGTGTGGGTGGTGCTGTCTCAGTGTAGGTCTTCGCTGGTCTCCCGGCCCTGTTGGTTCCCTGTTTCGGTGTGGTGTGTGTGATCTTCTAGTCTAGATTTGGCTCTGGTTCGGTGTCTGTCGTTTTTGTGTTGTTGTTGTTGTTGTGTAGCGGTGTTGTGTTCCTCTGGTTCCTGGGGGTCAAATTGTTAGACGTGTGAAGGGGCCAAACTCCACTTTGTAGAAAGGAAACAGCGTCAGTCACCCAAATTACAAAGACAACGATCCCTCAATCCTTCCATCTGTCTGTTTGTCTGTCTCTGTCTGTTTGGCTTAAAGAATACTTGTACCTGTGCAGACTGTAAGCAGGCAGACAGGCAGACGGTAAGCAGGCAGAGAGACAGGCAGGCCACCAGGCAGGTAGACGTGTACACGTGCAGGCAGACAGGCAGACAGGCAGGCCACCAGGTAGGTAGACGTGTACACGTGCAGGCAGGCAGGCAGGCAGGCAGGCAGGCAGGCAGGCCACCAGGTAGGTAGAGAGACAGGGCAGGGCTTTTGTTGCTCCTGGCAGCGACGCACCGAGCTGTCAGAGCGGATTACCCACAGCAACATACGGCTGTTATCACAAATCACCGATGTTCCTCCCTGGCTGCCGTGGGTTACGTGGGCTTGGCAAAGGTGAATTATGTATTTATTTTATTTCTATTCATGCGAAGTGATTGATCAAAGAGTTCCATCACCATCCTTAAGTGTTGGACTTCGGAGAATGGCGTTACCTACAATGTGTGTGTGTGTGTGTGTGTGTGTGTGTGTGTGTGTGTGTGTGTGTGTGTGTGTGTGTGTGTGTGTGTGTGTGTGTGTGTGTGTGTGTGTGTGTGTGTGTGTGTGTGTGTGTGTGTGTGTGTGTGTGTGTTAATGTGATCAATACGTTCAGTATGATCAATGCCATCATTAAGTTGGTGAATAAACAGCTTATGAGTCTTTCAGTCCGTGCAGAAACGCTCCCATAACAGTCCATATTGTGTTGAACAGTAGACAGCAGATATGTGATTGGTGATCATAAGACTGAAGATGAATCAGTCAAAAGAAATGACGAAAACACTATCTACTAATCTGTCTCTCTGTCCATCTCTCACCATCTGTCCACACACACACACACACACACACACACACACACACACACACACACACACACACACACACACACACACACACACACACATCTCAATACACTGTAAGTGTTATGAGATAGTTATTGTAACTAAGTTCCTGCTTAGTGAGAAGGTGTGTGTTCCTTTAGAACTGCACATTCCTCACACCCCACGGAGCATGACCCCACACACTCACACACACACACACACACACACACACACACACACACACACACACACACACACACACACACACACACACACACACACACACACACACACACACACACACACACGCACTGATTAACCAGAGAGATCTCTGAAGGCTGAGTGCCAATGGTATTAAGAGAGAGTGGTAGAGAATAGATATAGCCCGAGGCAGGGATTTATCTACCCCTCTTTGTCGTTTTAAGGCCCTGAAACACTTTATTTGAGACCCAAATGGGTGAGTTCACACTGGCGCAGTGACAGTTCTGGGAGCACATCGAGGTGCTGCCTCAGACCTCCATCACTGCAGGGTCTGCAGGGTACACAGCCTGACTGGTTTGGGCAAGATGGTCTGGACTGGTACGATCTGATCATGATGGTCTGGTGTGGCCTGGGTGGATCTGCTCTTGTATAGTCTAGTCCAGCCTGATCTGGGCTGGTCTAATCTGGTCTGTTATGATCTGGTCATGATCGTACTCTCTGGTCTGGTCTGGTCTGGTCTAGTCTAGTCTGGGCTGGGCTGGTCTGAGGTTATCTGGTCTAGTCTACTCTGGTTTAGTCTAGCCTAGCCTAGTCGGATCTGGGCTGGTCTAATCTGGTCTGGTACGATCTGGTCTTCATCATCCACTCTGATCTGATCTGATCTGGCCTGGGCAGATCTGGTCTAGTCTGGTCTGGGTTGGTGAGGCTGTATCTGACGTTCACCTTGACTGCTACTCTGACAGATGGCCAGGTAGCTTGTAAACATATCGTGTTGAACACTAGACTTCAATGTCTTGCGGGAGACACCGTAGATTTATGAAAGAGCGGTGTGTGTGTGTGTATGTGTGTGTGTGTGTGTGTGTGTCTGTGTGTGTGTGTGTGTGTGTGTGTGTGTGATCCATGAGGCTCGGTTTACAGGGCCAGGGGCGAGGTGAGGTCATGAGGACTTGAAAGAAGCGACCAGCGGCAGAGACATCCAAACCTAGAGAATGACTGATTCTATTACCTCACTCACTCACTCACACATACCAAGTACACACACACATCCACACACATACTGAGACACTCATCCACTCACTCAAGCACACATACCGAATACACACACACACACACACACACACACACACACACACACACACACACACACACACACACACACACACACACACACACACACACACATATAGACATACTGACACCCACACTCATTCACTCATTCACGCACACAATTCAAATACACACACACATATACCGACACAAACACACACACACACACACACACACACACACACACACACACACACTAAATACACAAAGATAATATGATCCCCACAGAAGACTAATTAATTAATTCATTGAATTTATATAGCACTTTTCTAGGCACTCAAAGACTTACGGTGAAGGGGGGACCTCACTTGGCTAACTTTGTGATGAGTTTATTTTCCTCATCTTGGACATTACTTTTTAGGTATTCTCAGGGTATCTGTGTATCCACTTAAATAGTGTCAGTTCAAAACATTCAACTGTTATTTCATGAGGACATTCTGACCTTTAATATGCATCGTAACCGATGGTAACCTGTCACCATGGTGACGTGGAGGAACCCCCAGCCTTCTATAACACTGACTCAGTCCTGAGCAAGGCGGTCGGCCACACACACACACACACACACACACACACACACACACACACACACACACACACACACACACACACACACACACACACACACACACACACACACACACACACACACACACACACACACACACACACACACATACACACACACACACATACACACACATATTTCCTCTCTCTCTCTCTCTCTCTCTCTCTCTCTCTCTCTCTCTCTCTCTCTCTCTCTCTCTCTCTCTCTCTCTCTCTCTCTCTCTCCCCCCTTCTCTCTCTCCCCCCCTTCTCTCTCTCTCTCTCTCTCTCTCTCTCTCTCTCTCTCTCTCCCTCTCAGGGTCGTCAGCCTCTCGTTTTACGGGCCTCTAATGTTTGAACCCTCCTGTGTTCTGAGTGTTGAGCGTAACGAGATCCCGGGAGCGAGTGTCTGTGATGCACCGCAGGCAGCATGACTCCACACGCTGACTGTAGTTACACCTCCACGCTCAACACAAGTCAGTCCGCCTTAACACACCGTTTCAGACAGTCCAGTGGGATTCATTTTGTTCTTGTCTCAAACACCACCCAGCTCATTATGTATCAACCAATCAGGGGTTAGTGCACGCAAACCTCTCAGCTAGCCGCGTAAGCTAACCAATATTGTGTCAGTTGGTGGCTTAGGTCTTAACTAGTTTTGTGTGTGTGTGTATGGGTGAGTCTTTGTGTGTGTGTGTGTGTGTGTGTGTGTGTGTGTGTGTGTGTGTGTGTGTGTGTGTGTGTGTGTGTGTGTGTGTGTCTGTGTGTCTGTGTGTTTGTGTGTGTCTTCATTGTGGCTGAGCGTTTGGATCAAGTGCGTCGCCATGACTCCTGAAGGCCGGTTGCCCCTGGAGACTCTGCTGGGGCCCTCTAAAAATGAGGGGTCAGAGAGCAGCGAACCCTCTCTGTGTGTCCTCCCAACACACACACACACACACACACACACACACACACACACACACACTCACTCACACAATGAGACACACACACACACTCACACACTCACACAACGAGACACACACACACTCACACAATGAGACACACACATACTCACACAGTGACACACACACACACATACTTATACAATGAAATGCACACACACACACACACACACACACACACACACACACACACACACACACACACACACACACACACACACACACACACACAAACACAAACACACACACATTCCACTACTCCATAGGGAATCAATAAAGAGGCATTTTTGAGTACAACTAAAGAATTGTTTCCATGCCAACTGTTGCCAAACACTAACTGCATGGACATCAACTTATCAATACTTTAGTTTGGTACATTTTACCGCCCCTGCGTTGTGTTCTTCTCATCAGTTTCCCCATCAATCTCTCTATAAGTACACTGATGGGAATGCTGGGGTCACTGTCTCTATCTAACTACAGTATCTCTCTCTCTCTCTCTTTCACTCTCAATGTATATATCCATCTAGAGCAGGGGTGTCAAACGTACGGCCCGCGGGCCGGATCAGGCCCGCGAACGGGTTTAATCCGGCCCGCGAGATGATTTTGTGAAGTACAGTATTGTAAAAAAATAAAAAAAAAAGTATAATTTTTTTTTATTTTTTTTTATACAAATCCTTCCTAGCATTACATGGATTGCATTGACTGGCACTGATAAATTTTTTGTACATTGAACTACTGGACAATTGTGTGTAACTGGAAGTCGCTTTGGAATGTAACGTAAAATGATATATATTTTTCAAAGAAGTAAACTTCTTAATGTGTCCACTAGAAGTCGCAATAGCAATTATGTTAAGCAAGAAAACTTTATACCGGGGCTGATCAGGGAGCAAGTATAAACAGGTAGTGCAGCTAGCCCGGAGCTACCTTGTCGTTCTGCCTTATACTTTCAACATTATGCGCTTTGGCACTCTCATTGCCCCAAAATGTCTCTGTCAAAAAGACGAAAAGTGGACACAGAGTGCAGAGTTTTCCAAGAAAAATGGTCATCGTCCTTTTTATTCACAGAAGTAAATGGGAAACCTGTGTTTGGTGTGCTCACAGCATGTTTAATTTTACATAATTATGCCATATTTTTACCGGTCCGGCCCACTTGGGAATAGATTATCCTCCATGTGGCCCCTGAGCTAAAATGAGTTTGACACCCCTGATCTAGAGTATATCTCTCTCTGTCTTCCTATCTCTCTATCTGTATATCTCTATCTTTATCTCTTTCAATCTTTCTATATCTATCTACAGTGTCTAACTATGGATCTATCATATACCTTTCTATGTGTGTATGTATCTATCTCTGCTGAATCTATCATTCTCTATTTCCGCTCTCTATCCTTCTCTCTTCCTTCCTCTCCCTCACCCCTTCCCTTCTCTTCTCTCCCCTCTCTGACTGAAGAACCAGCTCACTTGAGACACAAACTTGATCCTAATGGTTCCATTTAAGATTACTCAGCCTCAATAGTCGCTTTGTTAACGGGGCCGTGAACCCAATATAATTGTTTTGGGTTTTAAACGTGGTCATATGTCTGATATGATCTTCAACATAGTAATCTATTCAATGCTAGAACTTTTATTGAAATTAGACCGGTGTGCATTAGAGAAAGCAGGATCAAAATCGTGTGCACTTGCGAGCGTTCCGCTCTGCTCCGGTTGGAGGAGACTTTAACTGTGTGTGACGTCGAGGTGCCTTTTGGTAAACTCCTCGACGTCACGACGAAGGGACACCGGCGGTGGGATGTGTACGGATGTTCGGTTGATGTTGATGAAAGCATCTGAGAGAAAGTTCATCTTCCTAGGACTGTCAGCCCAAATATAAACATCTCAGTGTTCGATTCGAGCTAAAACGAGGGAGGTCATGATTTACAGGAGTTTCTCCGGCTCCCGGGGGGGGGGGGGGGGGCATGGCCAGAGCCGGTACCTGTCTGCACAGGTGTGGTCTCCTACCTGTACCCCGCATGTAGGAGGCCCTCGTGCACGCTCTGGGTTTAACGGCTGTTTGATCACGTGCACTCTGTTGTTCGGGATTAACAGTCCAAACATGATGGAGCTCGGATTATGGCTCGGATAAACTGGGATTACTTTGAACAAAAAGGTTTGGAGTATTTACAGTTAGTACGTATAGTATGTTTTTTAAATATGTTAAATTAATTGTTTTGTTTGTGTGCAATAATGCATATTTGTCTGACGTTTGATCTCATGGTTTCATTTTTCGTGGCCCTTTAATCTTTTGAAAGCATAATGGCATTGAGATCAGTTTTTATGTCTTTACCCATGATGCACTGCCCCAAGAACACTCCTAGTACTTTTCTTTTGCCCATCCTCTCCTTTGTCTGAAATGTAATACCAGGAAGAGGAGTCGTGTCATTTGATCGCAATTAGATCTTTATCTGGTCATTATTTATAATAAGGCGTTTTGTCTCTTTTGTTAAACCGTTTTTTAAAGGAAATTTCCAAGAAATGAAAGGAATAGGAGAGAGAGAGAGAGAGAGAGAGAGAGAGAGAGAGAGAGAGAGAGAGAGAGAGAGAGAGAGAGAGAGAGAGAGAGAGAGAGAGAGAGAGAGAGAGAGAGAGAGAGAGAGAGAGAGAGAGAGAGAGAGAGAGAGCCTCATAATGCATCAACACAAAGAAAAAAATGGATTGGGAGTATTAATGGAAGCATGTTGTTGTCTGTATCGGGCCGTTTGCTGACGGCCAAAACATGTTTTTTGGGGGGTGTTGCCCGTGGAAACAGGGCATGGCAAAAGGGAGTGTCAGTAGTGCCCGCATGTCACTTCCTGTCTCTTACTTCCTGTCGGTCACTTCCTGTACGTCTGTTTGATTGTACTGTCGTTGACCTGCGATTCATGCATGTTTGTCTGTCTGTCTGTCTCTCTTTCACTGCGTCTATTTGTGTCATGTGTAAAGAATCATGCTATCTCTCTGTCTCTGTCTCTGTCTCTCTCTCTCTCTCTCTCTCTCTCTCTCTCCTGTAGGACTGTTTTATTTATGTTGCCTATTTCTGTCTCTTTGTTCTTTGTGTTCATCCACCAGCCTCCCATTACGTTAATCCTCTTTGAGAAAAAGTTCAGCACATTCCTTTTCTCTCCGTTTCTCTTTCTGTTTCCACCTCCTCACTCTCTCTTTCACTCTCCACTCTGCAATTGTACGCCTGAATGCCTACAATCTAAACATCTTTAAACGTATTCAACCTATGTTTGTGTTATGTTATGGTTAAGCCATCAAACCTCATTTCTATCTGTATTGCAGTCTAAACCGCCAGGATCTTGTGTGAACACATTGTAAGATCATATATATATGATATAACTAGCAGGTATATAGCAGGTATATCTCAGCAGGTTCTAAGCATATAACATTTAAACAAATCAGTAAGAACCAGTGTATACTTTCCTTTCAGCCATTTGCTGTGATCAGACCCTGGGTGTTGTCTTGAAAGGTACGGCTCAGAGGTCAGATCTTCTTAGCTGTTACTATGGGTCGGTGTCTGGCCTTGAAGGGGGTTAGCTTGAGCTACGATATAAAGCTGTTCTCTAATGTAGTTCCATAAAGGGGGCGATGTTGACCCTTGAGGTTAAACAACAACGTCTTTGAATTGTAGATGCACAACAAAAAGAACACGCACGCCTGCCTCCCTGACCTTTTTGAATACTAAATTGTGCTTGTGGATTCTTTAATAACGCACAAAGAATATAAAACACCACGATGCAGTCTCCAAAACATTCAGCACAAACATGTCCGCCCACAGTTAGCTTGGAGGCTAGCTGTTCTGCCCTCCTAGCCGTAGCGCTAGCTGAAAGCTAACATCTAACCTTTGACCTTTCCTCCCCCTTCCAGCCCAACATCGGCCGGCTGGGCATCCCCCACGGCCCCTCGGGCGAGAAGGTGGCCGTGGTCGCCGTGGACGACTGCGACATCGCCATGGCGATCCGCTTCGGCAACCAGATCGGGAACTACTCGTGCGCCGCGCAGGGAACCCAGACGGGACAGAAGAAGTGGGTTCTGCTCCGGTTTCTAATCTGGATTCTAACTGGTTTCTCTTCTTAGTTCTAATCTGGATGCTAACTTTCTCTATTCTTCGTTGTATTCTGGATTCTAAAATGTTGATATTCTTCGTTTTAATCTGGATTCTAACTGGTCTATATCCTTCGTTCTTATCTGGATTCTAACTGGTGTCTATTCTTTGTTGTAATCTGGATTCTAACTGGTTTCCATTCTTCATTCTAATGGAGATTCTAAAATGGCTTCCAGTCTTCTTTAGAATCTGGATTCTAATCCATGTGAAGGGCCTTTACTCAAGAGAAATATTGAGATTCAAAGACTCAGACAGTTTGAAGGGCCTTGATTAAACCGTTTTAGCCTGTTTATGCACAGAGTTCATGAGGTATCCCAGCTTGATGTGCAGACGCACATACAGGTTCAGATTTACAACCAAGCCATGGTGAGCCCCGTCTGGAGCTGTAATGGTGGCAGTCAGGGTTAATAATATATTTACAAGGGCTGAGTTGTAGAATCAGAGTAGGCCCATAGAAGTTAGACACCTCATCCCTTGTGCTTTTGTTCCCGCAAGAGATCCTGTCTAGACGAGAATTATTGAATTCTATGTTCTGCTCAATGTGAACAAACGTTTTACAGAGGATTGTGATTCTGCTCTGTCTGCAGTGATGTTCGCTGAGAGGAGAGGAGAGGTTAGCAAGCCGGTTTTAACACATTCACTCATTCTCCCAATCACCAAGATTAAGCTGTGCCGAGACAGAGAGGGAGAGAGAGGAGGGTGGAGACAGAGAGGGAGATAACCAGGGAGATAACCAGGGAGACAGAGGGAGAGTCAGATGGGGAGAGAGAGGGAGAGACAGGGAGAGAGAAAAGGAGGCAAAGAGAGAGAGAAAGATAGTGAAGGAGGAAGAAAGTAGGAGAGAACGAAAAAGGTAGAGGCAGCGAAACATTGAGGGACGCATGCAGAAAAATAAGAAGGTAGACCAAGAGAGAATCAGAGAGAGGCGTTGGGATAAAGAGAGAGAGAATGAGAAAGACATATTCAGAAGGAGAGCGAGAGAGCGGTAAAACTTCAAAGCAGATTTAATGAGGTAACATTCCTCGTGCTAGTGGCCCAGGCCGCAGTAGCTGGGAGCTGTGGGATGGATTAACTGGCCTTTGTGTTTCACTTGTTCGTTTGTGTGTACGAAACACCAAAACATTACAAGCCGTTACAATTACAACAACCTGATTCCACGCACGCACAAACACACCACCCACACACCAGCTGCTGTTTTCAACAAACTTCATGAAAATGTTTGTTTCTGTCAAAGAAGTGTTGTGAGAAACACGTGAGACAGGTATTTTATATTGTTGAGCTTATTATGATTCTGTACTGATACTTTATTAATAATGCCAACATTTACATTACAAGCAGGCTATCATATGGTTGGAATTAAATAAATGGAAATCTCTAGCAGGTTTACTGCAAGAATATGCAAAACATTATTACAGAACCAACAGTAGTTAAGTACATTCATAATTAATGATGCATAACCCCAACCCTAAAAAGTAGATAAACTAGATAGCAATGACTCATAAAAAAGATTTTTTCATCATGTTTAATGTAACGTTTCATGTTGACATTTACATCTTTGCTTATCTAGTGTATAAATATGTATTTTCCATTATTATATTATTTTATTTTTAATTACATTTTTGTAACTTTTTCATTCTTAATATTATCCTGTACTTTCCTGTACCCTCCTTAATTTACTCTTACATCTTTATAAACAATTTTGTGCATAAATATATATTTTCAATATTTTATTTTATTCTTAATTAAATCTTTGTAATTTTTTCATTCTTAATATTATCCTTTAATTTCTATACATTTTCCGTCTGGATTAATTTGGTACATCCTAGCATCTTCGATCTCTCATCAGCTATTTTCATGTGGGTTGAGATGTGATTGGGTACTGTTCTGAACCAGCTTGTGTTGAGATGTGATTGGATACTGTTCTGACCCAGCTTGTGTTGAGATGTGATTGGGTACTGTTCTGATCCAGCTTGTGTTGAGATGTGATTGGGTGCTGTTCTGAGCCAGCTTGTGTTGAGATGTGATTGGATGCTGTTCTGATCCAGCTTGTGTTGAGATGTGATTGGATGCTGTTCTGACCGAGTTTGTGTTTGTCTGCAGATCTCTGGACCTGACCGGGCCACTGTTGCTAGGCGGAGTCCCAAACCTTCCTGAAGACTTCCCGGTCCTGAACCGAGACTTTGTGGGCTGCATGGGGAACCTCACCGTCGACAGCAAGCCCACTGACATGGCTAGCTTCATCGCTAACAACGGCACCAACGCAGGTGATATCCGACACATGATAATCATGCAAATCATGATAATCCCATTTTGTGTATGGACATACATTGCTCAAAGTTTGATTGACAAATTTCTTTAGTGTGGTTCAGGTTTGAGTTTATGTGTGTCATGTTATGGTTGCGTTTATCAAGACTTTTTATCATTACTCATTAGTCTCTAGTTCAGGATTACTCTGAGCCAGTCCCGGTGTGAAGCTGAGTTTATGTGTTGTTAATCCAGGCTGTCCGGCCAAGAAGAACTTCTGCTCGCGGGAAGTGTGTCAGAACGGAGGGGAGTGCGTGAACCTCTGGAACACCCATGGGTGCATCTGCCCCACCGGATACGGCGGGAAGAACTGCGAACAGGGTGAGCGTGTGTGTCCAAGAGAGGAATAATTGGAGGGGGAAAAGGAGTTAAATTTAAAAGCTGAACCAGTGACCCCACTGTGTGTGTGTGTGTGTGTGTGTGTGTGTGTGTGTGTGTGTGTGTGTGTGTGTGTGTGTGTGTGTGTGTGTGTGTGTGTGTGTGTGTGTGTGTGTGTGTGTGTGTGTAAATGTGTCAGTTATGTTCCTGGTCCACTCCCTGTCTCTCCAAACGAGTGAGGATGAAGTCATGTCATCGTGTTGGACAACATTAATAACTGCTCTGTGTAACCCGCGGTTTGCGGTGTGTGTGTGTGTGTGTGTGTGTGTTTGTACTCTTCTCACGGCTCAGAGGTTTTACATGACTCACGTTCTGCTTGTCCCGTCTTGCTCTGTAGAGATGTTCCTGTGTGTGTGTGTGTGTGTGTGTGTGTGTGTGTGTGTGTGTGTGTGTGTGTGTGTGTGTGTGTGTGTGTGTGTGTGTGTGTGTGTGTGTGTGTGTGTGTGTGTGTTTGTCAGTGTGTGTGTGTCTGTGTGTGTGTGTGTGTGTGTGTGTCTGTGTGTGTGTGTGTGTGTGTGGGGGTTTGTTTGTAAGTGTGGGTGTGTTCGTGAATGTGTGTGTGTGTGTAACTGTGTGCGTGTGCTGTGCGGGCATTTCAGGTAATTCTCAATCTAAAGTAAGCATTCTATCTATCCCTGATGCATCTAAACAAACACGAAGGAACGAAAATAAACATTATAGAGTTGGAAGTACAAGTCTATAATGCTAATAATAATGTCTATAAAACACACACACTGGCACTGGGGCTCCAACCCTGAACCTTTTGGCTGAGACCAACACGCCCCGCCCACTACGCTTCCCTTCGCCCAGAATAAACCTCCCACTCCCGTGAATCACGCGGAGTACGATCAAACAGTGACG
>NC_082400.1:12615405-12619164 GCF_031168955.1 Gadus macrocephalus | reverse complement strand
AGGGCGTCAACGACCTGGTGCACGAGAACTCGATGCTGCAGACGGAGAACAGCCACCTGCGCGTGCGCGTCAAGGCCATGCAGGAGACGCTGGACGTGCAGAGGGCCCGCCTCACCCAGGTCCTCAGCGACCAGGCCAACCAGAACCTGGCCGCCGCAGGTGGGGTGCTTGGGGGGGGTGGGGGGTGCTAGCGTGGTCCATCCTGTGGCTGGATCTACCCCGGTCTTATGCTGGTCATACGTTGGGCTGTATGTGGCTCTGGAGGTAGAGCGGGTTGGCTGGTACCCAGAAGGTTGATAGTTCGATCCCCGGCTCCTAGCTGATGGAGAATGTGATGCAGTTATTATAGAGAGCTTATGGTGGCCACTGGTGGCAAAAAAGCGCGATATAAATGCAGTAAATGTACACACTATACACTCATGAGCCAGGTGCTTTAGCTTCAGATGGGGTTACAGTGTTGTGGCTTTTAAGACTCCCAGCCTAAAGGTCCTGGGTTCGATCCCCGATGTGACACTCGGCCTACCTGAAGACCTTCTTGAGAAAGAGGTCCTAACTCAACTCACTGGAAGCTTCTTTGGGATTGTCTGCTAAATGACCGAATAGGACATGAGATAGGATATAGATAATAGATAATAAGTAATGAATGATTAAAATAATAGTAATTATGTCCCCTCCCAGGTGAAGGCAGCGAGGAGATCGCAAACATGATCCACAACTACATCAAAGAGATCGAGGAGCTCAGGTACCCATGACAACCACTGGGACACGCCCCTCCTCACGACAACGGGACGCGACCCCATCTCACGCCCCTCTCTCCCCTCTCTCCCCACTCTCCTCCCTCTCTCTCCTCTCCCCTCACTCTCTCCTCTCCTCTCTCCCCGCCCCCTCCCCCCCTCTTCCCTCTCCCCTCTCCTCTACTCACCCCCCTCTCCCCCCTCTCTCCCCTCCCACTCTCTCCTCTCCCCTCTCCTCTCTCTCCCCCCTCTCTCCTCTCACCCCTCCCCACTCTCTCCTCTCCCTCTCCCCCACTCTCTCCTCTCCTCTCCCCTCTCCACTCCTCTCCCCCCTCTCTCCTCTCACCCCTCCCCACTCTCTCCTCCCCTCTCCCCTCTCCCTCTTCCTCTCCTCTCCCCCCCTCTCCTCTCCTCTCCCCCCTCTCTCCCCTTTCCTCTCCCCCCTCTCCCTCTCTCAGGGCCAAGCTGCTGGAGGCGGAGGCGGTGGGGGAGAACCTGAGGAGGAACCTATCCCGCGCCTCCACACGCTCCGCCCTGTTCGCAAGCCCCGCCCCCTTCGGCCTGGCACCGGAGAAGGAGTCCGTGGAGATCATCGAGATGGCCAAGAAGGATCTGGAGAAGCTGAAGAAAAAGGAGAAGAAGAAGAAGAAAAGGTAAAGCAGTTCAGGAGCTGAGTATTTCATGAAGGAACTCTGCGTCAGTGTGTTTCTGTGTTTTTGTGCGTCAGTGTGTCTTTGTCTGTGTGTGTTTGTGTGTGTTTGTCTATGTATGCATCGGTGTGTTTGTGTGTGTGTGCGTCTGTGCATCTGTTTTTGTGGGTGTGTTTGTGTGTTTTTTGTGTGGGTGCGTCTGTCTTTATTTGTTTGTGCTTGTCTTTGTGTGTTTGTGTGTGTGTGTGTGTGTGTGTGCATCATTGTGTGTTTTTGTCTGCGTGCTTGTGTGTTTGTGAGTGTGTTTGTGTGTGTGTTTGTGACCGTGAATCGATGTGCTTACACATTGCATTTATTTTGTCCCGAGCTCATTTGTTCTACTTTGCTGCTCTCTCTCTCTCTCTCTCTCTCTCTCTCTCTCTCTCTCTCTCTCTCTTCTCTCTCTCTCTCTCTCCTCTCTTCTCTCTCTCTCTCTCTCTCTTCTCTCTCTCTCTCTCTCTCTCTCTCTCTCTCTCTCTCTCTCTCTCTCTCTCTCTCCTGTCTCTCTCCCTGTCTCTCTCTCTCCCTGTCTCTCTCTCTGTCTCTCTCTCTCTCTCTCTCTCTCTCTCTCTCTCTCTCTCTCTCTCTCTCTCTCTCTCTCCCTCTCTCTCTCTCTCTCTCTCTCTCTCCTCTCTCTCTCTCTCTCTCTCTCTCTCTCTCTCTCTCTCTCTCTCTCTCTCTCTCCTCTGACCACCTTGTAAACTATCCTCACTCGCCCCGCTCTATGTCACTGCCTGTCTGTTTCTCGACCCTCCGCACCATCCTCATCCTCACCCTCGTCTTCCTCGCCCCCCTTCCTCCTGAAGGCTGCAGCAGTACGAGGACGCACACCTCAGTGACGGCGACACCCCCAGGTTTGATAGGCTCCGCCCCCATCAAGGGCTGTCAATGATTGTGTCCCGAATCCGACTCAAACAATTCCCTGAATTGGGATTTGGAATGGTCGGTTGTTTGACCCTCGACCCCTAGATGTGATCCTGAGTTTCGTATCAAACCCACACTAACCAGCGATTGATTATTGATAAAACACATGATTGATTAACTCGTTAACATCAGTAAGACGTCAATTAAGATAAAAATTAACCAAAGTCGTTCATAGATCAACACATATGATCGACGCGTGAGACGATTCACGCCAATTTTCCACTTGTCACAAAAACATAATGAATCGTTAGTGATTATTGATCCTCTGGTTAATCACTCTAATCCCAGGTTCGCCCTCTCTCCCTGCCCCAGGTGATTGTCTCCCTACAGTTGATTAGACCCATGAAGGGTGGTTCTCCTTTAGCCCCTGATACCGCCCCCCTGTGGAGTGGTGAGGAGAGTCGCACACTGTCAGACCCCTCCCGGTCCACCCGTCAAACTGAGCACAAAGCTGGATCAAACCGGATCCACTTTGGTGTCGATTGTTCCCATGATGCATTGCTGTCCCCCTGATCCTTACCCGGACCACACCAATCCAACCCTCATCCTCCCGGTATCTAAACGGGATCATTTCAAACTGTGTGCTCAAGCTTAGCTTGCCCGCTTCCTACTGCATCATGGGAATCATGACTTGGGGGGGGGGGGGGGCACAGTAGAACGTGGGTCGACTGACGTGTGTTCGCTCCTCCTCCTCACCGCTCCACCATGATGATGTCATCTCCACGAGTCTCTCCCTTCCTGATGTCATCAGTATGAGTCCCTAACCGAATGCTCCTCAACAATGAGGATTCTAATCCCGACTGATTTGGAATCAGCTGCTGATCGGATCATTCCTGTCAGCCACGCGATCCACATGGATCCCTTGATTCGAAATCCCACGCAATCATTGACCGATGGTATTGAGTTTGCCGGTCGGATCTGATTGGCTAACGGTGATGTCGTCCCTCAGTGTCATCAAGGAGGCTCCGGATAATGAGGAGGAGAACGCCGGGACAAGACCCTGAAGGGGTATGTCAAAGGTCACAGGTCAAAGGCAACACCTACACTCAATTATGAGTCTGTCTTTCTTTCTGTAAGAAAGAAAAAATTATCATGCAGTAGGTTCATGTTCTGTGTGTGTGTGTGTGTGTGTGTGTGTGTGTGTGTGTGTGTGTGTGTGTGTGTGTGTGTGTGTGTGTGTGTGCGTGTGTGTGTGTGTGTGTGTGTGTGTGTGTGTGTGTGTGTGTGGTTACGTGCGTGCGTGCGTGTGTGTCTGTTTGGGTGTGCGCATGCATGTGTGTGTGCCTGCCTGGTTGAGTGAGTATGTGCGTGTGTGTGTGTGTGTGTGCGTGTGCGTTTGCGTGTGTGTGTCCAGGACACCAGTGACCACGAGGAGGAGGAGGAAGGAGAGGGGGAGGGGGAGGAGACGGAGG
>NC_082400.1:12580405-12607905 GCF_031168955.1 Gadus macrocephalus | reverse complement strand
TCTAAAGCGACTAACAACAACCAAATTTGTCAGAAGAAAGAGGAAGGACAATGTATCGCTGTCAGTAAAGCTCGGGGTCGGCTTAGCTCAGGAGGTAGAGCAGTTGTAGGTTTCTAGTTCGATCCCCAGCTCCTCCAAGCTGAGTGTTAATGTGTCCCTGAGCAAGACACTTAACCCTAACTTCTCCTGACGAGCTGGCTGTCGCCTTGCATGGTTGACTCTGCCATCGGCTTGTCAATGTGTGTATTAACCGATGTAAGTTGCTTTGGATAAAAGTGTCCGCTAAATGCCCTAATAATTAATTAAAAGTACAGTATGGTTGTTCATAGAACCAAGGACCTTGTTGGTGAAGTGCCCCACCCTCCCCTCCATCCGCAGGGTCTGCTGGCCGCCCAGAAGGACTCCCAGGTGAAGGTGATGGAGGGCAAGCTGAAGCAGACGGAGATCAACAGCTCCACCCAGAACCAGCTGCTCTTCCACATGCTGAAGGAGAAGGCGGAGCTCAACCCCGAGCTGGACGCGCTGCTGGGGAGCGCCATGCAAGGTACGGCGCTTGCGGCGCAAGCTAACTGTGCACGCGCTTAAAGGCTTAGCTATGGTTCCACGCCGACGCAACACAAGGGGGTTTACGGATCCATTTCGTCCTTACGGAACCTCCTTGCGTCCACCGCATGGGTTTACGTAAGCGGACCAATCACAGTCCTCGCTGCTGCGTCGGACCAATCACAGCCCTCGCTGCTGTGTCGAGGCGATGCAGCTGCTGTGTCGAGGCGATGCAGCTGCTGTGTCGAGGCGATGCAGCTGCTGCGTCGAGGCGACGCAGCAGCGAGGGCTGTGATTGGTCCGCTTACGTAAACCCAACGTAAACCCGAAGCAGAACCAAAAAGGTTAAAGTCTGCGTCTTTGATTGTGTTGCGTCAACGAGGAACCATAATTAAGCCTTAACGGTACACAGTGACGTTGCCTAGATAAAAGTAACAATCCAAGAAACGTGATATTGTTTTATAACCACGGGGCACGGGGGTGTGAACGGGTTTGAGGGATCTGTTTACATCTCTTATTTCATTCATTCCTCTTTGTTGTGTTTTCTTGTCTCTGTCGTGGTTGTTCAGAGTTAGGTTACCTGTCCTCTGGTGAGTAATGGAATCAGGGGAGCTAGGCAGACGCACAATGCAGGATCTCTGATCAAAATAAACCAAATAAACAGTTTACGTAATTTAACCTAATCTGGAGATGAGTTCAATGTTAGCTAAATTAGGTTAGCATTTTAAATGTTATTATGCTAATAAGGCTGATGTAGTTAGCTAACTTTATGTAGAAAATTAGCCTTATGTTAGCCAACCTCATTTAGCATCTTAGCCTTATGTTAGCCAGACTTATGTAGCACGTTAGCCTTATGCTAGCCAACCTTATGTAGCAGGTTAGCAAGCCTTATGTAGCTTTGTGTCTGCTATCCTCATTCGCAAAACAAAATCAAGTGTTTGCAAACGGGTGAATTTTCCAAGTCATTCTAATTATATCTAAGGCTAGAGTCCTGCAGCGTGCCTCGCTAGCTCTGAATGCTAACCAAGTGGGCGTATCACACCCATGGCCTGCATGAGGTGCTAACTGTTGAAGTCCCTGTTGTTTTGCCTGCAATCTCCCGTCTGTTGTTGAACTAAAAACTCATCGTCCACCAGAAAATACACTACAACCAAAGAACACATTAAGTACCAACACCACAAAAACACACTGGAACCAAAGCCCACATTCAGTACCACACCCAGAACACATATGCAAACCAAAGGACACATTCAGTACCAACACCACTAGAACACACTAGAACCAAAGCTCACGTTAAGTACCAACACACCCAGAACACACACTAGAACCAAAGCTCACATTCAGTACCAAAACCACTAGAACCAATTAAAGAACCCACAGCACACATTAATTACCAACACCACTAGAACCAAATCAGACATTAAGTACTGAAACCACTAGAACCTGGATCACACACTGGCATCAGACGAGAACACACACAGTCGCTCACTCAGTCACTCAGTCACTCGCTCATTCGCTCGCTGACTTACTCACTCACATACACCTATACTAGAGCACACACACTGGTCTGTACACAATAACACGCACTCTGGTCTATACACGATAACACACACTCCCCCTCCCTCACTAAGGTATTCTACTGACTGTCTTTAGGTAAAACATCTTACCTTGCCCTGACCCTTACCCTCTGACCCTTGAACCTTGACCCCTGCTGATTAATCACAACTCCCCCCCCCACCCCCCATGACTGCTGCCTGAAGCCAACAACTGTTCCACAATTGATTATGTTGATTGTGTTTAAAAAACAAACTCATATTCGTTGTATGTGTGTGTGTGTGTGTGTGTGTGTGTGTGTGTGTGTGTGTGTGTGTGTGTGTGTGTGTGTGTGTGTGTGTGTGTGTGTGTGTGTGTGTGTGTGTGTGTGTGTGTGTGTGTGTGTTCAGAACACGGAGAGGACAGCAGTAGTGATGAGTCGAGTCCCAGTCCGACCGCAGGCAGCAGGTATGAAATATGACATCTGATTTAAAGTTCTTACCTAAATTATCTAAAACCATTTTGTGTCCTCTGGGATGGAGCACCACCTCATCGTGTTTTCCTGTAAGGGTTCGGGTTTGAACCCTGTGTGCCCACTAGTATGAACAGGAATCAAATCACACTCAATACAGCACTAGAAACAATACTATGTATTTGTATTAATATTATTGAAAAATTACCTCTATGAAATGTGTAAAATCCCCCTGAAATGCACACAATATTTACAATATATTGTGAACCTCTTTACTTATATATAATATCTGTAAGCGGTACAGATTTGTTTTGCAGAAATCTCCTCTACAGGCCTGAAGCTCTGGGGTATGAGGTATTATCCGTGTATGATAGATGCGATGATGCAGTGTGATTCATGTGTTTCCTTTGGTTAGCACGCTGGCTCCAGACCTGATGAAGTTATGTGGAGAAGGGAGACAGAGGAATAAGGTACGGCTCATCGTATCGCTACACTATTCAACTCAACTTTATTGATGCGGCACCTTTCATACACAAGGCACACTCAGTGGGCTTCACATAAAGACATGTCATACAGTAACACAAAACAGAAAGAAAAAAATCGCTCATTTATGATCCTAACCCTCATCATTTGCCATACTTTTTGTTTGGTCCATTGACCTGTCAATCAACCTGCCTGTCGACCAATCCCGTGCTCTTCCCCAGGCTCGGAGGCGGACCACCACCCAGATGGAGCTGCTGTACGCGGGCAGCGAGGATCAAACCTGTGACCCGCTCCCGGAGGACCCGGCGGCGCTGCCCGTCTCCCCCCCGCTGCCTGCCGACGTGCACGCTCCCACCACAGTGCACGTGAGCGAGCGCGAGAGCAGAGCCGCCGCTCCGTCCACGCTCCGGACGCCAGGCCGGTAGGTTCCCCCCGTGAGGACGTTGAGGACCAGCGGGTCTGACCCAGAGGTCTGGAGGTCTGGAGGGCTAGACTCACAGCCTCCTCGTTCCCCCTCTGAGGACGTTAGGACCAGCAGGTCTGACCCAGAGGTCTATAGGTCTGGACTCACAGCCTCCTCGTTCCCCCTCTGAGGACGTTAGGACCAGCAGGTCTGACCCAGAGGTCTATAGGTCTGGACTCACAGCCTCCTCGTTCCCCAGGCACATAAGCCACACTTTACTATTCACATTTACCATCTTTTTTATTTGTTGGTTCAATGTGTTTATGGATATTTTTATATATCCTTCTTAAGCATTATCATTGTTATGTGTAGCTTTTTATCTGTTTATATTATCCCTGAAAATATCGATTTTTATTATTTGCACCAAAATAGATTGTTTGTGAATTCGGAATCTGCATTTGTTCACAGCCTTAAATTCATGAGGCTGGATTACCTTCTTAAATGGTTCTTTAACCAGTTGATGATTTTGGCACATAGCCATGCTGTCTACTCAGTGGTTCTTGGACATTACTAACGTATTGGTGGTACTCCTACTGAGTTTAGAAAAGAGAAAGTTTGAGACTTACTATTGGTACCTGAGGACTTGGTAATGCACAGACTGATTCAGCAAACGTACACAAAGCTGGTGCCACTCAGTCCAGGAAAGCATCTCACTTTAACTTTACTTTGAGAAGCTTGTGTTAGGATGAGCTAATGTCTTTTTATAGCCGGCAGTCACGGTTAAATTCACTGTTTCGTTGCCACAGAAACTAACATCCAGAGTATGTATGTTTTTATTTTTAGGAATCGTACAGCCTCATCAAGTGTGAGTGCTTCATAGATTTCGTAAACATCTAAAGCATCTTAAAGCATGTTATGATGAACGAATGATCCTGGTTTATGGTCGGAACCAAATTATTTGGTTCGGTAGGGCTGACATGCTATGTTCGCTAAGCTCTCGTGCAGCACCATGTTACGTCACGTTTGAGGCCAGCGCACCCTGGTGTTGACGGTCAGTATTGGTGCTACGTAAGGTTGGCAAACATGCGATGTAGGTTTGGCCAAAATAAAGCTAACATGCTACGTAAGTCTGGCTGACATACAGCTAACATGCTACCTAAGTCTGGCTGACATACAGCTAACATGCTACCTAAGCCTGGCCAAAATACAGCTAACATGTTATGTAAGTCTGGCTTACACACAGCTAACATGCTACCTAAGTCTGGCCTACATACAGCTAACATGCTACGTAACTGTGCATCTGTTTTCAGGCCAGGTGCCAGGTCTCCTATGGGTGCTGAGAAGAAGTCGATAGAGCGATCGCCGCTCAGCCACAGACGGTTCTTCGAGAGAGGACAGACTCCCGGCCATCCATCCCCACACTCACCCACCCCCAGCCCCGCACACCCTCACACAGCCAGCCCCTCTCCCACACCCACGCACACGGCTAGCGCAGCCGAGCTAAAGACCAAAATCTCAGATTACAAAGCACAGTAAGTCGAAACAGCGCGACCACAACTTTACATTTTGCAACTCCGATATATGTCGATTATTTTCGAAAATGAGCTAAGTTTAGCAGTTTTGCGTTTTGTGGAGTTATGAAGTCATCTGTGACCTCTGATCACTGTTTTTATTTTGTGTTTCAGGTCAGAACAGACGATGTCCATGTCGGAGGGCCACAGGTGAATATTATTCTCTGGGATCCTAACTCAACCCTCAACCTGCTTCGAGCGACTTTAGTAGAACAGGAAGAGGTTTAGACACCGTTTGCATTCGCATGACATGTCCCAGTTTTTAGCGTTGTTTATTTATCAGTTATTTAAAGTGATGTTACTGCTGAGACAAGTGGTTTGAGGAGAAAGACGGATTGATGGATCGATGGATGGCTGTTTGTTTTAACCCCAAAGGGGAGTTGGAACAGAAGCACACATTCTGAAACTGAATATCAACATTAAGAGTGGGAAAAAGTTGCGACCAGAATCAAAATAAAGTTAAATAAATATAATATATATTTTTTACATAGTTTATCTAGTTTGTATAGTTGCTTTCCTCTGTTGGGTCATAATGTGTGTGTGTGTGTGTGTGTGTGTCTGTGCATGTGTTTGTATGTGTGTGTGTGTGTGTGTGTGTGTGTGTGTGTGTGTGTGTGTGTGTGTGTGTGTGTGTGTGTGTGTGTGTGTGTGTGTGTGTGTGTGTGTGTGTGTGTGTGTGTGTATTTGTGTATGTGTTTTAAAGTTATCTATACATGATTGTTCAAACAGTTTCCTCTGCGTCTTGTGTTTCTTCCTTGCAGGGGTGAGATCAAATCGGTGTCCCCCCCTAAGTCCAGTAAGGGCCCCAGTGGGCTGCAGTGCGTGTACGTGGCCGAGGGCCACACCAAGCCTGTCCTCTGTGTGGACGCCACGGACGACCTGCTCTTCACCGGCTCCAAAGGTACCAAACACACTCCTAGCTTGATGCACTGTCTGTTGTTACACTGGCTGTTGCTACACTGGCTGTTGCTACACTGTCTGTTGATACACTGGCTGTTGATACACTGTCTGTTGATACACTGGCTGTTCCAACACTGGCTGTTGCTACACTGTCTGTTGATACACTGGCTGTTGCTACACTGGCTGTTGCTACACTGTCTGTTGCTACACTGTCTGTTGATACACTGGCTGTTGATACACTGGCTGTTGCTACACTGTCTGTTGATACACTGGCTGTTGCTACACCGGCTGTTGCTACACTGTCTGTTGCTACACTGTCTGTTGATACACTGTCTGTTGTTACACTATCTGTTGATACACTGGCTGTTGATACACTATCTCTGCGTTTGTGCGTGTTTGGCGTTTGGTGTGTGTGTGTGTGTGTGTGTGTGTGTGTGTGTGTGTGTGTGTGTGTGTGTGTGTGTGTGTGTGTGTGTGTGTGTGTGTGTGTGTGTGTGTGTGTGTGTGTGTGTGTGTGTGTGTGTGTGTGTGTGTGTAGACCGTACCTGCAAGGTGTGGAACCTGGTGACCGGTCAGGAGATCATGTCTCTAGGAGATCATCCCAGCAGCGTGGTGTCAGTCAGGTACCTGTCTGTCTGTCTCTGGGTCTATCTGGTTCACCTGTCTTTCTCTGGCACTGTTCAACTGTCTCTCTCTGCATCTCTGTCTCACTACCTGTCTCTCTCTCTATGCATATCTGTCTCACTACCTGTCTCTCTCTCTCTGCATCTCTGTCTCACTACCTCTCTCTCTCTCTCTCTCTCTCTCTCTCTCTCTCTCTCTCTCTCTCTCTCTCTCTCTCTCTCTGTCTCTCTGTCTCTCTGTCTCTCTCTGTATCTCTGTATCTCTGTCTCACTACCTGTCTCTCTCTCTCTCTCTGCATATCTGTCTCATTACCTGCCCTCTCTTTTCAGGTATACCTCTAGTCTGGTCTTCACTGTCTCCACCTCCTACGTCAAGGTCTGGGACATCAGGGACTCTGCCAAGTGTATCCAGACTCTGACGTGAGTTCAGAGTGTGTGTGTGTGTGTGTGTGTGTGTGTGTGTGTGTGTGTGTGTGTGTGTGTGTGTGTGTGTGTGTGTGTGTGTGTGTGTGTACTCCGTCGGAACAATTAGGTGTGTGTGTTTGTGTACTATGCAGTCACAGTAAGGTGTTTGTGTGTGTGTGTGTGTGTGTGTGTGTGTGTGTGTGTGTGTGTGTGTGTACTATGGAGTAACACTAAGGTGTGTGTGTGTGTGTACTACGCAGTAACAGTAAGGTGTGTTTGTGTGTACTATGCAGTAACAGCAGTAACAGTAAGGTGTGTGTGTGTGTGTGTGTGTGTGTGTGTGTGTGTGTGTGTGTGTGTGTGTGTGTGTGTGTGTGTGTGTGTGTGTGTGTGTGTGTGTGTGTGTGTGTACTACGCAGTAATAGTAGGGTGTGTGTGTGTACTATGCAGTAGCAGTAAGGTGTGTGTGTGTGTGTGTGTGTGTGCGTGTACTATGCAGTAACAGTAAGGTGTGTGTGTATGTACTACGCAGTAACAGTAAGGTGTGTGTGTTTGTGTTAGGGATGGGCAAAATGATTCTTTTCCGGGAATCAGTTCTTTCAGTTCAGTTCACTTTAACGATTAGTTTGTTTGATTCGTTCGTTCTGATTCGTTCGTTACGTTAGATTGCGTCAATGCGTCAATGCGTCAAATCCACAAGATATAGTGTATTGTATAGCCAAACATCCCACCAATATTTATACCACCTGCTTACTCTCTATATGTCATTCATGGTTTTATATTTATATATTTTTTTACTTTACATTTAATTCTTCATTATTCAGGCATTAAAGAACTTTCATGGTCATAAATAAAAAATACGAACTGCAGTTTAATTTCTTTGTTTGTTCTTGAATTGATGTAGAATGGAGCAAAGACTCCTGGGATTGGGAAATGCGTATATCAAATAAACAGATGGAGGGCAAGTCTATTTTTGGAAATGTAGGGGGATATATGAGTGGCCCCACGTCGAATGGCATGACCCTAAAGACACGTCAGACAGAGAAAGCACGCAAATTCGACGGTACCGCCTTGTCATTTGTTTACCCAGGTGGCATGGCAACACCATTGCTACCTCTCATTGGCTGAATCTTTGAGAACGTTGTGGACTCAATCAATATAAGATCGCGGGGAGACGAAGCTCTGTTCGTTTGTATATTTTATTAACGAATCGGTCGCGAACGACCCATCCCTAGTGTGTGTGTGCTATGCAGTAACAGTAAGGTGTGTGTGTGTGTGTGTGTGTGTGTGTGTGTGTGTGTGTGTGTGTGTGTGTGTGTGTGTGTGTGTGTGTGTGTGTGTGTGTGTGTGTGTGTGTGTGTGTGTGTGTGTGTGTGTGTGTGTGTGTACTACGCAGTAACAGTAAGGTGTGTGTGTGTGTGTGTGTCCAGGTCGTCGGGCCAGGTGAGCTCGGGGGATGGGGGCGCGGCCCTGCGGACGGCGGGGATCCCCCCAGGTGAGAACCAGATCAGCCAGGTGGCGCTCAACCCCGCCGCCACCTTCCTCTACGCCGCCGCCGGCAACGCCGTGCGCATGTGGGACCTCCGCAAGTAAGACCACGCCCTCAACCGCGCCCTAAACCCCGCCTGGTGCACACCTAGAGACCACGCCCCAAAAGCATACCTGTAGACCACACCTACAATGCACACTTAGAGACCACATCCACAATGCACACCTAGAGACCACACCCACAAAGCTTCCCTCCAGACCACGCCCACAATGCACACCTAAAGACCACACCCACAAAGCTTCCCTCCAGACCACGCCCACATAGCACACCTGGAGACCACGCCCACAAACCACTCCCACAAACCACACCTAGCGACCACTCCCACAAACCACACCTAGAGACCACTCCCACAAACCACACCAAGAGACCACACCCACAAACCACACCTAGAGACCACACCCACAAACCACACCTAGAGACCACGCCCACAAACCACACCTAGAGACCACGCCCACAAACCACACCTAGAGACCACGGCCACAAACTACACCAATATAAACAACGCCCGCCATCCCCTTCCAACCAACCCATCACTCTCCCACTCTCTCTCTCCCTCCAGGTTTGTGTCGACAGGTAAGCTGACGGGTCACCTGGGTCCGGTGGGGTGTCTGACTGTGGACCAGCTGGGACCGGGACAGGATCTGGTCCTGACCGGATCCAAGGACCACCACATCAAGGTATATACTCAGTACTTCACTATTCGTATTTCCCTCGTGTGGTTTCTTGTTCTGGTCAGGAGTCTAGCAGAGGGATTCTTCTAGACGCTTGCTCTTCACAGTGGAGTTCAGTAAAGCAGAGATCAGAGCATGACACTAATCTAGTTTAGACGATATCCGATATACCTCTGCATCCGCTGTGGTTAGAAGTGGTCTGATTTGATCAATGTTTCTAAATCTGTACACGCAGATACAGAGAAAGCAGAGGGTCGAACAAAACACAGAGATCTTTGACACAGGAACTTTGAGGGAGAGCCTTCAACACATAGCAGTGTGTGTCTTCAAATTGTATCAGGTTGTTGTTTCAGGCCGACGATTATCAGCTCTGTTTCCCCGTGTTCAGCTGCAGGTCGTTCTGGGGACATCCAGACAGACCTCCAGGGTCTAGACTCTAGGCCAGGCTTACGAGTAGAGGTCTTAGCACAGCAGTAATGTCCACGTGTTTGAGTCACCTGGGCCAGACATGGCCCTCCAGAAGGCCGGCCGGGTCCTGCACGGTTTAGTCCCTTCAGCACCGCCCTTCCTCTGTCCCGACACGACCACAAAGACCTCTCAAGCCAAACAATAAGTAATTGTCAAGCTCCTTGTTCGGGGCGACATGTGACTCAGGAGGTAGAGAGCGTTGGCTGGTAATGGAAGGTTGCTAGTTCGATCCCCGGCTCCTACTAGCTAGAGTGTCGAGGTGTCCCTGAGCAAGACGCCTCACCCACACCGCTCCTGACGAGCTTGCTGTCGCCTTGCGTGTTTGACTCCGCCGTCGGTGTTGTGTGCATGAATGGGTGAATGTTAGGCCATATTGTAAAGCGCTTTGAGCCGCCACTGGTTAGAAGAAGCGCAGTATAAATGCAGTCCATTTACAATTCCCCATTTGTTCTCTCACCCCCAGATATTTGAGGTGGCCGAGGGGGCCCAGGGCAGCATCACCTCCTGCATGACCTTTGAACCGAAGCACCAGGACTCTGTGGAGGCGCTGGTGGTCCACGGGGACACCTTCTACAGCAGCTCGCGGGATCTCAGCATCAAGAGATGGGACCTGAGCAGCAAGCAGCAGCTGCAGGTAGCATGCTAACAGTCCCAGCTAACACCCCTAGCTAGCACCACCAGTCCATGCTAGTAGTTGTCAATGCTAACATCAACACAATACTGCGTGACTGATGCATTGAATAGACAGACATCAATGCAATACATTTAGATTTACATTCAGGGCATTTAGCAGACGCTTTTATCCAAAGCGACAATATATCGCTGTCGGCACACTTGGTTCATAGAACCAAGTGCCAAGCATGAACAAGTACTATTTTTATGTACAATGACATACAGCATACAATAAGTGCGTACATTAAGTGCCAGGACGTACAACATACAATAAATGCCTAAGTTGGGGGAGGCTATGCAGGATCCAGGTGAACTCTAAACAAGTTGTAACCCAATAGTGATCAATAATGTCGTCAAGTCATTACAGTCGATGGTTTATCGATGACTTGTGTCCACACGGCCCCCTGCTGTGACCGGGCTTAAATGAGGCCGCAGATCAAACACTCATTGCCCTTCTCCTCTCCGCTCGCCGTTCTCTGACTTCACGTTACCTAGTGACCGGTGATCACGCGGCGACCAGCCGTCACCGACATCATCGTTAGTCGTCATGGTTACTGGCTGTGTAAAGAGTCAAGTATAATACCTTTAGTGCTAAGTATCACTGCCGGTAACAATCAAAAGGCTGTGGCACCACAATGGGCTTCAGTCCTTGTTTCTTTGCCGAGCTGTGCTTCAGTCCTGCGCTCCTCTCTAGAGTAGCGCCATGCTGTGCGCTTTTCTAGCGTTTTTAGACAACATTAAAGTTCGAACATTCTTAACTTTTTCGTGCAAAGGACAGAGTCTCACCGCTCGTCAATGTCACACTCGGCCCCGGAAGCCGTTAAAATCAAGCGAGAGGCGGGCTTTACTATTGTTCACGGAGACGGCCTGTATGAACTGTTCATCTGCATACTCCATTGCCCAACGGTTCGACAATGGTGGACGCAGATGACGCAGACTTTGACAAGTCATCTAGCAGTTTGACCAGGCGTCTTGCGTTTGACAAGGCATCTTGGCTTTGACAAGGCATCTCGCAGTTTGACAAGTTGTCTTGCATTTGACAAGGCATCTTGCAGTTTGACAAGGTGTCTTGCGTTTGACAAGGCATCTTGCAGTTTGACAAGGTGTCTTGCGTTTGACAAGGCATCTTGCAGTTTGACAAGGCGTCTTGCGTTTGACAAGGAGTCTTGCGGATGACAAGGCGTCTTGCCTCTGTCAAGGAGTCTTGCGTTTGACAAGGTGTCTTGCCTTTTTTCAAGGCGTCTTGCCTCTGACAAGGCCTCTAGCGGTTTGACCAGGCGTCCTGGGGTTTGACAAGACGTCTTTGCCTCTGACAAGGCGTCTTTCCTTTGACAAGGTGTCTTGCGTTTGACAAAGCGTCTAGCAGTTTGACAAAGCGTCTAGCAGTTTGACAAAGCACTATAGCAGTTTGACAAGGCGTCTTGCGTCTTTCAAGAGGCCGTGTTTCTAGCGACGCTCCTCGCAGTGCGACCGCCGCCTCACACCCCTTCCTTCCACTCACCCGAGGGTCGTGTGTTCTGTGCCCCTTCTCCCAGCAGTGTGTGAGCAGTCCCGGGGACTGGGCCAGCGCTCTGAGCCTGGTACCCGGGTCCCCTGTGGTGGTGGGGGGCTGTCGGGGGGGCCTGCTCCGCCTCTGGCACGCCGAGACCCTGACCCCCCTGGGGGACCTCCAGGGACACGACTGCCCCATCAACAGCATGACCACCAACAGCAGCCAGCTGTTCACCGCCTCAGAGTAAGTCGTGGGGTCGAAACCCACCCATTAAGATTTTAGAGTGGATCCTCTGACTGATTTGCATTATGGGCTCATATCTTTTTTAATGAGTCCAGTTGTAGGTTTGAAACCCTGTGTGTGTGCTATGAAAGGGATTGAGTCCATGCTCCAGTGATGGGTTCATTATCTTGAAAGAGGAAACTGGTTAAGGGGTCGAATCCCTCATTCGTATAGATTTGATTCCTGCAAGTCATTTTAGAATTACAAAAATTACGAAAAATGTGAATTAGGGAGATCAGTTAACCTATGTCGGGAGGGGCAACAGTTTTAGTCTGAGGGCCACAGTTACTTTGTCAAAGTAAGCGGAGGGCCACACTTTGGACGCCATTAAACATAGTTACACGATTAACGGTTACACATTTATTCAATGCAAATTATGTATTAGGCTACCTTACAGTTGCCTCGACTTTGTCAGCCTATTCAAAGGCCTGACAGTTATTTTTTGCTAGTCTTATCTGACCTCGGCTACTCTAAGGTGACAATAACTGGATTTACTTTCAAGGATTAATTAGCTACACTACTCTGCATATCGTTCAACTGTCATTCATACCAGCCGTAGCTCTTCAAGATAGATAAATATAGCAAAACTGCAAATGTATGTGTGCAGGTTACATTAACATACAGACTTAAGGCAATCTGGCTTGGGGTCATCAAATTGAACTGGGGCTACCAGATAGAGGCCTTCATCACTGAATGAAAAACGCATGCCTATCCAGCTGACTACAGTTGTGATTGTTATTATTTTTTGTCATTTCTTTCACATATTTAATGTCAATATTTTATGAAATAGAACACAATTTAAGTGCACTAGTGCAGATAAACTTCATCACACTTATGTTAGCTTGAAAGATATAAAAGTGCAACATTGAGGTACATTTTTCCCTTTTTGCTGGACTCATTTTGACAAATTGTTTATTCCGCCCAGCCAATTTGTTACTTTGAGGCAGGCGCCACATAAGGGCCAACGTGGGCCAGGGCCACTGTGATTGACAGCTTCCAAGCATGTCAGTGCCCGGCATTAACTTGAAATTCAAGGAACAAAAAAAATAGTGCATATTATAATGTCATACAAAATTGTGTGAGATCAATTTTGTTTCAATTAAGTATCATTGTGTTACAAATATTTACAGAAATGCTCCTTTTGTTCCTATATTTATATATATGTTGCCCTTAATTTTGATTGGGTAAAGCTATGTAGGCGGCCGCAGTGTGCGTTCGTAAGTTGGGTCCACAATCGCTGGAATTTCAAGCGATTCTGTTATGCGTGGTCGCCTGAGTTTGAGAGAGGCTTCCCCCTGTGACCGCCATGTTTCCGTTCTGTTAATTCATTAAATTCTACCATGGCCAGTCTCTACTTGTTGTGGAAGCAGCCTACTAGAGACCTCAGAGAAACCAACGCGGTTGTTTAGGATTCATAATATCATCCGGAGGCGCACGCAGCCTTTGGCCGTGTTCTATTCAAGAACACTCCGGGAGCTCCGGCGGGCATCCTTGAGCTCTGTATCTAAATAATATAAGATATATAATATCTAGATATCTATATATTATAATATAATATATAATATCACGGCCAAAAGCTGTGTGCTTTCCGGATGATATTATGAATCGCAACGACTGCGTCAGGTTCTCCGACGTCTCTGGTACTTCCACTTCAACATCAATCTGAAAGTCCAGACTGAACTGCGACATGGAGGAGAAAGGGATTGTTGCCGTTTGCGGACTCCCGGACTCCGGCTGGAGCTGAACTCCGGCGCTCGAGCCCGGCAGGAGCTCAGCTCCGGGGGCCGGCGGATGTCCGGGAGTCCGCACCAGCAGGCCGTTTGATGTGTGTGTGTGTGTGTGTGTGTGTGTGTGTGTGTGTGTGTGTGTGTGTGTGTGTGTGTGTGTGTGTGTGTGTGTGTGTGTGTGTGTGTGTGTGTGTGTGTGTGTGTGTGTGTGTGTGTGTGTCAGTGACAGGACGGTGAAGGTCTGGCAGGCTAAGGGCCATCTGGAGGGAGGACTTCACTGATGAACTCCACCAAGCTGAGAGGAGCTTAACCAGGCTGAAGGATGGACTCCACCTCCCTGATCCCCACCCTCCACAACCCTCCACCATCAGGAGATCCACGCCCTACAACAACACCCCCTTAATGAGGTCCCCACCCTCCACCAACTCCACCATCAGGAGGTCCATGCCCTCCACCAACTTGAAAAGCGATCTAGTGGGTGACCATGTAGTGCTTTGGGTAGATCATGATCCAAATCTCCACTGAACTGTCTAAAGTTGGACACAATTGCAGTTTTGGGTTACCATGTAAAGTCAATCAAACAAGCTGGGAACGACCCCGCCCCCCATCTGATTCTAGCGAATGGGAGTGCATTGTTCTAGAGAAAGCGAAAACCTGACCAGCAGTTACCCATCCCTAAATATAACCAGAGTCTACCAGTAGTGGGCCAGATAGGTGGGCAGAGAGCAGCTCCGACAGTCTGTTGGGTTTCTTCAGGAAGAGCTCCTATCCAAGCACAGTGCAAACACGTACAGAGCAGGGGTTGGGTGTCTTGCTTAGGAACGCCTGGGCCTTGCGGTGATTGAACCTCCAACCTTCTGACTAGGATTCAAACACCCTTGACAAAAGACTATTCTGGCCACCAGCCTTTGCCCCCAACAGCGGCACAAGATTAATTATCCTGACAGTTGATGAGTCATTATGTAACGTTCGTTATGTAACCAATGAGTAAGCGAGTTTCAGAGCGGCTTCAAAGAGGCGTGGCACCAGAAACACACAACGTATCAGTGAGATCTGGAAAAAGACGGAGGATTGAGGTCAGCTGACCTCCATCTCGTGTTCACCGTGGTCGTCCACCGTATCGGTTCCTTCCCACGGGGGACGGCTGTGGCCTGTGGCCCTGGCAATGGCTGCCTTCATGAAGGTCTCCCCTCGCCTCCGCTTAAGAGACCGTAGTAAAGATTACTGTTCTCACGAGGGAGAAAAGAGCTTCTCCTGCCCCCTGGAGACCTGCCTCTCCTGGGAGGCCTTCACGGAGGAGCGTCCAGTTGCTGAAATGATGACCGTCTAGACGGAGGGCGGCCATGTTGGATGAACTGCCGATGTGGGAGAGGAGTGTCGAGGAGAAAGTTGGTCCAGACTAATCAAAAGTTACATTTTTTTGCATCTGAGCTCAAAATCAGCCACTGGCTGAGATCTGAAACCTATCTTGTTTACCTGCTTGCATCTTTATATTGGATACGTCGCCATGGAAACCGCGTGGGAACACACCAAACATTGTTTTCGTCGAATATCAACGTGGAAAATAACTAAATGAGTAAAGATGAGAGTTCTACATTCCTACTTGGGTAGTGTTCATATCTGGGATGCTGTTTTCAATAAGTCTGACTTAACGTTGCTGTCTGGAGTGTAGCAGAGCAGATATCTCCCCTGTGCAACGCAGAGTGGATTCCTGTGGATATCTATACGAATATTGAAAGATAACCCTTGAATATCATCTCTTTGAAGGTTCTATGGCTCTGTGAAACTACTTTTCCTGTGCTGGAAACTCTGAACGGGGGACTGTACGGATCACTGACGAGGATGGAGTATCTCTGGTTCTGCTGCTCGTTTTCACCAGTACGGTCAGGTTGAGGTGTGTTTTCCCCGTGCTGCGGTCCGTTGTCTTCTACTTCTTTGTGTGTCATACCTTCTCAGAAGACCAGCCCCGCTGTCTGGCGCCAGTGGACCTCAACCTGCCTCACCCCGCGAGGACTTTAGCGCTTATGGCACAGAAAAGAAGAGGTGTCCGTCTGTGTGTGACAGCACAGACGTGTAGCTGATTGGCCGGTTTTGGCCGCGTAGATTGATGACCAAATCTGTATCAGTTTTATACTTTTTGCTTTACAAGCATTTGTGAATCAAGACTGAGACAACAGTATTTTCAGATACTTTTCAATCCTTTTTTAACCTTTCCTACCTTTCCTAAGCTGTTTTCAGACCTCGAGGAGATGTTACGTTCTCAAAGGTACATGGAGCAGGAAGAATGCTGTTTTTCTGTTGGTGAAGTCAACATGTAACCTGAGGTATTACTTGACGAAGTGTCTCTGGGGAGGAATTAGTCATTTGAAGCCACAAGCTCCCTTTAGAAGTCTGAGACGATGATCAGGCTTATTAAGGAGATACTGATGTGGTTATAATGATCAGGGATCAAATTCATATCTCAGAAAGTTGACTGTCGAGGAGATAAGCGCACAAATACCGATAAATCGTATTTCCTGTTGTCTTGTTGATTATTACTTTATTTTTTCACAATCAGAACCTCCAACGAGAGGAAGCACCTTATAATTCAAAATTTCGAAAACATTCCCCTAGTGTCTCGCCTCCAAAGAACCGCATCTTACTTGGGAACCTTTGATGGGTAATCATGTTTTTCTGAACAAGCCACTGATTTATTCGGAGGTAAACAGCACCATCCTTAGCCACATATTTACGTCAAATCAGAACTTATTCATCTTTAGCTAATCAAGCACCTTGTTTTGCAGTTCAGTTGATCAAAAAAATACATTTCCATGTCCTGATTTTAAAAACAAACTTCACATCTTTACAAGTGATGATGATGCTACAATTGCTCAGCATGATCACAATTTCACAATATTGACGCAAACTGCACCTCAAAACATCCAAGCATTTAATTCAGTCTGGTACATTGGTTTAATGTGTGTTTGTATATCTACATGGTATCATATCATCGCTGTTGCGTTTTCCAATACTGTCATTATTGTCATTTTCCGTATTGCCAGCGTCATGAGTAGAAAAAACTATTTTTTAATTTAGCAGACGCTTTCACCCTCAGTGACTGAGTGAATCCTTTCAGAAGACATTAAGGAGCAGGAGGGGTTGGGGTTAGTTCCGCAAGAACCGAGCCTTCGAGTTCTTTGATCTCAGAACCTTTCTGCTGGGAGTAAACCCCCCCCCCCCCCCGCTCATCCATAGTGCACTTGGTCCGTTTTCAAGCCTTGAATCAAGTCGATACGCCCTGGAAACACTGCTGGGGACATATAATAAACGTACTATATATATACACTGAAACAATAGACCACCAACGCTCTAACCGCAGCCAATCTGGCAACTCAATCTGTTATACGGCCTGCTGACCTGTACATATATCAGAGGTCAACTTCAGCGTCACCATCGACCATCTCTCGTACCCGCAGCAGATTTCGGTAGCACTAGCAGATGTCGGTACCATTAGCAGATGTTCGTGTCGTCGCAGGGCCTTGGCGTATTTAAGGGAACACAAGTTTTCCTTTTATCGTTAAAGATATTCTTTAAGACGATGATTCTGAAACTTAGAAAAACAATGTTGGGTGAATCCAGCATCTGTGAAGTGTGACATCCAGCCCTGAACTCATCCTGGCCTTCTCCTCGTATTCAGTCCCTTCCAAACGCTCTCTGCTTGTTGTGATATTGTACATTAATCATTTCTGCTGTGTTTGTGCTTTATTTGGAAGGGCGCAGGTTTGAAGTTTCAACGGTCTGTAATGTTCCCAGATGTCCTCATATGTTCAGAGGCCAGGAATCGTGGGAGGTGTACAACAGTACCCCTTTAACTGGAATCAACTGTGATGATTTTAAAAAGGTTACCGACTGAATCAAACTGCTTGGATGAATTCATCTTCTGAGCCGATATCGTGTGTTTGTGTGTAAATAGGAGATTTTGTCGTTGAGTGAACTTCTAGTTATTCTAATGTCAGATGCCTTGTGTGAATAAACCATCTGTCAAAAGGAACCTTTGGTCTCTGGTTTTTGACTTTATCTCTGCGTCCTTCTCTTTATCTCGTTCTTTCCGCGGTGCAACAATACAAACTTGTATTGCGGTAAGGCAGCATGAATTCAGGGCTATTTTGAGCGGACCATGCTCCTACATGCCCCTATGGAAACGCAGGTTCACGCTGATCAAAGCAACCTTTTGCAGCAGGTTGTTGTGGCAACAAAACTCTTACCCGTGTGAAAATGTTTCCCGTTTTAGAATTTCTCATACAGGCCACGTAAGATGATTAAACCTACAAGAGCTACTTGTAATCAAAGGTGCCATGGCATGAAAATATCACTTTATGAGGTTTTCTAACATTAATATGAGTTCCCCTAGCCTGACTATGGTCCCCAAGTAGCTAGAAATGGCGTGAGGTGTAAAACGAGCAATAGGTATCCTGCTCCGCCATTGAAAAATGAATGCTCAGACACTCTTGGCCCCTAATTCGGCCCCATATGTCGTCATAAGTTACCTCCCTTTTCTCTGCCTTGCCCACCCAGAGAATATGGCCCGCCAATGAGACGAGCTACGACCATGCGAACGCCACGTGTGTTTGTGTGTGTGAAATACACACACTGTAACGCAAGTGTTTTACACTTCGTTGTTATTTGGATAACCGTTCTGCTGTTGGTGTTATGGCGCATATCACGTCGGGTTCTCTGACGTCTCTGGTATTTCCACAACGAGATTAGTAGTGGGGGTTATCTCAGCCATGGCTGTGAAGGAATTGGGGAAAATAACCTTTGGCTTTGAATCGACCTGAAGTACATGAACCCCGACATGGAAGAGAAAGGGTTTGTGGCCCGCGATTGTCTCCCGCCGGAGCCCCACTGCCCGCTGCAGCGAGCACGGCAGAGGGGCTACAGCGGGAGACAATCGCAAGCGACAATCCCTTTCTCCTCCATGTCTACTTCAGATTGATGTGGAAGTGGAAGAACCAGAAACGTCGGAGAACCCGACGCAGTCGTTTGAGATTGATGATATCGTTTGTAGGCGCACACAGCCCTTCGACCATTTTAATATAGTGTGGGGGGACGTGTGACGTCTGGCCTGCAGGGGGAGTATGGGCAGGTTGGGAGCGCACCCGATTGGCTGGGGGGGGGGGTTGGACCTGAGTGCAGCAGCAGGTGTCAGCACTCAGGCCAATCAGGGAGTGTTTGTATATATGTGCCTGCTTTGTGGTTTGTGGGGAGACCGGGGAGCAGAGAGAGAGAGAGAGAGGCAGGGGCGATCGCCACCAGAGATCGCCTGGAAACGCATCCTGTGACCGCTTGGAGCGGAGTTATGATTTACGTCCAAGGAATTGTGTTTTGTTGGACTGAGCGAACGAAATAAAAGGACTTTCTGTTGGAAAAAGCAAACCTGGTGTGCAAGCGCTCTGTGAACCTGCTACATATATATTATATGATAAAGATATCTATGTATAATAGGATATTATTTAGATATAGAGCTCCGGGACTCCCGCCAGAGCACCCAGAGTGTTCTAGATATTTACAGAACACGGCCATGAGCTATGTGCGCCTCGTCATTGCGATACAATACATCAACTGTAAACACTAGCGCATGGTACCATGGCCGCAAGCTGCTCAGGGCCACAACCCCACCCTCAACTTTTACCCGCCTCAAAAAAACGGCACGTTTGTGGAAAGCTCTTTGTGGGACTGGCTCGTAGTGGCTGTAATGTTGCAACAAGGCTGAATTTTTTTAACGTCTTCAAGTACAGTACTGTATTAGGGGCCCACTAACACCTGTGTAAAAGCATCCATAAAGTATCATGCCATGGGACCTTTAAGAAGGCCGAAATATTTGTAGAATAAACAAGAAGGGAATTTAAGTGCAAAGACGTGTTTATTCAAAAGGCAGTGAGAATGGAGTATCTATTTTGACATGGCGTGATGTGTTATCCTGTCATGTATGTCAAATTATTTTTAGAACCATGACACTATCATTATAAAAATGGGGAGGAAAAAAAGGGCAAGGGCATACATTGTGTCCTGTGATGGGTGGTGGCCGAAACTGGACCTACCGTGTTTCTGGCCTTAAAACCGTCAAGTGTAAAATCATAACCTTTCCCACTTACCTTGAAGTGTTCATATCTTGGATGCTATTCTTCAATAGCTCTGGCTTTATGTTGCTGTCTGGAGTGTAGCAGAGCAGAGGTCTCCCCTGTGCGATGGAGCATGGATTCCTGCGGAGATCTATATTATTACTGAAAGATAACCCTCCAATATCATCTCTTTGAAAGGTAAGGTTCTGTGAAACTACTTTTTCTGTGCTGGAATCTCTTGAAAGTTGACTGTACTGATCTCTGAAGTGGATGGTGTGTTGCATATTTTAGCAACTCTGTTGTTTTTGTGTTCTGCGTCTACTTTTATCAGATATTCTGAACACTTCAAAAAAAAATTGTGTGATGACTGAATCAAGTATTTGTAGTCTTCCATTCAGCTAGGGTGGAAATCAAGTACATATCAGATGAGAAGATATTGATTGCTCATAGTGGGATACCATGTCTGAGTGATCTGATTGGCGCTTCCGGGAGCTAATTTACCCGAGCTTTCTCCATGCCTGCCTGGCCTGATTCTACTTACACTGCCCGGGAATCAAACCTATTTCCCAGATACTATTTGACTAGCAGCAGAGGAAGTGCTTCAGAGATCCCAGGAGATTCTAGAGAGATCAATATTCACTGGGTGAAAACGGCTGGGCTGCGAACTCCACTGGAGGCGTAAATATGGTCAGACGTAGTGGGAGAGACTGGTCTATTCCCATCTGAAAGGTGTGTGCATGCGTGAGGGATATAGATGAGGTAAACAAAAAAGAGATGGAATTCCGGACTGAGAAGCCTAAAGCCATCCGAGATGTTAAATCTAGCAAAAAGATCAACCCAGATACAGAGAGAGGAGAGAAGACATGATGACGAAGGAGAGAAACACACAGAACGAGAGCGGGAGGGAGGAGGGCATTATTTCGAGGACCACACAGTAAAGTAACCAATCATTTCAGATCTATAAAGGGCTTCGATAAATTCATAACGAGATAATTGTTAACGAGAAAACACACACACACACATACAGTGTTCGACGAGGAGGACGGCTGTGTTGCTATTTCCTGAGCTCTGTTAATATAAGTGACTGACCACGGAAAGGGTCGATATCTCCCTCCCCTCCGCTTGTCTCTCCTCGTCCGCGATCCCTCCGGCTATAAATACCAGTGCTGCTTTATGAGCTGGAAAGACTAGGCGAGATGGAGGCGCCGGCTCCCTGGACGCCACGGAAACGGCATCCCACAGAACCGGGGGCCGTCTCTAAGGACCAGACCTGAAACATGGAGTCACATCTTTAGGGGGTGATGACATTAATTTGAATGGTTTTAACACCGCGCACACAGTGTCTTCAGATGTGATGGGTGATGGATGATTGCTTGATTGACAGAAGGATGGGTGATGGATGATTGATTGACAGAGGGATGGGTGATGGATGATTGATTGACAGAGGGAACGGTGATGGATGGATGATTGATTGACGGAGGGATCAGGGATGGTTGATTGATTGACAGAGGGAAGGGAGATGGATGGATTATTGATTGACAGAAGAACGGGTGATGGATGGCTGGATGATTAATTGAGAGAGGGATGGTTGATGGATGATTAATTGACAGGGGGATGGGTGATGGTTGATTGATTGTCAGAGGGATCGACGACCTTTCCTCAACCAATCTCTGTATTCCACGTTGTGTATTTTTCTGTTTGTGTGCCAGGGTGAGTGTTTTTGTGCGCTTATGCGTGGGAAAGCCTGTAGTTTGAGTGTGTGTGTGCATGTGTGCATGTATGTGTGTACATTTGTGAGTGTGTGAGCTATATTTGGATATGTAGTCGGTCAGTAACCAGTGAGGAATGCGTCATCTTTAGAGAACCATGTGCGCACGCACACACACACACGTGCACGCACATACACACAGGCATGCACACGCACGCACACAAACGCCCGCACAAACAAGAGCATGCACACACACATGCAAGCACACGCACACACAACCACACGCACAGAACCAAAGCCACCCACACGCACACAACCACACATGCTCGCATGCACACACACTCACACACGCACACACCCCATAATCTGTGGACGTTGTCTTTTGTATTATTGTCACTCCACTATTCACTTAATTAACATCCAATCCCGCGCCTGGAGGGATGAGGACAGAGAGACACTAGCCGTGTGTGAGGCCGAGAGAGGGTAAGAGGGATGGAGAGAGTATAAGAGATGGAGAGAGACAGGGTAAGAGAGACGGAAAGACAGGATAGACAGAATGAGTGTTTGATAGAGATGGAGAAAGAGAATAAGAAAGAAAGAAAGAAAGTGAGAGAGAGGCTGATGCTGAGAGAGAGAGAGAGAGAGAGAGAGAGAGAGAGAGAGAGAGAGAGAGAGAGAGAGAGAGAGAGAGAGAGAGAGAGAGAGAGAGAGAGAGAGAGAGAGAGAGAGAGAGAGAGAGAGAGAGAGAGAGAGAGAGAGAGGAAAAAAATACGGTGTGTTTTGGATGACATCACATCTATCCCAGATTCCTGCCGCCTGCCCGCTTGGCGTTGCGAGCCGCTCGCGCGCACACACCTTTCTCCCCGCGCCGCTCGAGGAGTAGGAGGTGCGGTCTGATCGCGCCACGCGCCAGGAGGAAGAGGGCTGGATCAGAAAACCTTTCGGCATGAGCAACACTTTCCTCAACATGGCGTCCATAGGCGACTTCGACCCGCTCAACGCCGCTATCCCGGCCACCAAAGTTGAGATCACCGTGTCCTGCAGGTAAGAGAACCGTGGCGGTTAACGCCAGGCGTCGACCACAGGAACAAGTTTTGGTTTGATTTTCCGTTCAACTTACTGGGGGGACACCGACGGGGAAAAGTACGAATGCGGAAAAAACTAAAATTCTGATAAATCTGCTCTTTTGGTAAACTGACAACCGGGCTGTCTCGTTTTAAGGAGGATTTAACATTAATAATTGTCGTAACATTTCCGAATTGACCTCTCGTGATGTTTGTAGAGAGCGCAACTTGCTCTTCGCGTGTGGGAGCGAGCTGCCGAGCGCGAGCCCCCCAGCACGCTGCCGTGTTGTGAAGAAGCACCGCGACCGTGTGACAGCTCACTGGGTTCACTGGTGTAGTTCACTGGTTGGCTTCACTGGTGTGGTTCACTGTTTTTTTTGCTCTGACTCCTGTCTGCCCTGATTTGTATTTACGGTTGATCAAAAAAACGGACTGGAAAAAGTAACGAAACTAAATTATTGTTTTTATCTCAGTAATCTCGCGAGAGCTGCCAGTGGAGGAATGCGCGGCTGCGCTTCTGTTGAAGGGTCCATCGATTGAAGATCATGTAGCCTGTGTAACGCTATCGTATTCCTCATGCACTACACACTGGATCGGTTGTAGTTGTGATTGCTGTAAAGAGAAAACATTTATGTGTGCGAAGTGTCCATCTTGTTGATTGCTAAGCAAAGCCATGCCATAATTCCTCTAACCTGGGTGCCGACCAGAAAGTCAGTGGAAGGGGTTTAATTGGCCATTGGCCTTTTCATTGGTTGAATTCAATGTGTGAATGCATGTTCTATAAACTTGTAGCCAAGGGCTTTTCATTCCGTGTTACAGACCGAGTCCTCCATAGAGTATGTTTGGTTCTTGGTGAGCTCAAAACAAAGCCTCTGTCCAATTTATTTTTCCATTGGCATGGGAATGAGGTGTTCAAGGTTTACACATTGTTGTGCGTGTTTTCCTCAGTCTGGCGTGGACAGTGAATCTATGCTAGTATAAATGGTGTTGACGAAATAGAAATGTATGGCGTGTGTGTGTGTGTGTGTGTGTGTGTGTGTGTGTGTGTGTGTGCTTGACAGCATTTGGAGAGAGAGAGAGAGAGAGAGAGAGAGAGAGAGAGAGAGAGAGAGAGAGAGAGAGAGAGAGAGAGAGAGAGAGAGAGAGAGAGAGAGAGAGAGAGAGAGAGAGAGAGAGAGAGAGAGAGAGAGAGAGAGAGAGAGAGAGAGAGAGAGAGAGAGAGAGAGAGAGAGAGTGTCTATCTCGAACATTAGGATCTGGCCTTTCCCTGCTGATCCACCTGATCCACACCTGTGTTAGTACAGGTGTCTGGATAAAGGCCAGCTCATCCAAAGCTCTGAGTGGTCGTAATTTAGCGGCTTGGACCGACAGAAGACACCCGGTCTTTTGAATCACACACAGTCCGTCGATGACGGGTGACAGATGATCGCTCACGGGGGATGAGAGATTAACGATAAGCGATCCAATTGACATACGTTGTCGAAAAAACACACACACACACACACACACACACACACACACACACACACACACACACACACACACACACACACACACACACACACACAGCCAGCGGTGTTGTGCACTGCCTCTCACACACACACACACGTACAGTAACGACGGATCCATCTTCGGTCTGGCGTGTGTGTGTTGACTGTTCAACCCCCGGCTGACAGTCTGAAGTGATCAGCTCTAAATATTCTCCTGTTGTCATCCGCTGACTTCAGATCAGCGCCGCTGGAGCCTGTTATTAAGCTGCTCCGAGCCCTGTCATGGACATACAGAGAAAGAATCACAAACATTGAAACACACACACACACACACACACACACACACACCAGTACATACTAGGGGCTGCTCTATTATGGGAAAAATCATACTCACGATTACTTTGGTCAATATTGAAATCACGATTATTCAAATGATTATTTTTGAGTTTGAAAATTTTGCCTTAAAAAATACCACAAAAATGGTCAAAAGAAAATGTTCCAATCTAAAATAATAGACAGATAAGTATCCAGTTGTTCTGCCCTTTCTATAAAACAGCAAATAAAAAAATAAAAAATTAAAATTGATTAGTCGCCCAGCCCTAGTACATACAGTACATAAATACATACATACAAACACATCATACAAACACATACACACACCCGCTCGCCCCCCCCCCCCACACATACACACACACACGCACGCACGCACGCCGCGCACGCATGCGCGTGCACACACACACACACACACACGCATGCATACCTCCATTCCATAACACAGACACAGCCTCATTCGAAGATAGACACACAAATCCTTAATCATGATACACACACTCACACCCTCCTTCCATGATACACACACACCCCTCAATTTAATAACACACCCAAATCTCTATTCCATAACACATACATCTCAATTTTACCACACATCTATATCTGTCAGATATCTTATTGGTTATCCCTGGACGTGAACAGCAACATCACGGTATTGTCGCGTGTCTCAGAACAATCCCCCAGCTCTGCTTGGTGTGGGAGAAGATGTGCCCAGCAGAGCGTCTGTCGGCCGTGTTGATGGATTGACCTGTCAGGGTTTGGAAATGCTCGAGCTTAAGTTCACAGGGAGACACCAGCCTCTTGAGTTTGAGGTACTCCGATTGTCTGTCTGCCTGTTGTCTTTCTGTCTGATACAATCTGATCTCTGAGCTTTTTACACTCGCACATGTACGGAGCATTTCAAGGAACGTTGTCACACTGAACTTCCCTTAACCCCTATGAGTAGGGAGATACAATCCCGTGGTGTTGTAGCGAACGCTAGTATAATGTCATCATCTCTGACCTCTAACCTTGAGTGTAGCTATCTGTGTAACCTAGAGCCAGCTTGGGACTACACCTCCCAGAAGGCACTCTGTCACCGTGGCTGTACCAGTGTCGGGCTCTGCACTCTTGTCCTCTTGTCCTCCTTTCCTGTATTATTTTTATTCTCTCTCTCTCTCTCTCTCTCTCTCTCTCTCTCTCTCTCCTCTCTCCTCTCTCTCTCTCTCTCTCTCTCTCTCTCTCGATCTCTGTCTCTCTCTCTCTCTCTCTCTCTCTCCTCTCTCTCTCTCTCTCCTGTCCCTCTCCGACCCCTGCATCTCAGTCTCCAGTGTTGTCTCCCTCAGTCTTGTTCCCTGTTGACCTCCTTCTCCATCTCCCTCTCAGCTGTGTGTCTCCCCTCCCTGGTCCCAGAGCAGTAGTAAACATTGAACTGAATACAATTTTTGAAACCTGGGCCGCCTGGTTTGTCCTGTTTGACTGCTCCAACAGCGACGTGGCCACAAGTCCTTTCGGTGGAAGCGAAAGCATCTGTTTACTGACAGGTGTGGATGAGGGAAAGTCTGTGGTGATGTTTGCGTGTGATTCGTTGTGGGTTTTTTTCTTTGTAAAGTTGTGTTGAATAATTAAAACGAATAAGGCAATGAGCAGCAGTGAGCAGGTTGAAGCAGTTTAACTGCATCATTGGTTTTCAGAATGAGCGCTCATCTTGATTGACCCACATACTGACGATAACCGAGGATCACAGCTATGCTAACTTCTGTCAACCCTATAGATGATTGTCTTATCAGCAGTATTGAATTCACACGTGGGATTTCCCTGATTGTTTGGTCAATAAAATAGACTTCCTCCAGCTATAATCAGGTCGTGACTTCCATGGGGCGTTGCTTCATAGCTTACCCATAGGTTAAAGTGTGAATGTTATTTAGACACCGTTTAATGCTATACTTGACGTATTGACACATACGGGGCTAAAGTGACAAAACACAGTATCTAGCTGAGGGCTTCAACTGCCAACAGCAGCACAGTAAAGAGTCAGCATGGAACCGGTTCGATAGGGATCGCCGAGCTGCATCAGGGTTAGGACGTCAGTTAAGACGACGTAGACGGTTGACGATCTGATCAATCGTGGCAAATTTCTTTATTTGTAGCCCCTAAGGCAGGGTAACGATGACATAATTTACATTTCACTAAGACACGTGCTATTAGGATAGATGGGATAGGAAGTTGATAGATCAGCCTACCAGTGACAAACCACTGGTATACGGCTGATCTCTCTACCGTACAGATCAGCCTACCAGTTACAGACCACTGATCTCTCTACCCTCCACCTGGTTGCACGGTAGAGTTAGGCCCAATCCCATTTCTACCCCTTACCCCTTACCCCTCCCCCTTGTTTTTAAGGGGTAAGGGGAAGGGGTAAGGGGAAGGTGAAGGGGTAGGGGGTAGAAAATGGGATTGGGCCTTAGGCCACTCCCACGCGTTATGTAACTCAAGCGTCGATTTTGATGGATTTAGAGAGCTAAATCGATTACGATTGGATGACTTGTCAACGTGGACATTCTTTGTTGGAGAATATCATTTTGTAACGAGCTAACAAGGTACATTCTCAATGCGCGGTCTTTCATCTATAAAGGCGCCCTGGAGGAGATGCCAATACCGGAGGAATGCATTGACTTTCCACACGTCTCTGGGGTATTTTTATACTCTACAGGCGAGTCACATTGTCCATGTGAAACAGCACCTACTCCCCCCAGGCGCTGGCTGTAATTACCATTGAGCTCGGAGCCATCTCAGCCTGCTCCACGTTTTTTTTAAAGGGCAACACAACGCTGAAGGCGAAACCACAGGAACAGCACCACCTCCGGTGAATCACAGGTCATTGCAAGGGGCAGCTTCTGATTGGCTCTTTGTGTCAGGTGTCCTTTGTTCCGTTTGTTGGGAGATGGTGAAGATGATGAGGGAATTTATTCCGGACCTCCCCCTTTTATATTGGTCTGCAGAAAAATAGTAATGCTCATCCTGCTTCTAAAAA
>NC_082400.1:12479628-12574628 GCF_031168955.1 Gadus macrocephalus | reverse complement strand
GCTGAGGACAACGTGTTGACAAAGACCGCCCTGTTGGCTCCAGACGGGAGCGATTAGACACCAGGTCGAGGAGGGACGGATACACCGGGATCAAACGAGCGAGTAACGAGTAAATTAGATGATTGGAAGATGTCCTGTCGGGAAAGGGCAGGAAATTAGAGTGGAAATAAAAAAGCGTTTGTTTTGGAGGTCAAACTAGTTCCTTTAAGTGCAGTCATGGGACCTGTATAGTGTGAGGTGAAGAGGAGATGAGGAGAGGGAGAGAGGAGAGGAGAGGAGAGAGAGAGAAGAGAGGGAGGGAGAGGAGAGAGAAAGGAGAGAGAGGAGGGTAGAGGAGACAGAGAGGAGGACAGAGGAGGAAATGGAGAGGGGAAAGGAGGGAAGAGAGAAAGGAGAAGGGCTGAGAGGAGAGAGAAGAGAGAGAGAGAAGAGAGAATAGAGAAGGAGTAGAGAGGAGAGGAAGGAAGAGGAGAAACACTACTTCAGAGGAAAATAAGGCAGTGTGAAATGTTGTTTGTTTGTTTGTGATCAAACCAACGTTGTCATGGGCAGTCATGAGACAGAGCGGCTTCTGGTAAAAAGGGTGATGATATGGTCATCATCATCATCATCATCATCATCATCATCATCATCATCATCATCATCATCAAGCACAGAGCAGAAGAGAGACGAGACGAGGCACTGATATTTATGAAAATATATTAAATCTGAAGTATGTAGTGATTTAGCGACATCTAACAGACGAACTCGGCAGAAATGTATGTTTTAAATAGTGTTAGTTTGAGCCCTATGCTATCACTGTAGTCGTTAGAAAGGGAGGGGTGAGGTTGGGATGGATTCAGTGGGTTGCAATCTGCCAGCTCACCACTAGAGGCTACCACATATACTGCACCTTTAAAAACGCATCACCGTCGACGTGACGACTCCACTGACCCCAGCTCTATTGACTTCCCCTCTCTCTCCCTGAAATCCAGCCAATCAGACCCCTGTCTGCTGACAATTGGCCAATCGCTGAGGGCGGGCAGATTGGGGGGTTGGGGGGTTGGTGGGGGGGGTTGACGACAAATCATCACAACCTCCCAAGCCACCAGGACAACCTGGTTGCCACGGTGACCCCACCCTACCTGGAGACAGCAGGGCCAGCCGGTGACTCAGCAGGACGGGGCCCAGAGAACAGAGCCTCTGTTCACACACACACACTCACTGCCCCCCGATGACACCAGCACGCCACCCCCCCCCCCCCCCCCCCCCCGCTGGCTCTGAGGTCATCTGAAGAGCGTCCAGCAGCAGACCTGAGTCCTCTACTGTCCCACCAGTGCGGAGACGCCTTTGACTACCACAGGAGTAACCTAGCAACGGACGCCTGACCACAAACACCCCAACAACAACCACAACACAAACACAACCTGGTAGACTACGACCAGCATCACTGTAGAATGCAAGCCAATGTCCACCAAGACAACGCTATACTACAGACCTGTGAGCCCTATACAGCTATTTATGAATACAGTCTCTCTATTCTCCACTCAACCAGAGGGAACCTGTGTGTTGTGTGTGTGTGTGTGTGTGTGTGTGTCCTACTCCTAGCTGCCCAGAGCATAAAGAGACAGCAGCGATGAAGGGAAGGAAATGGACGACAGGAGACGGGATGTGTTTGGCATCGTCTTTCCGACTCTGGACAAATAAATGGATGTCAACCGACGGCACCACACACAAAGGTTTCCCTTTTAACGCACGCACAGACACAGACGCACACGCACACGCACACGCACACACACACACACACACCACGCCACCTTTGAAGCGAAGACTTGAAGGAATTGACAAAATGGTTGAACCTAATGAATTCATGTCACATTCAATTTAATACAAATACAAGTCTGTGCCAATAAACAGCTAGGGGGCTGACCCACACTGTGTGTGTGTGTGTGTGTGTGTGTGTGTGTGTGTGTGTGTGTGTGTGTGTGTGTGTGTGTGTGTGTGTGTGTGTGTGTGTGTGTGTGTGTGTGTGTGTGTGTGTGTGTGTGTGTGTGTGTGTGTGTGTGTGTGTGTGTAACCACATGCTCAGTTAAACAAAGATACAATTCTCAACCCCAGCTTGTACCTTTAAGGCGATACAGTAAATACACGTTGTACTAATGATGACTTCCTCAGTGGAGGGTCACATGACCCAGGTCACATGACACAACCACGTGGTCACGTGGCCACAGCTGGCAGGCCTTCAGTTAATCTGCATCTCAATTCTCTTAAATTCAATAATATGAATATTTATTATGAATAACACACACACACACACACCCACACACCCACACACACACACACACACACACACACACACACACACACACACACACTTGCCCCCCCCCCACACACACACACACGCACACACGCACGCACACACAGGAAGCAGGTGTGGGTCAGTGAGTGCTTCTGAAGGGGGCGGGACATGCCTTTGATTGACAGGAGCGTCATGCCAGAGACTGGGGCTCCTGCGGGTCATGATGAGGCAGCAGGCCCCTCCTCCGGGTAATCAGACCCTCTCATTAATAATTAACGAAAGCCTTCAAGGAACACGGACAACTGACAAACTGCGGAGGCGCTTGAATCGTTCCTGTGGGATTACACCGCTACACAGTGCCTTGCTCAGGGGGCGACCGGCTAAGTCAGAAAGAGATCATTTTAATGAATTTCATAAATGAATTAATTTAGGTTAATTTAAAGGATAAGGGATACAATAACACGCTGGATTTACTGAAACAAAGAAAACAATATAGCATAACTGGTTTGAAACTGAAACATAAATGAATTCATTCTGGAGGGATTACAGAGTAATATTATTGGATGAATCTAACTACAAAGCAGGTTCGTTTTTTTTGCCTTTGACTGTCTGGTATTTTTACTGTATTCATTGATATCCGCTGGCTCTCCCCTCTTTGATGACACAAACAAAGACGACCATCGTCTGTGGGCTCTGAGGTAAAAGGGTTTCAGACAAAACACAGCAAACAGGTTGAACATCAAGAGAAGATACATGTGGACCGTCTAAATAAAGGAAAGCATTTCTCCATTCAAACACAACTAAGTCTGTGTGTGTGTGTGTGTCCTGGATGTGTGTGTGCGGTGTGCCTGTGTGCAAGTCCTTGCCTTGCATGAATTTGAGTGTCTGTGTGTGCGTGTATGTGTATGTGTATGTGTATATGCATATGTATATGTAAATGTGTATGTGTGTGTCCTGTGCACCATCTGAGTTATGTCATGTGTGAAGGCATCATCACACAGACCTGAATGATCGGCCCTGAATGAACAGCTGTGGCCCTAAGCAGCTATGATATAAGAAACACTCAGAAACACACAATACATCTCGATTTTAAAGCTGCATTATGTAACTGCTTCGGGGAGAGGTCACATGTCACTCAGCATCGGAGAGCGTTCCGTCCGACTCATGGCTGCACACGCTCAGTTCGCTCGTAGGCTGCTGGGTCGCTAGTACGTTCTACTGGAAAGCAGAGTAAAACTAGCTAACCAAGCTCATAACTAAACTAATACGTCTGAATGACGCATCATTGGTCTACAAACCTTTATGTAGTCAAAAATCGTTAGCCTCATTGCATAGTTGCTTGAGTCATATTTTGGCGAAATTGTGATACCTAACCTAACTCTACTCTCCTAAAGCTGCTGATTTACTGTGCCTAGTTGGCCATATCCGGAGCCAAACAGAATGTTTTTTAAATTCCATAATCCCTATCTGCTTAAGTCAGCTATTAGACTTTGGCATTATTGACACTAAATCCATGATGAACCTTAAAATAGGACTGAGGCAATCATGCCAAGAGGCTAACGGAAAGTTTCACTGTATTGTTACGGATGGTTTAACTGAAGACGGCCTCTTACAGCTAAGCTAGGTTTAGATCCCGACTGGTAAACGCTGGAGGTGGACAGTGGAACGACACAGACCCTCATTGTCTTCCCCTCAGGAGCTGTCATCACCAAGGAGACGTGTCGGGGGCGCCCCGCCCGCTATAAAGGATCTCCAAGCCACCAAGGGAAGATGAAAGCGTCTCTAACCAATAGCATTAGGCTAACAGGCTGGGACAGGCTCTGTGTGGCTAGCAACCTGCTAGCTTATTATTGAAAACAAACACAGCGAGGGCGCTAATGTGAGTGGGGGAGAGAGAGAGAGAGAGAGAGAGAGAGAGAGAGAGAGAGAGAGAGAGAGAGAGAGAGAGAGAGAGAGAGAGAGAGAGAGAGAGAGAGAGAGAGAGAGAGAGAGAGAGAGAGAGAGAGAGAGAGAGAGCTGTCATCCTGAAGCACTTCTGGTGTTTTGACTCTGAAGGTGATGAGCTCACCTGTCTAGCACTGTGTGGTGATTAAGATGTTGCTACAGCGATTAAGGTTCCTCAAACCCATCCAGAGAGGGGATGGTTTATGAAGAGGGGGGGGGGGGGGTCGTGACAGCTTTGATAAATGGTAGCGACACGCTGGTGTGACTTGTGTCTTCAGAACCATGATGAGAGGGATTCCAAGAAAAACTAACTATCCCATCAAGCCTGGGGATACAAGGTCTTAGAGACAGGAAGACATACAGACAGATAGAAAGGCAGGAAGACAGACATAAAGATAGACAGAAGTCAGACACTAAAAAAATGTGTTTGTGGCGTGTGTGCGTTGGTTTGTGTTTGCGTTGGTTTTTGTGTGCGTTGGTATGTGTGAACATGTTTGTTTGTGTGTGTGTGTGCGTATTAAAGGGAGGACAAGTGGATAAGATCCACAATGAATCTTATAACAAAGGTTTGAGAAAACAGACATGAGACAGACATGGGTGAGAGAGACCGGGAGAGAGAATATATAGAAAAGGCCAAAAGGGCTGTGTATTGAAAACACTGTGAAGCCTTTTTTGTGTTTCACTAGGGGTAAAACACTACCAAAACTACAAATTTGTCAGTTACAAAACAAAGCTGATTTATGGAGAAAGGTAAATGACAGACAGAGAGAGTGATTGACTGACAGTCCAACCAAATGACAGAAGTAGGGAAGTGGGCGGGGCCCCAATATTATTTGTGCCTCGTGTTTCCAAAACACTCTCAGGGCCGGTCTGTTGTGTAACCAACAGTTTAGTCTGTCTGTCCTTCTGTCTGTCTGTCTGTCTGTCTGTCTGTCTGTCTGTCTGCGTTTCTGTGCGTTCCCTATACCTGTTCAATCGTGCAGGTGAAAACATACCTTAAAACGTATTTAGGAATATGCTGAAACATGATTTGATAATAATTTTCCGATGCACTGGTAATGTTCTCTCTGTGCTAAAATGAGAGAGCATGTAGCTCGTGGCTAGTCAGCTATTTGGCCGACTGGTTAACTGAACAGAACTAAGACACAACAGAGAACAACAGCTCTAGGTCAAAGTCTGAGCGAGAGAGTGAGAGAGAGAGAGAGAGAAATGTGAGAGCAGTCTTTGTCCTATCACTGATCCAGCTCAAATGACATTTCAGCTAGTCTTACACACACACACACACACACACACACACACACACACACACACACACACACACACACACACATACACACACACTTTGTTGGAGCAAGAGTTTATCATACATTGTAATTATTTTGCTATCAGCTTTATATCCAGAGTGATCTCATGCTTTCTCAGACTGAACTTGAAAGCCATCATTCCTTCTCATAAGGAAGACAATTTAATTTCCCTTCGGTGTGTGTGTGTGTGTGTGTGTGTGTGTGTGTGTGTGTGTGTGTGTGTGTGTGTGTGTGTGTGTGTGTGTGTGTGTGTGTGTGTGTGTGTGTGCGTGTGTGTGGTGTAGTACCATGATGCTGCGTGAGCAGGGGCCAATAGAGAAGATCAGAACCGCTGCCTCAACTACAGCACGTCAGGCACATCACGTCAGTCATAAATGAGTTGTAACCGAGATATTAAAAACGAACTCAGTTAATAATTTAGAGTGAACATTAAACCGCTCTATGAGTAGGTAGGCATATCATCACAAAAGCAGCAGCCTCACAATTACTGTTGATATTTGAGGATTATTATGGGAACATGATGACATTCTTGTGTAATAAATCATATGTTGGTCTAAATCACCGCAGAACACGATCATATCTTAACATCAGTAAGGTTGTTGACCGTCGTGGGTTATCTTGGAGGACAACAATACCGGCGGCGGTATAACAAGTGGAAGGGCAGAGAGGAGCAACCAAGGGGCGCATCCTCTGACCTCACCCAGAGCGTAGGGTGCACGGTGCACCTAAATCCTAGGTGCCCCGTTAGGTGCACCTAAGACAAGTGGGCTCCTAACAGGGCTCTTAAGTGGGCTCCTATAAAGGGCCACCTAAGACGGCTACGGTTGCACCTTAGGTCGCTCCCTAGGGGGCTAAGGGGGCTCCGAAGGTGGCTCTTATAGGGGTTCACCTAAGGCGGCTAAGGTGGCACATAAGGGGGGTAAGGGGGCTCTTACCTCAGCGCGACCCGCACGCTGCTATCGTCCTGTCCTCCCGCCATGATGTCGCCTCAGGTGGGGTAACTCTCCCGGTTATAAATAGCCTCGCTTTCACCTCTTCTTGATCGGCTTAGTGCGCGTAGGTCCCGGGAGGAGAGCAGCTCCTCCTCAGCCTCCTCAGCCGCCTCAGCCTCTCAGGAGCCGGGGAACGGAGACCCGAGCCATGCTGCGACCCGCAGCGCTCAGACCGGATCCAGTTCCTCAGGTGGGGATTGCTTCCCTAACAGCTGGCCCCACAGGACCCACACATTTCCACGGGAATATCACCGGTAGCGCAGAAGGGAGTAGTGGTGTTGTACACTTGACCGGATCCTGACGCGCGGCTCCGAAGACAGACGACGTCACCAAGCTCCGCCCCCCCAAGGAGAACCGACCAATGAGGAGAGGAGCTGAGCAGACCAATCAGTGCTGAAGACCTTCTCGCTCAGTGTTTTTGTAAATGCTGTGTATTTAGAGTGTATCTTTAATTTTCCTGTGTATAGGAGGTACCGACATTTTTTATCAGATCCCACATTTTACTTTTTATTGAGTATTTTATTTTGTATTATTTTGTATTTAGCGTTCTATATTTTGACTTCTTTATTGTTCACCCGCCTTGGCAATGTTTGTTTCTCATGCCAATAAAGCTGTTTTGAATTGAATTGGATTTTAAAAACATAATTTTATGTTTTTTTTTAAATAGTGTTTGTACAGATTATTTGATGGAAAATCTGAGTCTAGAGTATTTATTTATGAACAGGCTATGTTGGGGTCCACCTTGTGGGCCCTGCATTCTTATCTAGACTTCAATACAGACCATCTGCCTAAAAAACAACACATATTCCTGTGACATTTTAGTAGACTCATATTTGAGGGTCCATTGTCTTTGTCTATAAACGTGATGCCTGTTAAAAAAAATACGTTTTTAGGTTTGAATGCGATCCACCGCTTTCATGGCTAGGTGTCATGAAAAATGTTTTTTTTTATCAAATAATATTAATTTAAATAAAACCTGTTTTTAGGTTTCAATATATTTCAAAATTATGTAACAAAGGAGTCTGTTGAGAACATTATGATATGTCGCCACCGTGTGGTCACACTGTCATCACACCCTAGGCCTTTAAATTGAGGGTGGGCGCTTTATTTAGAAGCAGTGTCCACCTATAGCACCTGTCTGTCTAGTCTTTCTTACCTAGCCGACTACCTGCTTGCACTCTGCAAATGCCCTCATTGCGCATTACAGGTGTAAGGCTAGGCAGAGCTATGCTAAATCTAGCGAGCTAATCACTTGTTTAGGGCGCGGCTCTAGAGAGGCGTGGCTCTGGGGGGCCTGAAGGGAGGGATGGGAGACCTCATAAACCTTGGTCTCGCTGGCTGGTTTCTCACAACATATTTGAACAAATTATTTTATTTATTTCGACAAAGCTTTCAACACATTTCTACAAAGCTGAATGAGCAGCGAATGTATTGTTTTATAGTAATCTAAATAAAATAAGGATAATTGACTAACAGACACAGAGGACACCAAAGGAATACTGCACTGTCTCATTTATCATTTGAACACAAAAATAAATCTTTCACAGTAAGAGCAACCCTCAGCAGCCTTATCAACAGCGCTCCCTGGTGGACAGACTTCACCAGTCTCGGTTTAGAATCTTGATAAACTAGACTTATAAACAGGTAAAATAAGATGGAAAGAGATGCCAGAGGACTCACCCACACCAAAATTAATTTTATGTCTTTAATTCAAGTTAGCCAAAAATTACATTTCCATATTTTTGTGTTTTTAATTTTAGTCTATTACACTCTCTCAAGACTATAATACCATGTTACTCTTTCATCAACCTGCCAGCATTTCCTAATATATAATCTCATCCACACACACACACAATATATAATTTGTACCGCTCATACGTACAAAAGAAAACATGCATTGTTAATAAAGTCATAGAAAATGAAACTAAACCTCAGTTAATAAGGTTTAATGTACACATCGGATACATTCGATCTCTTACTTATGAAACTGACATTGGTATCAATATTCGTTAGTAAGGACGTCATGGTAAACGTAGGCCAGTGACCGCAACAATATCTTACATTATCGTCGCTTGGATTGAATTTCTCTAGAAACCGATTAAACAAAAACAAAAACATACTAACAGCTAGATTAAAAGAGAATCGATATCAACCTCTAAAAGTAGAAAAATATACAGACATGTTTTTAATCAGTTCACTGGATTAATGAATTATTGTGAATCCAACCCTCTAACCACTTCAAGGACCAAGCACAGGTTAGAAAGAAAATCAGATCCAGCTTTTTATTCTTCAACCGATTAATTAGAAAATTAAAAATGTTTATTGGCAATGAGTCTCAGTCAGAAATACCCAGAGCTCAGTGGTCATGGAACCGCGATAATGACTTCCAAGTTCACGGATACCCGGTGTGGGCCTGGCCTCTCCTATGTTGGCCAGATGTGGTCATCTACCCATCTGGATTCTCACCACAGATTCAACATGTTCCCACAGAAATCAGCCTATTGATTCAAACTAGATCAACATTCATGTCTCAGCTCAAACCCAAGGCTAGTGGGTTCAAACTGTTAAATGTCTCTCTACAAGACCCTCCATCATGAGTTCTATTTTAGGTTTATTGATTTATTCCCACATTTACTTTCACATTTAGGACAAAAAAAAAAAGAATAAAAACAAGGCAAAAAGAGACCATATAATTAATTGTCTTATATAATTATCACTCAGATTGTGCTAGTGGTTGTGGAACTTTGTAAATCAGTGGTGTTCAAATGGTTCAGTCCACTGGACCCTCTGGCTGTGATGGTTCGGTCCACCGACCCCACAGGCTGTGATGGTTGTGTCCATCACATCCTCAGGCTCTGATAGCCAAAGCTAACAGAGTTTGAAATCAGAGTGATGGAACCCTTGCACGTTCGTTTTGATTGGTTATCGGTGATTATGACACTGCACAAGTCTAACCACAGTACTTTAAAACACGTCGTAAACAGGTCATCATTCAGTCTATGAAATGTACTTCAAACAATCACAAGGCTCGACCAATAGGAAGCAGAGACACTGCTATTCATAAATCGTTAAACTAAGAGGGGGAAGTCCACGATCCTTTCATGAAGACTCATCTGCAGAAACACAGTTCAATGCTGCAGACCCATTAATTCATAAACACACGGATGAAGCGATACTCGCCTATATCACACGCACCCTCTGCACTGGAAACAACCACAGATTGTGAGGGTTAAGCACACACATACACATGTGCGACAGCTCCCAGTTACCTAAAAGCCGAGAAACCAATTGAAATGTGTGACCGAAAAAAACAAGGTGTGGTTCTGACCACAGATCTCAGGACAGCTGGTAGGAAAACAGGTTGACAACGTCAACATCAAACTAAACTCTCCTTCAACCCAAGGCCTTCCGCTACAGCCTCTGCCCAAGTGACGCTGAGCAAAGATACCTCGCCAGTCCCCCCTGACCTTTGACCTTTGTTCACAAATAAACACGGGTATTGAAGGAGGGAGGACAAGACACAATTTATACCACACAATATATATCCTATATCTCTATATCCAGCGATGTGTGGTAGGGATTTTATCCTAGTTGAACCAAACAACAAAAATATCAAAAACAGCTGGGATCAGACAGTTAGACAGTCAGATGGACCAATAAGGGTTTCATTGTCAATACGGAGAACGTAGCAGCAGGTGTGTGTGTGTGTGTGTGTGTGTGTGTGTGTGTGTGTGTGTGTGTGTGTGTGTGTGTGTGTGTGTGTGTGTGTGTGTGTCCCTACAGCAGTTATCCTATCAATATTTGTGTAGTGCTAGTGAGAAGGTAAAAGAGACCGACAGAAAATCACAGACAAAGTGGCCATCTTGCCGTCTCCCTAAAAAGAAAGCGGCCCCTCTCAGCTTGTTGTGTTCGTTCAACAAACCGGAAATAAACAGCCTCACAACAACAGACCTAAAATGGCTGCCTGCTGTTGCCAGCTCAGTGGCGCCTCCTTCCTGAACAACGAGGAGACTGAACTTCTCCACACACTCTCTTCCTGTTTCTGTCACCAACCGTTTGTGCCAACATGGAAACGCAAATCGTATTTATAGGATTTAATCCATTTGATTTAATCTACTCCCACTGACGATGGTAAAACTGCCACCTGCATGTCAACAAAAAACACCACATGTCATATTTAAAGTTTTAAAAAAAATGGTTCATAACATCAGCCAACAGGTTGAAGGTCAAACGAAGCACGTCAATTGACCAATCAGGATTAAGGATTGGATTGTACAGCTCTCCACTGGGTGAAGATTTGCTGTCGATTTAGTATGCTTTCGAGAACTGGTATTCAAGATTTAAAATAACCAATCATACACAAAATAAAGTATATATATAAATCGAATATGGCTGTTGATTAAAATAAAAAACTTGTTCTGGGCGAGTGTATCCCATCTACTGAAAGTGAGGCGCTTCAGACGTCGACGAGGAACTGGACTAAACAGACGACCCAATGACTCTCATAAGTCAAAGGTCGTTCCCTGTGTCTATCACCTAGGATCGCACAGACACGTTGGCTACCGCGGGGACACCAGGCACTTGGAAAAGAAATGCTCTCAGAAATTCTAAATCCCATTCCTAATAGACGTGTTAAATCCACCGGCCTGAAACCCTCACATCGACGCCGACAAATACTGTTTTGGAGGCTGTCGAATGGTGGATGAGAACAACTTCCTGCTTGACTCAGCATCAACTTCCTGCTAAACTTCCATAGCTTCCTGCCAAACTCAGCCTGTGTTCCATCCATCCTGAACAAGCCCCACAAGGGGACGGTAAAATAAACCTAAAGTGCTAAAAACGGACAATAAACATTTGTGGATCCTAGATTAAATATTTCGTACTTTAAAAACCTAAACGGTGTTAAAAAAGAGAAACAAAAAACAGGAAAAACACAGCAAAACGTGACAGGGTAATACTGGATGGAGAGGATAAGAGAAGGAGAAAGAGAGGGATGAATGGAGGAGCAGAGGATGAGAGAAGGTGAGAGAGAGAGGGATGGAGGAGCAGAGGATGAGAGAAGGTGAGAGAGAGAGGGATGGAGGAGCAGAGGATGAGAGAAGGTGAGAGAGAGAGAGGGATGGAGGAGCAGAGGATGAGAGAAGGTGAGAGAGAGAGGGATGGAGGAGCAGAGGATGAGAGAAGGTGAGAGAGAGAGGGATGGAGGAGGAGGAGGAGGAGGGAGGGAGAGAGAGAGAGAGATGGAGGAGTAGGGATGTAGGAGGAGGACGAGGAGGGATGGACTCGCGGGCGGTCACTCGCGGGCGGTCTTCAGCACCGAGTCCTCTCCCAGGATGTTGCAGAGCTCGTCCAGCCGGTGTTGCATCTTGGGTATCCCGGCGAGCTGGGACTCCAGCCGCTGCTTCTCCTCCGTGAGGGTGAGGCGCGTGGCCGTGTCCAGCTGCTCGAAGCGCCAGCCCCCCTCGCCGTCAAACTGCAGCAGGTGGGTGTGGTACTTCCTGTTGGGAGGCATCACGGGAAAAACGCCAGGTCAGGAGGACAACGACCTCCGACAAGCTGATACAACGTGCTACGAGCAAACAAGAACTATACACTACACCAGAATGAAGCAGAGCACAATATAAGGGAGATCGTGGAGGACATTGGGACAGGTCTTACCAGAGAGATCTGTGTCTGTGTGTGAGTGAGACAGAGACAGAGAAGCTACTAGGAAGAGGGACTGTGTATGATGGGCAGCAGGGAGACAGAGACAGAGACAGAGACAGAGAGAGACAGAGAGAGACAGAGACAGAGACAGAGAGAGACAGAGACAGAGACAGAGAGACAGAGAGACAGAGACAGAGACAGAGACAGAGACAGAGACAGAGAGAGAGAGAGAGAGAGAGAGAGAGAGAGAGAGAGAGAGAAGCTACCAGAAAGAGGGACTGTGTATGATGGGCAGCAGGGAGACAGAGAGAGAGAGAGAGAGAGAGAGAGAGAGAGAGAGACAGAGAGACTGTGTGTGATGGACAGCAGGGGAAAAGAGAGAGAGAGAGAGACAGAGAGAGAGAGGTCTCACCAGAGAGAGGGTCTGTGTGTGATGGACAGCAGGGAGATGCCAGAATCCTTGGCGGCCTGGAAGATCTTCCCCTCCACGTCGATGCTGACTGCGCTGGTGCACTCATCCAGGAGTGCGTACTTTGGCCTGATTCACACACACACACACACACACACACACACACACACACACACACACACACACACACACACACACACACACACACACACACACACACACACACACACACACACACACACACACACACACACACAATTAATGACATGCTGCTTAATCAGGATGCCTGTCATCACTTCGGTATTTTTAGACTGCAAGCTTGAGGCAGCAGTCACAGTGTTGTGCCTGTAGGGGGCGCCAACACAACCTGTAACCTGTTACTGTGAGCAGCCAAGAGTTAAAGCCCCAGCAAACTAGTCATTCAATTAAGAATGTTGTTGATGCGTGTGTGTATCTTTGTGTTTATGCACATGCATGGATGTATAGTCTCACCGATCAGAAAAACGTTCATGATCCTAACAAATTATTATTTGTTTGTGAAGCTAGAGGACATTCAGCTCCTCTGCCGTCTGATCTGTGAGGCTAGTGGCAGGCGATGCTTCATTCCAATGGAAGAGAGACAAACGACAAAAACCAATGGCTCCCCCCCTAAACCCGCTACATCCTCCTGTGGGACAACCGCTGATTCCCAACAAACGTACCCCAACTTGTGTGCGAGAACGTGTGCACGCGCCGCGCGTGTGTGTGCGTGAGAGAACGCGTGTGTGAGAGAACACGTGTGCGTGTCTTGCCTGTGGTAGAACATGCGGGCCATGCCCATCCTCTGCTTCTCTCCTCCTGAGAGAACATCCTTCCAGTCCAGCTCTGCGTCCCAGCCTACAGAGAGAGAGAACATCTAGCATCAGCTCAGAGGTCACCATCATCTAACCTCTAAGAGGTCACCAACATCTCACCTCTCAAAAGGTCACCATCATCTAACCTCAGCTCAGAGGTCACGATCATCTAACCTCTACAGCAGCCGTGTGCCCCCAGAAGGTGTGAAGAACATAGTAGGACTGCTGGATGCCAGACAAACTTTCCAGAGAGACGTATTCATAATCGTATGATTGGGATACTTTGGTCAAAGGTCAAACTGGTCCATAGAAAGAATAGTGTGGATTAGATTAGGTATCCCATAGAGAGACCAGACCACATGAATCATTGATGGGAGAGTTGGCTCACACCTATAGCCAAAACATTCAATGTTTAATAGAGGTCTTCAACATTAGGACGATAGCACAAGGGAGACAAGGGAGGGGGGACATTATCCTCCCAAAAGCCCTCCCCTTCCTCCCCCTCCCCCCTGCTCCTTCTCCCCCTTGATCCTCCTCCCTCGCCCCCTGCTCCTCCCTCTCCCTCCCCCTCCCCCTCCTACCTCCCTCCCGGGTGACGATGTGGTTGAGGTTGACGATGTCCAGGATGGCCTCGAGGTGGGGGTCCCTGAGCCCCCGCTCCTCCATGTCCTCCACGGAGTCCGGGTAGATGACCTGGTCCCGCAGGGAGCCGATGGACATGTAGGGCCTGGACACACACACACACACACACACACACACACACACACACACACACACACACACACACACACACACACACACACACACACACACACACACACACACACACACACACACACACACACACACACAGACACGCACACACAGACACGCACACACAGACACACACACGCGCGTACACGCAGACACACACACACACACACACACACACACAGAGACACACGCACACACACGCACGTTAGATCAACTGTTCCAGCAAGTCGCCCTTGGACACGTAACACAGAACACAGAACATTGCACATGGCCGGAGGTAAACATTTGGCAACTTCAGATGGCGTTTGCGTATTTGCTCGTTGGTTAATGTACAGCTGGGGTCCGAAGCGCTAAGCTGCTCCCTTGTGTTCAAGCTAAAAGGGCCGTGGTGGAAGATTATTATTTGCGGTTCCAACATGGATCTTCAAACCTTTTCAGCCTGACTGGGAGGGGGTTGATGTGGGGGGTATGTTCAGTGTGTGCCGTCTCTGCTGGAGGCCGCGTGGGGAGCTGGGCTTGGTCGGGTGGTGTTCTCTTGCGTGCCTGCAGGCAGCGCCAGATTCCAAAAACATACCCGTGGTTCTGTTGACCGAACACAGCCTGGATTTCTGTGAACCTCCTCAGATTCAAACTCATCTTCCTGCCTCTACTCTGCGCTCGCCCCGCTCGTCGTTGTGTTTCCCTCTTCACACAGTCAGGGGAGGACTGTGGCAGCACCGCAGGGGAAGACGGCATTGTGACAGGCTATTAGAAACATGGAAGTACAGCACTTTCATGTCACTGTTTCTCAGCTGCTCCTCCCCCGGTTTGCATGCTATGTTGCTTTTTATAGGCCTCAGTTTGGTCTGGATGAGGGCGTGGTCTGCTAACCTAGGACGTGTCTTGTATCAGTACAGTGTGTTTTGTGTTTATACTGCATGCACTGTGTGTACAGGGTGGATACTGTGTCTACTGTGAGTGAGTGAGTGAGTGAGTGAGTGCGTGAGTGAGTGAGTGAGTGAGTGAGTGAGTGAGTGAGTGAGTGAGTGAGTGAGTGAGTGAGTGAGTGAGTGAGTGAGTGAGTGAGTGAGTGAGTGAGTGAGTGAGTGAGTGAGTGAGTGAGTGAGTGAGTGCGTGCGTGAGTGAGTGAGTGAGTGAGTGAGTGAGTGAGTGAGTGAGTGAGTGAGTGAGTGAGTGAGTGAGTGAGTGAGTGAGTGAGTGAGTGAGTGAGTGAGTGAGTGAGTGAGTGAGTGAGTGAATGCTTGCAGTACTGTTACGTGTTCCATGCGAGTTCCATAAAAGGTCCACACACAGCAGGAGGCTGACAGCTTGGTCGGGGTCACGTTACTCTTCAAAGTTGAGGACTCGTTCCTAGACATTTATCAAAGGCTTCCACCTGAGTGACTTCCAGTGAACTCAGGTACATGTCATCACGGAGCAGGTAGGGGTAAGGGTGTCGTGCTGAAGGACGCCTTTGGGGAACGGACATCGATGATGGAACCCAGAACTTTTCAACAACCAAACCGATATGCTTTCCCGAGTATAGTTAATTCTAGCTGGGTGAGGTGGTTTCATTCCAACATTGAAGCCACGGATGGTTTCTCTTCCCCAATATCCACTGCTCTGCTATGTCTAGACCTTTATCCCACTGTAGCGTCGCAATTGCAGAAGTGTCCATGAAGTCCAGAATTGGCACGACCAAGTACACGGTAATGCCATGTGACATAACCAGGACGCACCTGGTTTGCGTGTCGACAGTGTCTTGACTTGAATGGGAGAAGAACACGTCTAACCGCGCCCTACGTACATGTGCGTGAGTGTATACGCCTGCAGTGTGCGTGTGTGCGCGTTCTCTGCGTTGCATGGATGCGTGTGTATGTGTTTGTGTGTTCATGTCCTTGCCTTGCATGGACGTGTCCTTGCGTGTGCGCAGGTCCTTGCATTGATGCGTTTGTGTGCTCGTGTGTGCGATGTGCGGCGTGTGCGTCTGTGTGCGTACCTCTGGGGGATGTAGAACATGTGTTTGGGGGAGGGTTTGTAGAGCACGCCCCCGTAGACGGGCCAGAGGCCACTGAGGATGCGGAACAGAGAGCTCTTCCCACAGCCGTTAGGGCCGGTGATCAGCAGGTGCATGCCCTCCTCCACCTGCGCACACACGCACACACACACGCACACGCACACACACACGGACACACACACACGCACACACACACGCACACGCACACGATTATTCAGGAGCAAGTTGAAGCGATGCAGGTGATTGTTGAGGAAGTGAAGGAGGAGGGTCAAGGAGGAGGGAGGAGGGGGAAGGAAAAGGGAAGAGGGGGAAGGAGGAGAGGGAGGAGAAGGTGAATAAGGAGCTCCACCTTGAAGTTGAGGCAGGAGACGACCACGTCTCCGTTGGGGGTGATGATGGGGACGTCCTCACACACGATCCCTTGATCCACGTCAATCACGTGACCTGGAGAGAGACACGCACACGCACACACACACACACCATTATTCACAGATCCCTGCGGTCTCAGACAGCCTAAGGACAGCGTCACTAGCGCTGTCATTAGCTATGTGTGGGCTCCGTGTCAAACATCCTAACCAGCATATTCTGCCTCGCCTAAGACAGTCGACATGGTATGTGGGTCTACACAGGATGTGGTTATGCAAATAAACACAGCTGATAAGCCGCGTGCGTGAGAGATCTTCATCTCATGCTAATGCCTGTGTGTGTGTGTGTGTGTGCCAGTGTGTGTGTGCCGGCGTGTCAATGTGTGTGCCAGTGTGTCAATGTGTGTGTGTGTGTGTATGGTGTTGGTCAGTGTGTGTGTGCGTGCGTGAGCTCTATCTAATGCTTATAGATTTTGTGTGACTGTGTGTGGGATCTCTTTCTAATGCTGTGTGTGCGCGTGTGTGCATGCGTTTGATCTCCATCTAATGCGAATGCATTGTGTGTGTATCTAGTACGTTGTTATAATCTCAGGGTCTGCCCACGCTAACGCTAACTCCAACGCTAATGCTCAGGCTGGCGCTGACCTTTGATTTCCATCGGGCCCTCGATGTGCAGCGACGGCTGGTTCTTCATCTCGGCGCCGGTGGCGGTGGTGGACTCCTCGGAGCGCTTGTACACGCCCCGCTGCACCTCGCCAAACACCAGGAACATGTTGTGCACACGCGCCGTGTAGCCCGCCAGCTCCGTCACCTGGATCCACACACGGGGGTGGAGGGTCATCCACGGCAACATCATCGACCGGTAGCACACCGTGACCCCGATACGAGTGATCACACAGGTCGAGGTCACCGGGTTTACCTCCGTTATCGCACGCATGTGAGAGAGAGTGAGTGAGTGGTAGAGAGATACAGAGAGAGAGTGAGTGATTGAGTGAGAAGGAGAGAGTGAGTGAGTGATCGGTAGAGAGATACAGAGAGAGAGTGAGTGAGTGAGTGAGTGAGTGAGTGAGTGAGTGAGTGAGTGAGTGAGTGAGTGAGTGAGTGAGTGAGTGAGTGAGTGAGTGAGTGGTAGAGAGAGATTAAAGAGTGAGTGATTGAGAGTACAAATAACTAAGTACAAAGCTGTTGATTTGACCGGGACAAAGATAAATAACAAAACCAACAAACAGAGTCATCAGTCAAAGGTTAAATTGTACTGAAAAATACCGGTGTTCCGTGACATTATGCTGCAAGACATTATGTCAACGTTATAACGACACCGTATGCATTGGCTCATGAGCCCCTTAGAACATTGAGTCAAGTAGCACATTGTAGTAAGCAAGACAAATAATGAAATACCATAGCAATAAATGTCTCGAGTTGTGTTCTACTTATTAGACCAACACTGCCACAACTCTTCCACACAGATGGAACGGAAGAATATAAAGGCTCACATTTATACAACTGAACAAACCATTGCATGGAAGGGGGGGACCTTCAAGGAAAGAAGGATTACAAACACCACTAGAAAGACAAAGAGAGAAACAATGAGACCCAAACTGAGTGAGGGGGCCACAGGCTGTTGACTCAGCCTTCTCACGAGGAACCAACATCTCAGCAGGCGTCCTGCATGGTCACATGTGACTGAGGACATGCCAGCTGCTCTGGTATATTGATCAAAGGGCCTTCTGAGACCAGACGATACTCTGGAACAAATACCAGATTATGTTTGACTCGGAAGTGCAACTCAAACACCATGTTTGTGTGCTTTTCTTTTAAAGAGATAAAGAAGAGACGAGAGAAACATTTTATGCATGCAGTGTACGTAAACATACGCACAGCTATTAGTAAACAGAACTGTATGCTGTATGTCCTCGCACTTAAAAATAGTGGTCAGCGTCATGTAGCATTATATCCTAGCCATCTTTGTTGTATGCAGGGAATGGGTTAAGCTAGAGATTGTTAGCACGCACACACACACACACACACACACACACACACACACACACACACACACACACACACACACACACACACACACACACACACACACACACACACACACACACACACACACACACACACACACACACACACACACCACCTCGGGCCGCTGAAGCACATCAGGGTCTCCCCTCCAGACCCTCCAGTCCTCCGGAGCTGCCGAGAGCATCCACTCAGGACCCACCGCAGGAGGGCCCTGCAGGGAGCGCTGTGTCCGGCTCAACGCACCGCTGGAGCTGCGTGCCCCCCCCCCCCCCCCCCCGAGTGAGGAGGTGTGGAGCCGGAGCCCGGGGGGAGCCACCACCTTAGCTAACAGGCTGATTCAGCGGCTCAGCCGGGCGAGAGCCTCCGCACTGACGCAGCCCGACAGAGAGCCTGAGGCACGGTGTCGGTCCCCAGGCCATCAGGACGGGGAGCCGGGACCTCACCAGAGACCTCATTACGGTACACATAGTTCCTCTTATGGGCAGGCGCACACACGCACGCAGGCACACACACATACGCAGGCGCATACACACACACACGCAGGTACACTACACACACATACGCAGGCGCACACACACACACACGCAGGTACACACACACACACACACACACACACACACAGGCAGGCACACACACGTTTTTCTAATGTTTGAATGTTTCTCACAGATCCTTAATTTACATCAAGACCTACCCCTATTGCACATAGTGTTGCTTCTTTTGACTGTTAATATTGTCCTTATTGTAGACACTGATAGAGCTCTGCCACTTTCACTTCACTGCATGTCCTGTATCTGAAGAACAAAGTTCCTGAATCTTTATCTCACTTACACAACCTTGCTGGTTGTGAGCAGAAGGAAGGAAGGATGATGTCAGCATGAACACTGGAGGCTGAGAACATCTGAAGCATGTTTTCACACGCCACACACTGGCTTAGGACTCAGTATTGAGCATGAATACAAATGGCAGGTCCATGCTTTTTCTACCTGGCCGTCGGCACATGACGTACAGTATGTGTATGTAGTCAACGAGCTCTTGTTTGTTGCACCGGCTCTCTGTCCAGTTCCTTGTGGCTGTGCGTGCGTGGCCATTAAAGATCAACAGATGGAGGATTAATCACAGCTAGCGCAAGGCCCAATGAAAAATCCCACCCACACACACACACACACACACACACACACACACACACACACACACACACACACACACACACACACACACACACACACACACACACACACACACACACACACACACACACACACACACACACACACACACACACACACACACCTGACCGGTCGCTGTTTACAAGTTACTTCATGTATTAAAGCCGCCTAGCAAACAACGCCTCAGTGTGTCTTGTGACTGTAGTCTGCAGCACAATAGCCCAGCAAATATGTGGAGCGGCCACAATGTTATTCTACAGGATCCACACGTGATGGAAGGTGTAGGGCCAAGGGTGGAGCAGTTTGTCCCGACCGGACAAGCTAGTGTCAGTCACAACAACACACACCCTCGCTAACACCTGTCTCTCTATCACAACACACACTCCCTAGAACCTGTCTCACCACCACAACACACAGCCTCGCTAACACCTGTCTCTCTACCACAACACACACTCCCTAGAACCTGTCTCACTTCCACAACACACACTCCATAGAACCTGTCTCACTTCCACAACACACACTCCCTAGAACCTGTCTCACTACCACAACACACAGCCTCGCTAACACCTGTCTCACTTCCACAACACACAGCCTCGCCGGAACTATCTCGCTCTACCACACACACACACACACACACACACACACACACACACACACACACACACACACACACACACACACACACACACACACACACACACACACACACACACACACACACACACACACACACACAAAGCATAACAATAACAAACTTGCCCCACCCACCGTGCATGGGATGCACCAGACTCAGCAGACAGGCATGCGGTGCTGCAAGAACACATTGCTTCAGGAATGCGTCCCTTCGCTACCTGCGCGTAACTCTGCTGCCATGGGCACACGCCTCAGCCCAGACAGCGGTTACAGCCCTGCACTGAGCACGCTCACATCCACACATATCACAAACACACACACACACACACACACACACACACACACACACACACACAACGCAGCCCGCCCTTCTCATCATCGCCCCGGGCTACTGTGTTTTGCATCGTGACTCGGGGCAGAGGGCAGAGAAGCAGCTCAACAGGTTGGATCTCTCCCGCATCAAATCAATAAAACCACACGCTGCCCTGACACACCCACTCAGAGCCACCTGCAGAATGATCTCAGATGCGGGCCAACAGTGTCCAGGATCCTGCTGTCAGCCTGCAGAGGGACGGAACCAAGGACCTTCCAGCTTGATCCAATTCCCACGATGCATTGCTTTACCCCTGACCTTTATTTACCTAAATGTATTATGAAACCTCAACTTAACCGTTTCAATGAGAATGTTGCTCTGCCTGCACCCAGGCGACCTTAAAGTGAGTCGAGGCGAGTTTCAGACTCATGTGTGGCGAATAACGATCCAGTCCACACGATGGGCCTTATTCTTCCAGTAAGTAACAAGAACATTGTACGTACTACTGTATTCAACTAACACATGCACTTCAAGAAAGAAACAGAACAGACCCCCCTTTGACAGCCCAATCCTCTTACAGACCTCCAGACAAAAGGTCCATTCTGACGGCATCAGGCATGTGTGCTGTTCTGCTCTGTTTATGTGTGAAGAAATTAGTATTTCACATGACATTGATTTAAATCGAACACTGCTGCATAGACTACAGTAGAGCAACTCAAGAGTATTGACCTGCGACCTTCACCCCTTAGCCTCCACTCTGTCACACTGACCTCTGTACATACCTACTGCTGCTGTGAGCCTTTCAGCCACAACACTCTGAATACAAACTGCTACTGTGTCTGATTAAAAGGTCTGCCGATCTAATCTCAGCAAAACATAGCTACTACACCTGAGGTGTCCAATTTAAATACTTTCCTTCCTAGCAGATACACATAAGATAAGAAACAGATACAGTAGATATTATCACTTCATGAAAGCAGTCCTAACAGGAGTAACAACACTCTAATAAAACTATCACTGTATTCCCTCTGGGTGAAACTGATGCTGCTTTCAGTGCATGTGGAAACCCAAAACATTGGCACTCCTTCTATCTTTGGACCATTTGCTCTCATAATGTCTGCACTTTCATATTGTTTGAATGCATGTCTGTTTGACCGCAAGTGTTTGCTTTGCATCCCTGTTTTAATAGAGTAAATATCAGGATCTAATTGTACCTTGACATTAGCTGTGTTCGAAATCGTTCCCTATACACTCGTTCCCTATTCCCTATATAGTGTACATGATATAGTGCACTATATAGGGAATAGGGAACGAGAATTCGGACACTACGCTGAACATTTCTAAACGTCATTTGCGTCAGTAAATGCGCCGGGCATTTGTGTGACGCAGACAGATGCGCCCACATCATGTAAACAAACCGGACACTCTCGAGGAAAGCTTGAGGTTGTATTGATGTTGAAGGTTACATTTCCTTGAACAAGGTTTTTCTTATTAATTTTGAATGTTACATTTTCTATGTTAAATCCCAAATAAATTGTTGACATTTCTGAACGAAAGCCGGAGACTCTGAGAAAACGAGACTTAAATGTATTCGTTTTCTCGGTTATTCAGCTTCTTCTTCTCTTCCGGAAAAACACGACCGCATTGCATTGTGGTATACGGGAGTAACATGTAGGGAACATCGTATGTACCCTATTTTAAGTCCACTATATAGTGCCCTATATAGTGGACCACTGAGAATTCGAACACCCTACAAAATGGCGTGCACCCTATTTAGTGCACTACATCCATGATAGGGAACGATTTCGAACACAGCTATTGTTTTGCTGGACAGACCAATAAGTGATTCAAGTGGCTCAAACATGGCCGCCGCCGCTCACCTCCTTGTACGAGGACATGATCCTCTCAATGGCGTCGGCGCCGGACACCAGCAGGTTACGGGCCGTGGTGAACGCCTCCGTGCGCTCGCTCACCATCACCTGGACCGGGCCGTCAACCACTTCTACAGAGGGAGAGAGACATAGAGAGACAGAGGGAGAGAGGGGGAGAGAGGGGGAGAGAGAGACATAGAGAGACATAGAGAGACAGAGGGGGAGAGGGGGGAGAGAGAGACATAAGGAGACAGAGACAGAGACACAGAGGGAGCAGCACAGAGGGAGCCACACAGAGAGAGGGAGAGAGACAGACAGACAAGAGACAGAGCGAGAGAGAGAGAGAGAGACAGATTTATGGTTATGGAATAGTTGATCGTGATCTTGACATGCTGAAGTTGCTCCGGTACATCAGTCTCGTTTACAGCCCCAGTATAACAGGACGAATTAAGTCACCTGCAGTGATATCTGCTGCTTGTTTATGGTTATTAGACTATCAATTGGTTGGTCATATACTACAGGTTATTTACTTATCGTTTCCGCTACGAGTAGCAGCTAAGGCATCCCTAATACTCAATGATTTGTAGTATGTGTGCAATATGTTTCTACCACAAAAAAATACATTAAAACTCATAACACAGTTGAGGAGAATCCTTCAGGCTTCCCCCTTGAACGCTTACAGTTTAGCATTGTGCAGATTATTTACATTGTTTAGTGTTTTAATCAACCCTTAAAATAAGCATTTACTGAGTGTCCAGGCATTATCAGACTTAACAACCTGATTATGGAAGGATCACAGCCTGTCACTGCCCACCTTGCCTGCGTACAGCGGTCAGTGTATTGTATAACTGTTTATGACAATATGCTGAATAAACCTGAAAAACTGGACCACGGAAGTCCAGCGAAACGTGTAACCTGACCCCAGGGCTGCCTATGCGTCCCTCTCGCTGATATCAACACATCAAATAATTTGAATAGATTTGTTAAATAGATCCCACCCAAAACCTCTACTGTGCGAACCACATGCTCCCTGGGATTGAGCTCATCAAATTACAACTCCTGAACCGCGATGAAATGATCAGTGCAGGGCAGTAAAGTGAGAATACAGAACGCAGGTTGGATTTAGGTTGAATGGCAATCATAGCCGTCCCTGAAGGAGGAAACCCTCTGCCGTGTTCCTTCTCAAGGTGGATTCCCTTTCGGGAGTCAAGCATTTAGAGGGCTTAGGTGAATACTATTGTTAGGGTGTCATGTACTGTGGGCCTGTGAAGCCCTTTGAGACTGTTGCTGGGAATAAGGGACCTTTGAAATTACTTGAATTCGTTGTCTTTCCTGGATCTCAGACTGTGTGATAATGTTGTGTACACTGATTTGATATGCAATGGCAAGATACTTCCAGGCGACCACCAACAACTGTGTTCCCTCAACGCGATCGGGTCCCTGCCTGAAGGATTCTCCGATCACCTCGGGGGGGGGGGGGTGATCTGACCAATCGGACTCGAGCTCTCACCCATGTCGGCGAATCCGGTGGCGGTGATGATGGGCACTGCCACCATGACCAGGCCGGCGGCGCTCCACACGTACTTCATGAGGAACTGCTCCACCATGACGTACCACAGCCGCTTGGACAGGATGAGGTTCATCTGGTCGGCCAGAGCTGCGTAGCACTTCTGCAGCTGCCGCATCTCCACCTGAGAGAGACAATGAGCCACCGGAGAGAGACAGTTTAACCACCTGGGAGAGAGACAGTTTAACCCCCTGAGAGAGAGAGAGAGAGACAGATTAACCACCTGGGAGAGAGACAGTAAGCCACCGGAGAGAGAGAGACAGATTAACCACCTGGAAGAGAGACAGTTTAACCCCCTGAGAGAGAGAGACAGAATAACCACCTGGGAGAGAGACAGTAAGCCACCGGAGAGAGAGAGACAGTTTAACCCCCTGAGAGACAGTTTAACCCCCTGAGAGAGAGACAGATTAACCACCTGGGAGAGAGACAGTTTAACCCCTCCTGACTGTTAACCACTCAGATATCAGCTGACAAATCTATACCTGAGAGAGACAGTTTAACCACCTGAGAGAGAGAGACCGTTTAACCCCCTGTGAGAGACACAGTTTAACCCCTTCCTGACTGTTTACCCCTCAGTCATCACACACGCACGTCAACCACGGTGGCTTTAGATCCCGGCCTGCTCATGCTTGGGGATTGTACCCAGTACCTTTCGTTTGGGTGTATGAAAGCATAACCGCTCTGCCGCCCGCTGTTTGTACAGTAGTATCACTGTTGCTATCGCTTTGTTATGAGGGTTTCCATGCGGTGGTTTTGTTTACGTTGCTTTGGAAATGAGAGATTGAACCCAGCACCTTTCAGCTTGGACTGAAGCATTACGGTTCATCTGTCACTCTTCTATTAAAATTGTCATTATGTATTTATTAATGTTTTTGTTTTTATCGGGAATTTTTGCTCAAGTTGGATTCCCATGTCAATAAAGAGTTAATGGGTAATGATCTCTACAAAAACCTTTACGCTTGTGTATAAAGTAATCAAGTGCGGGGAGGTTGGAGGGATCTCTCCTGCTCTGCAGCCTCCTGTACCAACATCACTAATGTGTAAACAACTGCTCAGAGTGACCTACATACATCCATACTAACTATGCGTAACTAAAGATTTACTAACTGTTGACAACTGTTTAGGTAGGATACTAACTGGTGACCACTGTTGGGGTACGACGCCCCACACTTTTAAGAACATCTTTCTGATCCGACCGAGTTGCTTACGTTGTGTCCCGCATAGAAAGCGATCTCCTCGGCGTTCGCGATGATCCTGGAGTGCACGTAGCGCAGGTACCCCTTCCTGTTCGCCTCCTCCGCCACCAGCTTCCCGAACTTTGGCGAGCAGGCGCGCAGCACCTTGGCCGTGGCGAAGACCACCAGGCCTGCCAGCAGAGTGGGCGCCGTGGCGTTAGCCCCCCTGGAGCGGGCGGTCTGGATCAGCGTGTAGGACGTGAGGACTACGTCCAGGATGGGCTTGGTGAGGTTGGAGTAGAGATGCGCCACGGACTGGGAGAACATCATGACGTCCTCGGTGAGAGACTGGTCCGGGTTGGCCAGCCGCCCGTCCATGTGGCTGACCCGGTAGTAGGTCTGGTCCGTGAAGTAGGTCCGGTAGGCATGGTCCACCAGCCGCGTGCGAAACGCCAGCGCCAGCTTGCACTCCAGGTAGCGGATCACGCTGTTGACGAAGGTGGCCGGGATGGCGATGAGCAGCCACTTTATCAGCTGCAGCATGAAGTTCTGCGGGTTCTTCTCAACGATCGACTTGACGATCTTCCCGTCCAGACTCGCCACGAATATGGACAGAAACGTCCTTGAGATCAACGCGACGGAGTGTAACGACAGCAAGGCCAGCTCTTTTGACAGGAGTTTGGGGAAGAGGATCTTGAGGAGGTCCAGGATCTGCTTGAAGAACAGAGCGTTCAGCTCCGGGGAGGGCTTCTTCTTGGGCTCCGCGAAGGACTTCACCACCAGAGCCGTTGAGCCGTTCTCCACCTTGGAGATCTGCGTGTTGTTCCTGCAGCCCTGCCGCCTCGAGACACGTTTCCAGATGATGGGATACAGGGTCCTGATGCCGTAGGCGGCGGCCGCCAGGACCACGGCTCGTTTCGCGGCGGTCGTACGGTCCCATTTCACTTTAGACGCCGCGTCCAGGATATAGGACATGTTGTTCCCGATCCCGGTGCACGAATACCGCGCGGTTCAGTCGTCCTCGCGTTCTATCGATCGGAAACGAGTGAAAAATGGGGAAATCATACGAAAGAAATGCGACGCAAAAGGAGAATACCCTTTGATGTTTTGGCGTGAAGATGGCCTGCACCGCGGACCGCTACATCCTGCTTCCCAGCATCGTTCCGCTGTTGCGCTGTACCGTCTAGCCGTTTCATTGGCCGGGGCTGCGCCTCCGCCTGCCGCTGATTGGCTGAGTAACAGAACGTATGCAAATGAGTCTACTGTACTGCCCTTTACGTAACACAGAGAGAGATCGCTTTACACTGACAACCAAGCTATTTTTAAACAGTGCTGGTCGAGAAACTTAAATGTATTTTGTTTTTGAGATTTTTTTTGGTGTTATTTTGTATTTTATTTTTGCATCTTACTTTCTAACTGTTTTGGGGATGTTAAGGCATGTTTCCAATGCCTATACAACCTGAATAAAAGCCTTTTGATAATAGTTGATAAAATAAAGATATTTATACGAAGGTCAGGATGCTATTCAAAGAAACATTTGTACCTTAAGATTGTAAAAAAGTAAACTTTAAACCCCAGTCGACGTGTCCTCTTTGTGTTTCGACGTAAATAACTGTTGACGTAAAGTGGGCGTTTCCTTAATATGCTTTAAAGCGCGTGGCGGGACGCAGAGAACGTCGAAAACGTGTGTTTCGCTCGAGCAACAGAAACATATCGAGATTTTAATTTAATTCGACAATAATCTCATTTATTTGAATTAATTAATAATCGTTAGTCACTATATTTGTTACTTTAACCACACACCCGTAACACATGTTATTGCTTTAGGCTTAACTTTTATTTACGATAGTCTGTGACATCTGTTATCTGAGAATGAACTGGGTCGGCGGGGCAAGGTGCGACTGGATTCATAATACATAATCTTATGGAGAAGTTGTTTATAGTTGTACCTTAATGTTATATAGCTGTACCTTATTGTAATGATGTTATATAGTTGTAATAGACCACAGTTGTCCCATAGCGCAAATGTGGTCCTACCAGTGTAGTCTAATTCTAATATATAGCTACCGGTAATCAAGTTATGATGTTGATGAGTCTTGCTCACTCCCATGTTATGGTTGAATCTTAGTCTTTTAGACATGATCTATTTCTAATAAAAATCCCATTGGATTTACAGGAGTCGGTATATGATGAGAGGTGATACCAAAAAGCAAAGGGTAAGTAAACTTACGAGAAAGAAAAGCATTCTGAAACCCGAGACTGAACTTTTTTGTGATAGTTTGAGGATTAAAAGTAGTTACTCTAGTTTTGGCCTTCAGGAGTTCTTTGAGAAGAAGAAGATGAACAGTAAGCTCCACAACCTGGGCATCCCCGTCCCCACCTCGCACAAGGGCACCGGGTCAGGCAGTATGGACCTGGTGACTCTGTTCATAGTCAACCAGATCGCGGCCAAGAAGGAAATCAAAGGTGAGAATCAGTCTGACACACACATGTTTTTAGACGTATATGGACCCAGATAGGAAGAGGGATACGATAAGATGGCACAAATAACTTTGAAAATGTCGGAGTCGCAGCATAAAGTACATGATGGAAGTACAGTTAGGGCATTTAGTAGTCGCTTTTATCCAAAGCGGCTTACAATAAGTACATTTGTCAGAAGAAAGAGAAACAACAATGTATCTCTGTCGGTACAGTAAGGATGTTAACACTAAAAATCGTTAGGTTAACCCATTCCCTGTATACAACAAACGAAGAAGAAATTAAAATGCGATGAGGCCTACAATGAACTCTGTATATACACAGCATGAATCAAAGATTCAAAGGTTTTAAGCAAGAGCATGAGAAGGTTTTGGGCTGTGATTCCAGACAAGCCTGTGGTGACGGTTCTGGGAGATGGGAAAGGACGCATGAAGAACCGACCGCTAGAGCTTCCCATGAGCCCCGGCTCTCCCTCCCAGCTCAGCCTGTCTGAGAGTGAGCCCTATTACAGGTAAGCTGGCTGAAAGTCAGCCATGATCACATGGGAAATCATGTTTCATTCCCTCAAGACACTGCATACAATATTGCAGTTGCATTCATTTTACCCTATTGTTGAAGATAGGATTAGCAATAAATGTACATCTACATTCACATTTAGGGCATTAGGCAGACGGTTTTATCCAAAGCGACTTACAAAAAGTACATTTGTAAGAAGAAAGAGAAACAGCAATATATCTATTGAGGCTATGCAGAGTATAGTTGAACTCTGAACAAGTGAGTCCTGCCTATACATTAAATTGCACTACATGCAATCTATATGACTTTGAACTTCAAGATATTATGCAAGTGGTGACCTGAACCAGTATCTTCTAGAGTACATTATCTATGATCTGACTCAATGCTCAGTGTATTCCAACTTGTGTACGGATGTCAATATGTTTCTAGTTTATTATTTGTTTTGTCCCATCTGTTCGTTCCTTCCTCCCTTAACTCCTTTCTACCTTCCCTATGTCCTTCGCTCCTCCCTCGTCTCCTAGTGTTCAGAGAGTGAAGCGGAGGAAACCCCTCATGTCAGATGCCTTCAGGTGTCAGCAGGTGAGCATGTGACCCACTTATCTTCACCACCAGTGGGAGCACATCTGGTATCTCTGGGGCACAGCAGCATGTATCTGATACGTGTTCCTGACGAGCGCGCCTTTAGCTAATGAAGCATCTAGTACATTTACATTTCAAGCATTTAGCAGACGCTTTTATCCAAAGCGACTTACAATAAGTACATTTGACAGAAGAAAGATACAGTGAGCATATTCATAGGAACAAGTGCCAAGTACTAACAATTGCTAGGTTAACCCATTCCCCATGCATAACAAAGATAGCTAGGGTAAGATGCTACACAATGCTTAGTACTTGACATGTGGTGTACCATGTATCTGATAGATACCTGGTCAATACAACTTCTAGTACCATCATATAATCAGTGTTTGATATGTATTTCATCCGTGGTACATACATGGCACATGTTTTGTGTGCTACATACTGGGCCAATGAAACATGTGGAGGCACTAGAGTCATGTTTCCGGCGGTCTGCTCCATCCCCCAGCTGTCCCCGGTGCTGGAGTCTAGCTTCTCCGACCACAAGTCCTCAGACCCGGTCAAGCGCCACGTCCCTCCCGGCCTCAGCCCCTCCTCCTTAGCCTGCTCTGCCTCCTCCAGACCTGGCCCTGGAGGTAGCTCACACTGTTTCCTCACTCAAACCACTTCCTCAACACGTGTTTTCGACACGCCAATTTCCTTGAGCTGTTCGGAAACCCTTTTCCGTTTTATGAGACCAAGTCAACTTGTGTAACTTTGGAATATATCAATTGCAAAGTCAAGGACAGGGGAGCATGGGGAGTCAGTCAGTGTTGGTTTGGTGGTTTGTTAGCAGTGTTTCCAAGGCGACCAGACCTCCAGCATCGAAACCTGTCCCAACTCCATCCCTGCACTCCGTCTCCTCCAGCATGGACCACCTCGGACCTCCAGGACACACAGGTACCGGGAGAACCCGATCCACATTCAAGGGCCCCCACACTACCACCATGTGTGATGCTGCTAAGGCCCCTACACTACCACCATGTGTGAGGCTGCTTAGACTTTACAAGCTGTTTCAAATCCTGCCCGTAAGAGACATCTCCAGTGGGAGTGTCCAGCCAGATGGCAGAGGGATAGATCCGATTTTTTAAATGGCTGAAGTGACTAATCAACTGTCCACCAGGTTATGTAATTGGGCCTTCATAGGACTTCATATGGTGTGTAGATTGGAACAGTTGTGTTTTAGATACAGGTCATACTTGGTGTTTAGGCTCCTGGGATCGCTGCCCTGGACGTATTTTCCTGAAGGTGTTCCCTACTCTTTCCTAGTCAAACAAACCAGATTATATACATTATACACCAACTTCCAAGCCCTAATCCGTGTTTTGGTTTTGTTTCCTAACGTTCCAACTGAGAGTCCCATAATGGTGTCTTCTGTGTTGAGTTCCGTCCCTTCTCCCGACCCGGGCCTATGAGGGACGTGACCCAGTGGTCCTCAGGATCCAGCATGCCCTGCTACCTCCCTGACCCCCAGTCGGTCTCCAGAGCCCTCTTCAGAAGCCCTCTCCTCCAGTGAGTGGGCCCTCGTTAGCCTCTGACTCAATCACTTTGAGGTCAGGAAGACGTGTAACTTTACATTTACATTTACATTCAGGGCATTTAGCAGACGCTAAATGACACTTACAATGAGAACATTTGTCAGAAGAAAGAGAAACAACAATATAACGCTGTCGGTATAGTAAGGATGTTAGTAGAACCAAGTGCCAAGCACTAACAATCATTAGGCCAACCCATTCCCCGTCTACAACAAAGATAGCTAGGGTAAGATGCTAGACGATGGTAAGTATTATTTTTCAGTGCAAGGACGCACAACGTACAATAAGTCTTCCCCAACACACACCGGCCACACTGAATCACTGTGAGCCAATCAGAATCCCAGGGAAAGGATGTGCACCACACCAAACTCGATAGGAGAACGAGGTGATGCATGTTGGCGGCACCAGGCGGAAGTTTCTCTGGTCTTTGTTTACAGGGATGGCCTGGCCAGGGATCAAGAAGGCTTCTCTAGTTTTCCAATCAGCCAATCAGAGGATAGGCTGCCTCTGCTTGGCTTTACACTGGACCCATCAGAGACAGAGGAGCCGTTTGAGGAAGAGCTTTTCAGTGGATTTGGTGGGGAAGGTAGTCACTACTTTGGAAAAGTCTCTAAAAACACAAATCACATTCTGCTGTTTCTTTTAACCTTCCATTTGGTTTCAGCTTCTAATTTCCTGAGGTTGCAATCAGAAATTAATCTGATCGAGGAAACACCTGCCGCTGTTTCAACCTTACAGTAAGCTCCTTAAACTGAACTGAATGTGTGAAACTCATTTTTGATTGATATCATTGTAAACAGCCTTTTTGCAGAGAGTCTTTTCTCCTGTTTAAAAGTGAATTGTTTCGTCCAGGAGCCCCAGAGATCCACAGAGAGCTGACTGCAAGGACAAAACCGTAACACTGGTAGGCCCCTCACAGGTACAGTTTTGCTGCCCCCAAGTGGCCGTGATGGAGCATTACAACAACAACACAAAGCAAGATAAAACACCAGAAATCAAAATTTGGGTCCTTAAATTAACACCATTCTTCAGGGACTATGTCTTATTGGATCTTCACAGATGCTTATTGGTTATTAAAGTAAATTATATTTATACAACACCCAGGTGGTTTGGTATACTGACAGACATAATGATGAGGATAATGGCGACATTCATTCTCGTCATTTGTTTGCTCTGTTTTCGGCCTCATTTGTCAGGTGCCCAGCTGCACAAACAGGAGCTCTGGTGAGTGTTAACGTCACCACCCATGACATCAGGGAGTTCATGTGCTGATGGGCAACAACCTCACTCTGTTTCCATACCTTCCAGCCTGCCTGGAATGTTCCCCCAGCGACTCCCCTACAGACTGCGGCTGCAGCTCAGACTCTGAGAGTGTACGTTGAAATATTATATTAATATTTATTATTACCCGACTCAGCGCATCCGACAGTTCTGTTCAATGACATACTGGGAACCGTAGATTGGATTGATTGCTGATTGATTGCTGATTGATCTGTGATTGTTAGCCGATTGATGGTTGATTCTTTGCTGATTGATGGCTGATTGTTTGGTTATTGATTGCTGATTGATTTCTGATTGTTTGGTGATGGATTGCTGATTGATTTTCTGATTGTTGTGTGATGGATTGCTGTTTGATTTCTGATTGTTTGGAGATGGATTGCTGATTGATTGCTGATTGGTCCCCTGGTGGTGAATCGTTAAATGTGAAGCGCTCCACTCTGCAGTCGTCTCCCTGTGTGTGACATCAGCCCACAGGCTGTGGTTCTAAAAGGACCCGTGTGTTTCAGGACGCAGCCGACTGCCAGCTGTGTCTGCTCGCCGGACGCTGCAACACCTCGGAGGACGTGAACGCCCTCAACAAGAGCTCCCAGTGGACCCCACAAGTCCCCCGCCCGTCCCGCCCCCCTACACCTTACAAACTGCCCCCAGGAAAGAGCTCGGACGAGCAGCCAGTGGACAGGAAGTCTGTCTCCGGCGACGGCGGGGCCCTGCAGCCAGAGGGCGACAGAGAGCAGACGGCGTCTCACCAAGTCGCCGGACCGCCACCCGAGAGCGAACCCCACAGTCCCCCCGACACCAGGGACTCGGCGACGCAGACGTGTGACGTCACAAAACGCCAGACGTCCGACGCCTCCACCCAATCGGAAGCGTGCGTCCCGGTCACCGGGTACGTCGGCGCTCCGGTGGGCCGCGCAGTACCGCCTCACGCCACAGGGGGGCAGACCCGCTCCAGCCAGGACGGAGACGCGGCGGCGGCGGCGGCCCCGGGCGCCGTGCTATTAGCGGGCTCCCAGAGAGGAGACGATGGGCCGTGGAGGAGAGGCAGCAGAGAGGAAGGGCGTGGACACTACATCAGCGGTAATGCAATTAGACACGGCACTTTCCACAGCCCCCCCCCCCCCCCCCCCCACTGGCATGAATGACGGTCAGGGTCCTAATGGGCCAATTAACTCCTTCACTTCACCTCTCATTTGAATACGCCACGATTTATATTAGGAATCAAGAGCAATCATCAGCAGTAATCAGGGACTAGTTGAGGCAGTTCATAAAATTAGACTGCTGAATGAATGGATGTGTTATTCGTATTGTATTCAATGTTTCAATTGTTGTTATAGCCCATGTGGGAGGGAGTCTTTTGTCAATTAAAATAAGTAATATACAGTAAAAGCACCATAAGAGCTGATAGATGATATCGTTTTTGAATCTATTCGGTTTGAAACTATAAGAAACGTGAAGAACCAGGAGGACAGAAGGTGTTTACAAGATGTGTTGTTTAAGTGTTGGTTTGCCTTTCTGTGGAACAACCTCCACTCTGATCTGTCCACTATGAACGGCTATGTTGTCTGGTCTCCTTACAGAGAGAGGACCGAAGCTCAGAGGAGGAGGAGGAGGAAGCGGAGGAGAAGCAGGAGGAAGAGGAAGAGAAGCGGGAGGAAGAGGAAGAGAAGTTGGAGGAGGGGGTGGAGGAGGAAGAGAAGCAGGTGGAGGAAGAGAAGCAGGAGTAGGGGGAGAAGGAGCAGGAGGAGATGGAAGAGAAGCAGGAGTAGGGGGAGATGGAGCAGGAGATGGAAGAGAAGCAGGAGGAGGAGCCGGAGGAGGAGGGAGGCCTGCCTGTGTTGTAGCGGCCCCTCCAGTGAAGGAGGTGACCTGTGGAAAGGTGCTGGAGCGGTCGGAGGAGGTGGAGACCCTGCAGGAGATCGCTGACATCCTGCTCATGTTGAGGCAGAGGAAGAGGGAGGGCTGAGGACCAGGTGAAGAGGGCTTCGTTTACAGGTCTGTTCGCCCCAAGTGCTGAAACAAGCTCACTCTTCAAACAGGGTTCACGGTTCATGTGTTTGTCGTTCTTCATGCAGTAAGTCAAATAAAACTGCATCATTTTGGGTTCTTTATTTAAAGTTTATTTATTTCCTCATATATTTTTTCAAGTGTGTCCATGAATATATATTACGTTTTGTATACTATAAACAATAGCAAAAACTTAAACAAGAATCAAATATACTATATAGGTACTATACAGCAACATATTTGTCTATGAAAACTCATAAACTGTAGAACCACGTTTGTTTTACATAGAAAAACAAAATGGCCACTATGAACACACGCACACACACACACATATTTAGAAAAGAGCTAACTGAAGCCAACACAAGACAGAATCGGAGTAGGTCCAAGTTCGGACGGAAACACTCAAAGAAACGATAACGTATATCCAATCAAACCTCCAATGCACAGCCGTGTTGGTGTGACATTAAAGTGAGTCTCAAAACTAAACCACTCTCCATATAAAACTAGTCGCTTGCCGTTTAATCAAAATACTTTTCAAAGGAATACCTTGACATTTTGAAATGTCCCTTTTGTGAATTAAATTTTACTGAATTTTATATATCATGTAAACTGATGTTTCCAGTGGTGGACAGAAAATCGTTAATAAGTGACGTAAAGTAAATAAATTGAATATAATAGAAATATTAACAATCAAAATACAGTTTAAAATGTCAAGGTAATACTTTTTCTTGGAAAATCCTCTCATAATACAAATGTCTGAAATCCGATCTTCTGCACAGTTCGGACGTTGTTCCTCTTGTGTTTCCGACAAAATGCGTCTTACAACATGAAAGCACAGACCTTCAGCAATGCTAACCTTATTTCCATTCTCAAATAGTGTTCACTACAACAAACAATGTGTAATTAGCTTATAAGGTCACGGTTTTACGCTACAAAACAACACCGCAAATTACGCTAGGCTATTATGCAACCTTCAGGAGCGACGATATCGTAAATCATAGGCTGTGTCGTTTGTACAGGAGGCCCCGGAATACAATAACTGAATAAAACAACATGTGAAACGATAATATAAAAATAAAATTTCATCACTTGTTATGCTAGAAATCTGTACATACATGAACGATGTTGATCTAAAGAACACAATGTGGTCAAACACGAGCGTTTGTGCATTTCTGTGGGCGGGACTCTGAGTGAAGGTCTGGCTGCCGGTCGGGCTGAACCGTCAGACGTCCTCGGTAAACAGCAGAGTAACATGGGTTAACTTTGTACGATATACAGGCACTAACATGGTCACATTCAAATAAGAAGGCAAAATATTGGAAAAACACAGCTTCACTTCATATCCATCTACCTTCTCTACCTATCAGATCACAACAACCATATTTATAAACAATCATATATAATGTCAATTAAATTATATAGCATAATATAATATATATATTGTATTCCCTAACCTGTGATACTTCTTGAAAGGTACAAAGATCTGAAATCAATCATTCCTTGACGACTGCAGTCCGTCAGTGATCAATCAACCCAACGATTGATGAATCAATCTCAAGCATAAGTTAATTCCTGTGAAGTGCTACAAAGACTGGTAAAATCAACATTGATTTGTTAAAGCGAAACGGTTATTCAACATCAGTTAGCATATCAACAACTTATATTTCTGTCTATAAATATAGGACTGCTGCTTTTACTAATCTCTCGTTAATTCATCTCCCGCCACATACTGACAGATACCCCTGGTCTCCTTCATTTGGTGTCTGTTGCTACAGCCCAAAGTGTTTTCAGAGAGAGGGAGGACAGAGAAGGGTTTAATGCCAATTTTGGTAAACAAACACCAACAGGCCATAATATGCACATGCTTTAATCACGCTAATACACATGTGATGTCTGTACCCTAGGTCGTTTTCCCATTCGCACTACGACGGTGCCGAGTGGAGCCGTGACGCGCTGGCTTGCCTTTCCTCTACCGGTTTAAACGGGCGGTAATGAACCGTACCGGGCTGTGCCGTACCGTACCGTACCGTACCCGAGATGGGCCGTCTCCGAGGGCGGGCCACAGCGAGCCCTTGTTGCAGCTCAGCGCGAGAAATTGTATTTCAAATCGATAGGAATAAATAAAGACCTTTAAAAATACAATAAACTGGGTGACCTCGTGTCTGAAACGCACCGCCACACACGCAGAGTACGGCTAGACAACACCTTGATTCTTTATTCTTTGTTCGGTCGTAATTATATAAGCCTGATTAAAAAGTAATGAAGGTTTGATAGATAGTGAACCACAGTGATGTGAGTTGGACGATATTCTGATGCAAAAACAGAATAGCTTGGTTGAAATAGGACTATTATTCTTGGACGTTGCACAGCATTTCACACTATGCGATTGCTGATATTGTTATTCAATGCATTTTTTTTCTCATATCAAGTGTCGCATGTGGGGAAATAAGTGTGAAACAATGTGTAAACAAGACTAATCTGAAACAAATCGGCTCTCGATATGCCACTGAGAGTAAGAAGGAATGTGTGCTAAACGAAGCGATACACGGTTGGCTTTAGTATAAGACTACTAGGCTAGAATAAGTGTGAGTGTTGTTGTGTCGTCGACTCAAAGTCAGCGCATCTTCAGTTAAACACACACCTTCAAGCGGGGAGCCCGGTGGCAATGGAGATGCAAATCCCAGCCGAACTGGTCTGAGCCGAACCAGTATAGCACAATGGAAAACGCCACCAGTGTGCCTAGCTGGAATCAGAGAGTCCAGCTATTCTATTTAACGCAAAGTATTCTATTTAATCGGCATATTTAGAGTTGACCTGATCCAATGGATGGATGATCTGTGCAGCATCAACATCTGGCTGCTCCACACACGGTCGTGAGCTCTGTGTCAACGCCTCACACGAACCACGTCAACAAACATTAATCTTTGATAGTGGTGACTCACCGCAACAAAGATATAGCTCCTTTGAGGAGGATGTTTGTCTGTGGAATCACAACCGGGGGTGACATCACGGCCCCTTGACTAAAACTGTGCCGTAGGGTAATACTCTGCAACCCAACAAAACAGGATCTGTCCTGTGTGAGTCGGTATGCGTCTCTCTGTCTGTCCTCTCTCTCTCTCTCGGCCGGTCTCACCCTCCATCCGTCTCGCCTCTCTCTCCCCCCTCTCTTCCCCTCCCTTGTTTACACTCTCTTGCTCTTTCTCGCTCTCCCTCTTTCCCTCCCTCTCTCCCTCTCCACCCCCCTCTCCCTCCCTCTCTGTTTACACTCTCGCTCTTTTTCTCTCTCTTTCTTTATCACCCTCTCCCTCTCTCTTTCTCTTTTCCTCTCTCTCCCTCTCCACCTCTCTACCCTCTCCCTCTCTCTCTCTCTTTCTCTTTTCCTCTCTCTCCCTCTCCACCTCTCTACCCTCTCCCTCTCTCTTTCTCTTTTCCTCTCTCCCTCTCCACCTCTCTCCCCTCTCCCTCCCTCAGTGTTTACACACTCTCTCTCTCCCTCCCTCTCTCTCTCTCCCTCTCTTCCCCTTCCCTCCCTCCCTGTTTTCTCTCTCTTGCTGCTAAATAAAAAGAACACAGATGAACACGTGGTGGACGGAAGCAGACACCAAACTCCTCCTCGCCGTAGAAAACAAACCAGCGCCGCCGCCTAGTCCACGTCCGACGTCTCGTTGTCCGACAGGTGGTAGTTTGACCCCTTGACCCGGATGTACTCCACCTGCCGGCCCTCGTCCGACTCGGTGGCCCCGCAGGAGCAGAGGCGGCCCTCGAACAGGCCCTCCACCTCCTCCAGCCGCCGGCCCTTCGTCTCCGGGAGGACGGCGTACACGAAGACCACGCCCAGAGAGGCCGCGCCGGCGTACAGGAAAAAGGCCCCTGGGGAGAGGGAGGGGGAGAGAGAGCGAAAGAGGGAGAGTGGGGGGAGAGAGAGAATGGTACAGAGAGAGTGATAGAAGGGAAGGAAGGGGAGAGAGGGGAGACAGAGAGAGAGAACGAGGGAGAGAGTGATAGAGAGAGAGAGAGTGATAGAGAGGGAGGGAGGGGAGAGAGAAAAGGGGCGGGATATTGTCACCTTAATATCAATAGAAAAAGTTTGTTAACGATGGAATAAGAACTAATAATCCATTCAAACGGCCGCTTGTCCTGCATTAACCAAACAATGATGTTGAAGAGCCAGCCTAACGACTGTGTTGGTGTTGGGCCTGATTCATTATTCATTGTATTTCATGTGCGCTGTCATACACAAGCAGAGGCAGGAGGAGATGGAAGCGCCTGCAGCTCCTGGTGATTCATTAGGAGGCTCTACTAAGGCCCCGTCCACACGAAGCCGATTTCATGGCGAAACCGCAAAGGTCTTGTACGGTTCGGCCTTCCGTCCACACGAAGCCGGCGAATCCGCTGACCGAAACCGCAAACTTCTGAAACCACCCTCGGAGGTGGTTTCAAATCTACCCGGTTTCGTTTTGGATTCGTGTGGACGCCTGAAACCGACTGAAAGCGTAAACCATGACGTCATCGCCCCACCCCTCGACCCTTTAGCCAATGACTGTTAAGCCCGCGGAGTCTCACCCTTTATGCGCATGCTCGCCTCTTCTTCTTATTTATTTTCCTTCTGGATTGCTGTAGCAGAAGCAGCGCCCCTTATGGGCCTGGAATGTGTACTACAGCGTTTCTACAGATCTACCCGGTTTCGCTTGACTCCGTCTTTACGGAGATACTCCGAAACCGGATAGATCGAAACCGTAACTGTTTCGGCTTTGTGTGGACGGGGCCTTTACTGTAACCCACTGACAGGAGGCTGAGACTCTACTGTAGACTCTACTGTAACCCACTGACAGGAGGCTGAGACTCTACTGTAGACTCTACTGTAACCCACTGACAGGAGGCTGAGACTCTACTGTAGACTCTACTGTAACCCACTGACAGGAGGCTGAGACTCTACTGTAACCCACTGACAGGAGGCTGAGACTCTACTGTAGACTCTACTGTAACACTCTGACAGGAGGCTGAGACGCTACTGTAGACTCTACTGTAACCCACTGACAGGAGGCTGAGACTCTACTGTAACTCTCTGACAGGAGGCTGAGACTCTACTGTAGACTCTACTGTAACCCACTGACAGGAGGCTGAGACTCTACTGTAGACTCTACTGTAACCCACTGACAGGAGGCTGAGACTCTACTGTAGACTCTACTGTAACCCACTGACAGGAGGCTGAGACTCTACTGTAACCCACTGACAGGAGGCTGAGACTCTACTGTAGACTCTACTGTAACTCTCTGACAGGAGGCTGAGACTCTACTGTAGACTCTACTGTAACCCACTGACAGGAGGCTGAGACTCTACTGTAGACTCTACTGTAACCCACTGACAGGAGGCTGAGACTCTACTGTAGACTCTACTGTAACTCTGACAGGAGGCTGAGACTCTACTGTAGACTCTACTGTAACTCTCTGACAGGAGGCTGAGACTCTACTGTAGACTCTACTGTAACTCTGACAGGAGGCTGGGACTCACACCCACACACACACACAGGCACAACCAATCCAACGCACACACACACACTCATGCACGCACGCACAGACATACACACACGGGCACAACAATGCACACACACACACACACACACACACACAAACACACGGGCACAACCAATCCAACACACACACACAAACGAGGAGGACCGGACTTAATACAGACACGCAGGAGATGAATTCTCTCTCTCTCTCTCTCTCTCTCTCTCTCTCTCTCTCTCTCTCTCTCTCTCTCTATTACTCTCCCTCCCGCCATAAATGTAACGTGTCAGGGGCTTAATTAGCATATTACCACCTAACACCCCGCGACCTCCCCTCCTACTGCCGTCTCCTCTGGGCACACGGCGTTAAACACCCTTCAGCCACTGCTGAGCAGCAGGGAATGCTTTCAGCTCAGCTGGGGAACATAGCGTGGAAATCATTTCACAAAACGGCTTTGTTTGGATTAAATGCAATGGATATGGATACACAGGAACAACTCTCTCTATTTCCCCTTCTCTCCCTCTCCCTCTCCCTCTCTGTACAAAACTGTAAAAACAACCTCAAAGACCTTCATAAGCATTTCTCAAAGTTGTTATTGATAACTAAATAAAGTTTTGAGACGAGAATGCATCTCGAATCCCCCCCATGTTGCCTTGATAATCCAATATGTAACCTATTCTACTGCATCATGGGAAATGTAGTTCTGGTTCCACCCTGAGGGTTAACTGGCAGACCCCTGGAGTCCGGACTGTCAGCAACATGTCCCCGATCCCAGTGCATGCTGGGAGATGGAGTCCTGCCGTACCGTAGTAGGTGAGGAGCTGGGAGGTGTGCAGGAAGGTGAGGGACACCAGGAAGTTGAAGGACCAGTTGACCCCAGCCGAGCAGGCGTTGCCCGCGCCCCGCGCCCACAGGGGGTAGATCTCTGAGTTTATGGTCCAGGGCATCGGACCCATGCCTGGGGGAGGGAGGGAGGGAGGGGGGGGGGGAGGGGAGGGAGGGAGGGAGGGGAGGGAGAGGGGAGGGAGGGAGAGAGAGAGAAGCGGTGAAAGGATCACAAAAACGACACTGTGCATGTGCACGATGTCCTAGTGTGTGTGTCTACAGGTGTGTGTGTGTGGGCTTGTCCAGGTGTGTGGGAGTGTGTGTCTGCAGGTGTGTCTTTAGGTGTGTGCGTGTCTGCAGATATGTTAGTGTGTGTGTGTGTGTCTCTTGTGTGTGTGTGTGTGTGTGTGTGTGTGTGTGTCTCTTCAGGTGTGTGTGTGTGTGTGTCTTAAGGTGTGTGTGTGTGTGTGTGTGTGTGTGTGTCTATTCAGGTGTGTGTGTGTGTTTGTGTGTGTCTCTTCAGGTGTGTGTGTGTGTGTCTCTTCAGGTGTGTGTGTGTGTGTGTGTGTCTTCAGGTGGGTGTATATGTCTGCGGGTGTTTCTTCAGGTGTGTCTGCAGCTGTGTGTGTATGTGTGTCTCCAGGTGTGTGTGTAGACCCACCAGGGGCGAAGGCGGCCAGGTAGAGCAGCAGCCCCAGCAGCACCAGCCAGGAGTAGGGCGTGGGGCAGTAGTTGAAGGCCCAGTAGGTCTGATCTCTGCCCTGGCTGGCGTTAGAGCACCTGGGGGCAGAACACACCCACAGCTACAGCCGATTCAGGTCAAATATGATTCGTCTTAAAGATGTAGACTGTAGGGTAATATAAATTGGCATAAAGTGGGTCTAGACTAAATCAAGTCGCATCAAGTAAGATTGTGCCCCTCTTAGTTATTAGGCTGTAATTCAATGACACTGTCCACTAAACTGCCTGTGAACCGTGTGAAGTGGAGAGTGGGAGGGGTTAAGTGTGAGTGGGAGGGGTTTTGGGAGAGTGGGGGGGGGGGGGTTTGTGTGAGCGGGAGTGGGTTTGGGAGAGTGGGAGGGGTTTAGTGTGAGATGGAGGTAGTTTGGGAGCGTGGGAGGGGTTTAGTGGGAGTTGGAGGGGTTTATGCTGCTATCCATTTGGATTTACGAAGTGGTAAAGTCGCAAATCTCCCAGCTTTCTTGCGGCATTTCACTGAGGCACGCCCCGTTTTGGTCGTAGTATCTCGTCGCTTTCAAAGTAGAGCGAGCAGAGCTGTACAACTCGCAAAGAAGATGGCTGCGCCCATAGTTAATGGGGGATGAGATGTATTTTCTTTCTGTTTGTACCACGTTGGTGGTTTTAAGGTCGTTTTTAAAAACCTCTTACACACTTGATTTCATTGCTGCTTTAATCCGGTCAACAATGTATGCATTGCACGGTCTTGCTATGCGTGCAATTCAATGTAAAGTTTTGTTTTGAAGCTGGTTTGCTAAAGAGGCTATGTTGCTAATGATGACTAGCCTGCTACTACTCCCCCTCGTGGCTCGACAGAAACACAAATGGCAAACTGGAAGGCTGGAGCAAGGGAAATACGTCACGTTCTCGCTGAAGCTCGTCGTTCGTACCAGCGTACCATCCAAATGGAGAGCAGCATACGTCTAAGTGGGAGGGGGTATGGGAGAGTGGGAGGGGTTTAGGGAGTGTAGTAAGATTATTGATGATTATTGATCCTCACACTCGCGGAAAGTATAAATTTGCCTTTACTCAACGTAATGTAACTCACCTGGCCTGACCCCTCCCCCAAATGTAACTCACCTGCCCTGACTCCACCCCCACCATGTGACTCACCTGACCTGACCCCCCCCAATGTAACTCACCTGTCCTGACTCCACCCCCACCATATGACTCACCTGCCCTGACCCCTCCCCCCAATATAACTCACCTGCCCTGACTCCGCCCTCACCATGTGACTCACCTGCCCTGACTCCGCCCCAACCATGTGACTCACCTGCACCGACTCCGCCCTCACCATGTGACTCACCTGCCCTGACTCCGCCCCCACCATGTGACTCACCTGCCCTGACTCCGCCCCCACCATGTGACTCACCTGCCCTGACTCCGCCCCCATCATGTGACTCACCTGCCCTGACTCCGCCCCCGCCATGTGACTCACCTGCCCCAAGCAGCTCGCTCGGTGGACGCCATGTTGACCGGAACGCAGGAGGAGGCGAAGGGCGCCTCCTCCTGAGATACCGAGCTGTTGTCACGGTAACAGAAGCCACAGCCGGGGTCCAGCATGCACTGCTCACACACCCTGTAGAAAGACAGACAGACAGACAGGCAGGTAGACAGACAGACGGAGAGACAGGCAGACAGACGGAGAGGCAGTGATTGAGTTTTAATCGTGCTCTTTTGAAAACAGGAAGAGATGTGAGTCACTAATTGTGTGTGTGTGTGTGTGTGTGTGTGTGTGTGTGTGTGTGTGTGTGTGTGCGTGCCTGCCTGCCTGCGTGCGTGCGTACCTGCGTGCGTGTGTGTGCGCGAGCGAACGAGAGAGAAAGAGAGACAGAGAGAGAACGAGAGAGCATGTTGTTCTGTTGTCCTCCATGACAGAACAGCGCTGCTGGTATTAGATGGTTTGTCTGTGCGCTCGATCAATACACTCAACCAACAGTCAACCAGCAAATCACTCATTCAGTCATTTAATCAATCAGTCAGTCAGCAGAGCACAAAACAACCCTGTTCTGTTCTGTTGTGCTCTTTACTGTCGTCAACCATGAGGGAATTTAAGGAATAAATCACCCTAAAGATATTCTAAGATCTGTCACTTGGTAACAGCTAACATAAAGTAATTATTATTAAAGTGTGTAAGCCTTCAATGCCCGCCATGGGTAGCCTAATGTCTTTAAATAACATCATTGTACATTTCATTTAAATGTATCACGCAGAAGTTTATGAATTCAATCTAATGCCAATCCTATATTCCTATGTTAACGGTGCGTTGCATTGTAATACAAATATCAACCTATATTCACACACATATGTATATATATATATATATATATATATATAAAAACGTAAGGCATGACCTCTATTGGCAGTCGATGTGATGTCAAGGAAGACAGCGAGCCACATGCTAGCGGGCTTTAGCATGCTAGCGGCTGTTAGCATGCTAGCGGGTGTTAGCATGCTATCTCAAAGAACACTCACGCCCACAGGCGTACACCCCTCCAGCGTAGCTCATAGCGGCGATGAAGCTCGGAGTCGGATAACATTAACTCCTCTCCTGCGCCTCCGTCTACGTTGGGCTGTATCTCCTCAAATCGGCTCAAAGTAACAACATCGTTCGTCACTTGCCACATCTGCTGCAACTATATCTAAGAACAGCTTCAGAGACTGTTAGATACCCGTCATCCCCGATAGCGCTAGCGGCTAGCAGCTGTCAACTGTCATTTTCAAACTGCGCAACACACCTCAACATGCAGCCAGGCGTCATCCAGAGAAACGCCTTAACGACCAGACCCTCCTGCTCTCAGTCCGAGGAGCAATTTGAATTAAGAGACTTTATTTAAATGCATATTAGATTTGGATACTGATAAAGAGATGGTGCACTCTATATCCGTTGTTCTGTTGTGACAGGAAGAGCAGTAAACAGACAGGAAGTACAGACAACAGACAGGAAGTACAGACAACAGACAGGAAGAGCAGACATCAGGCAGGAAGAGCAGATAACAGACGGGAAATACGGACAACAGACGGGAAGTGCAGACAGGGCACTTCCTGCAGCGGCAAACTCTACTCACTGGTATTTGACGCAGGTGGAGTTGGCCAGGGCGGGGTCGGAGGGGTGAAAGGTCACGGGGGGTGTGTGCTGGGCAGAGAGGAGGAAGCCCACCGCCAGCAGAACCAAGCTCACGCACGTTCCTGTCCATCGACACAGAACCCCATTTAATATCTAACCCCAGACCGAACCCCAGTCATTTACTATCGGACCCCACACAGAACCTCAGCTGTTTACTATCTAACCCCCGACAGAACCTCATCCATTTACTGTCTAACCCTATACAGAACCTGCCTCAGATCACTCCTTTGTTCTACAGATCACTCCTTTGTTCTACAGATCACTCCTCGGTGCTGTGCTACAGATCACTCCTCTGTGTTACAGATCACTCCTCTGTGCTGTGCTACAGATCACTCCTCTGTGCTGTGCTACAGATCACTCCTCTGTGTTACAGATCACTCCTCTGTGTTACAGATCACTCCTCTGTGTTACAGATCACTCCTCTGTGCTGTGCTACAGATCACTCCTCTGTGCTGTGCTACAGATCACTCCTCTGTGCTGTGCTACAGATCACTCCTCTGTGTTACAGATCACTCCTCTGTGCTGTGCTACAGATCACTCCTCTGTGCATCAGACGGTCAGAGTCGTCCCCGGTAACGACGAGCACTGAGCTGTCACTCAGCACTGAGCTGTCACTAGCATTCAACCATCAAGACCTGCAGCTCAGCTATCGCTGGGACAAAGCCTTCGGAGGCTATGTCTCCAGCAGGTTTAACGCCAGACGTTCACCCAGGAGATGTAGATCACTCCGAGGACTGACGTCATGACTCTAGGACTGACTCCATGACTCTAGGAGTGACTTCATGACTCTAGGACTGACTTCATGACTCTAGGAGTGACTCCATGACTCAAGGAGTGACTCCATGACTCAAGGAGTGACTCCATGACTCTAGGAGTGACTCCATGACTCAAGGAGTGACTCCATGACTCAACAAAAATGTTGGGTTCATTTGTCAGCATAAATTAATAAATCAATAAAAAAATACATACAAAAGTATATTGAATTTATAGATAATGAATTTATGTATACATATCTAAAGAAAACCTAAACCATGTTGGCTATGCCGAACACCGCTCTTATAGTGGTCTCTGTGGGTGGATTTCTCAGCTATCTCTGATCCATAGCGGGCGTCTCACCCATCAGGCTGCCCAGGGTCAGCTTCCTGCGGCCCACGCGCTCCACCAGCCACACCCCCAGAAGCGTGAACAGGAAGTTGGTGAGCGCCGTCAGCCAGGACAGCCAGATGGCCATCCGGTCGTCACGGACACCGGACATCTGGAGGATGGTGGCGCTGTAGTACCTGGAGGGCAGGACGGACAGACAGACAGACAGACAGACAGGTAGAAAGACAGACAGATTAGGACTGGTTAGATCCATTCATTCTGTGGCAGGTAGACTGCATACATTGGGGATCAAACCCAAAACCTTCCAGTTGGGAATCAAACATTCTTACTCCTCCCCTCCACGTACACACACACCCAAGTTAGTGGGGGGAAAGGTGAACCGAGATCAGGGTTGGAACCAACAACCATCTAGTTGATAGGCGACTGGTCATACCTTCAGCTAACGTCACTAGCTAAGACATTGTGGAGGCTTGGAATACATATTGTTACAACTGGCCATCGGACTCAAGAGCTTTGATGGTAGGAGCTCAGCTATTAGTTACCGCTAAAGCTAGCGAGCTAGTTCTGTGTTTTTGGGGGCGTGGCTTTGGAGGGCTGGGATTTTTTCGTTGGATACTTAAAGAATCTGGCTTACTCTGGCTTGTTTCTCCTAACTGCATACCCTAGCTTTAATCAACCATTTAGAAATGTTGAGTTGAATTGTACACCTCCTCCCTAATGGGGCACGCGTTATTCAAAATGGAGGAGAGAGGCGGGCGAGAACAACACTTTAAACCGGTCTCCTGCACCTTTAATCACAGCAGCACGGCCACTACAACCGCCGCCCCTTTAAATGCCGACCTCTCATTGGCTAATTAGCCAATCAAGCAGAAATAGCCCGCCCCCACAGGGCCTCTCCGGGGTGCTGTTATTACACCGCTCTCCCAGAATCCTCAGCTCCCCAGTTCCCTGGATTAATGTTCATCAACATCACCTCCAGACCCCCGGTACACATGCCCACACACACGCATGCACACACACACACACACACATGTGCACACAAACATGTGTGCCAACACACACATGCAAACCCACGCGTGTCCACACGCACGCATGGTCACACACACGCATGCCCACACGCACGCATGGTCACACACGTGCACATCAGTGGTGGTGTGGGGACTACAGACGGCAGGCATGCTGATGAGCCCCCCCCCCCGCAACACACACACATGCCCTCCCTCACAGACCACCCCCCCCCTCCCCTCCCACCTGTAGAGTGACCAGCCATGCAAAATTTTACCAAAGAGGCAAATTCGGCCAACACATATGCAGCGCTGTGAGCCCCCCCCCCCCCCTCTATACTGGAGGTGAAGGGCGGTTCCAGAGACCTGGAGAGACTTGTTATGTTCACATTCAGGCAGCATTTCAGCGTAGATCCACATATAGAACAAATCCCAGAGGCACCCATTGTTTATACCCGACCAACACACACACACACACACACACACACACACACACACACACACACACACACACACACACACACACACACACACACACACACACACACACACACACACACACACACACACACGGTTATACGTACACACACACACACAATAACAAACACATGGGTACGTACACACACATAATGACACTCACATGCACGTGCGCACACACTCAATTACACACACATGGCTGCGCACACACACAATAACACACACATGGCTACGCGCGCACACACCAAACCCACACAAATGCCAAGACACATTCGCTCTCTCGCTCAGTGTAAATATTAGATTAAAGGGACGGACGCAAAATAATGCTTTCAAAGTTGTGTTTCTAGAGTCTCTAGAGACCTGAGCAGGCGAGCACAGCATTGCTATGTTCCAGTCTCTGAGGTTCATCTATCCACTGCTACGTTCTTCTAGTCCCCGTGGCGTCCTCTACCCAAACAATAGGATTCTGATTCGTGCTACAGACATGAACCAGTATTCAGGCTCCGCTGCTATGGGCTTTAAACACGCCCGGTGTATTCACGGACGAGGACTCTTATGTAACTCATCACTGCTCTCAGGAGTAATATCCAGCACTAAAACCAACTGAGAACTGATACGCAACCATCTGTTGAATACATACCACCCCAATCCAGTCCCAGATCACCTCAATCCATAAGATACGTTCAAGTTAAACATATAATCCTTGTTCATTTTGTATTTTTAATAGCTATAAAAAAAAAATATATATATATATGCACACATTAACCATTTACAGATCCTGATCTATTCTAAAATACCCTTACAAAAGATATATAGAACTAAATGAATGTTGCTTAACCAAATATATTCAAAGCATATTCAAGAAATATATCTGTCAACATTTACTATACCAGACTAGTGAGATTTAAATTGTTTTTTCAAAATGTGTTCTGATCGCCCATATTTGCTCCAGTGCTTGTTCGGTGAGGGATGACTGCAGGCATGCTTTAGAGCTCAGCACCATCTATATAGAAGCTATAGATAGTCCTCCCCTGGTTCCCCCCCGGTCCTCAAACTACCGCACATCACACCCACAGGCAAACACCCATCAACACCTGCCTGAATCCACACCTAAAAATACACCACTGAAGACCACTGAGATGGATAGATCTATAGAGCTGCAGAAAGAGGTAGACATACAGATCTATAGAGCTGTGGAATGAGGTCGCTATATAGATACATAGACGGTTAGATACATAGATCTGCATGAATCCACACCTAAAAATACACCTCTGATGATCACTGAGATGGATAGATCTATAGAGCTGCAGAAAGAGGTAGACATACAGATATAGAGCTGTAGAAAGAGGTAGACAGTGAGATACATAGAGCTATAGATAAATAGAGCTGCCTGAATCCACACCTTAAAATACACAGACATACCTCCCAAAGCCATGCCCCCAAAACACTAGCTTGCTAGCTGTAGCGGTAGCATCAAACCCAAGCTCCTAGCATCAAACCTCTTGAGTCCTTTGACCAGTTGTAACAATATGGTGTTTTTTAACTACGCTAATACACACACACACACACACACACACACACAGAGACACACACACACATACACACACACACACGTGCGCATGCGCGCGAGCGTGCGCAGCAATAACACTGAGTATAAGACAGCAAACAAAGGAGACTCAGGGACACTAATTAAAGATTGAATAAACACACAAGTACATATAGTATACACAAGTATATATAAATAACGCTATTCAGTTATGTTACATCCTCTATCCCTACATCCGTCTCTCCCTCTCCATCTCACCTTTGATGAAGTGGAAATATATATCAACTCTATCTAAATCTCTATATATATATCTCTATATCCAACTGCTCTCACCCTAAAAAGTATAACAAAGTTGCCGTGGGTCGTAGCCATGGGGATAACTCCTCCCCCCCATCCTTCTGAGAACTCTCAACCTGCAACTTTATTGCAGACTGTTCCTTCCAGAGAGCACGAAGCTCTCAGCCTCCCAGAGCCAAGATGGCTGCCCTCATGGAGGTCAAGTTGAGCTAAAAGCCCCCTTCTCTACCGCCCTCGGAACGGGGGGGGGGGGGGGGGAACTGAGGTGGCTGTTTCTCTGTGGCCCCTCCCGCCGTTCCGCCATCAAGGGCCCCTCACTCCTTTCATTATCGGGAGGTTATCCAGGTGACCCCCTTCAGCCAGTGGGCCTCGTCGGGCAGAAACCAACAGCACAGCCATCCGACGCTAGGACATAGCGAGAGTGGACGAATTCATTTCCACCTGAAGTAAAGGTCATGGACAACATGTTTTTCGGAGTGGATCCCACCGGCGTTATCGGGCGGAAGGTCTGTCTGACATCTGCCGAGGACCTGGGTCAACATTGGATACCGATACAGGGAAGTAGAGCAAAGAAATAGAGGCGTCAAGAGAGGCGGATTAAGCGGAGTATCTAAACAAAAACTGGAAATCGAATGCAAAGCGATGCAAACAGGACCAACGTGTTGAGACTGAAACAGGTGAAGCTCTCCAGATCTATTTGACCCTCTACTGAGAGGTCAGGGCCATCAGACCAGAATGACACCAACCACACTGGACGGCTCGTCACAGGCCCGCACAGCCTGAGACATCAGACTCTTGTATCACTTTATCAGAGCATTGGATTTACTCAACTGTGCCAGAAGAGAATTTCCTCAAATAAAAGCTTGTCAAATAAATTGCCTGCCCTAGCTCTAAGCCATCAAGAATTCACGGAGCTGTGGGGAGGTGTGATTAGGCTGCCATTTTACCGTCTCCCTTTTTAGCAGAAACTTTTAACTGAAGTGAATTTGAGACACTTGTCACCAGTAAGGAGCAGGTAGAGGTGAGGCCGTCTTACAGGAACCCTGCAGCTAGACCCCAGGCATTAGTGACCAAACCCAGGACCACAGCCACCGGAATATCCCTCCCCCCAATGCAGATTGAATTATATTTGAGCAGAAGACAGGACCGCACCGACTGACACTTGAATTCGTTGCAGTTTTCTTCCCTCGAAATGAGAGTGAAGCTCTCTAATATATAACAGCTTTCAGTACCAGCAGCAAAGTGCTCACAGCCGAGCTTCAAGATAATGACAGGGAGGAGAAACACACACACACACACACACACACACACACACACACACACACACACACACACACACACACACACACACACACACACACACACACACACACACACACACTTGAAGACAGCTCTTAGAAAATCAATCATTCCCAACTCATGAAACAAAGCAGATTTATGCCGAGTCACACCATCAAAATTCCTCACTCACATGGAGGCAAGTATTAACAAACACGAACATACACACACGCACACGGGCACAAACACACACACACACACACACACACACACACACACACACACACAATCACACACTCAAACACCTGAAGGAACATTATGTAACATTATGTAAATAAAAGGTGGTCATCGCTCATTCAAGAAAAATATGTCCTCGCCTTAAACGACTCACACAGACACACACAGACACAACGCTCAAATACAGGCGCACACTGTTTCCTTCCATTGTGGGATAATCACGGTGGTGCTGTCCTGCCTGGACAGGGATCTGTACAGGTACTTGTAGCGACCTGTACAGGTGAACAAACGACAGGTAACCCACCCGTACAGTTAAACCACCTGTAGTGCTATGCATGCAGAATATTCCACAGGTTCTATCCACAGGTTGGCGTTTGTTTGCATTGAAATGTAAACAGGGGTTCAAAGAATGCACAACCTTGCAGCGAGAAATATGGGCATGCCTGCTTGGCTTATCTCTCTTCGCCACACACGTCATCCCCTCCCCCTCATGTGTGTGTGTGTGTGTGTGTGTGTGTGTGTGTGTGTGTGTGTGTGTGTGTGTGTGTGTGTGTATTATGTGTGTGTGTGTGTGTGTGTGTGTGCTTGTGCATGTGTGTGCGTGTGGTGTGGCGTGGAAGCATAAATGTGACACAGCTGCATTCATTATAAAAATGGGCCAGATCCCAGGAGGGACTCAAGTACCGCCACACACACACACACACACACACACACACACACACACACACACACACACACACACACACACACACACACACACACACACACACACACACACACACACACACACACACACACACACACACACACACACACCTGCAGCTCACGCTGATCCATCATCATTAGTTCTAGTCATGGCTGAATCACCATTCCCCACTTTACACCATCAAAATCACCTCTCACTGAGGTTTTTAACCTGCTGCTAACACACAAACACACACACACACACACACACACACACACACACACACACACACACACACACACACACACACACACACACACACACACACACACACACACACACACACACACAGTGTGAATCCTGGTACATTGGAACTTAGACAGCTTGGACTCATCCACTGAGGTGATCCACTATGACAGTAACCATGAAAGAGTAACCATGGTAAACGGTAATTGGACTGCATTAATGTCGCGCTTTTCTGACCAGTGGCCACTCAAAACGCTTTTACAATATTGCCTAACATTCACCCATTCATTCACACTCTGACGGCAGTGTCAACCATGCAGGGTTGCGCGACAGCCAGCTCGTCGGGAGCAGTCAGGGTGAGGCGTCTTCTGGGGAGTCACATGAGCGGCCTTTGGTTCCGCGTCTCCGGTTCCATTCAGGGTTTGAAGGGTTTTGTTCCGTTTTGTTTGTTTTCGGACCGTTTTACATGGTCGTTAAACGTCCTAATGATCCGTTTATCAGGATGAGCCAGGCTGGCCCACCTAGTGAGGACCAGGGGAGCACGGCGGAGGGCCTGGGGGTGGGCAGTGAGACGGGTTCTGTTGAAGTTGCCATGTTTTGATTCTGTCACATGCTCGGCTATCGCACGCTAGGATTTCACACGCTAGGCTAGCTCATGCCAGGGGGGTCATCCCTATGTTCCCCCCCCGGGTGCAAAGGGTTAGGGTCAGGTTTAGGGTTAGGGTGAGGGTGAGGGTGAACCCTAAACCTAACCCTAACCATAACCAATCGGAGGAGAGCCATTTCTAACCAATCACAGGCGAATCAGAGGCGAAAAAGGCGGTACTTGCCCCTACCATCCTACGAAAAAAAGATTTGCTCACAGGTTCCTATGTTCCCCGGTCACATACAAAGCGGGGAACATAGGACCCGGGAAACATAGGTACGCTCCCATGCCAGGCCAGCATATGCTAGGCTAGCCTGGGTTAGCCTGTGTGCCTGTTTTTATGCATGCATAAATATGTGTAGACGTAAAGTGCATGCGTGCGTGAAATAACTTTTCTTAATTATTATCTGAATATATATGAGGTTGTTTCATAACTGTGAATAAACGAGAGCTACAATTCAAGTCCTCCCTCCCTCCTTCCCTCTCTCTCGCTCCTGCTGATATTCCTGTGACTCCTGCCCACCTGCGCTCTCTGTCTGAGACTCGATTCGATCCACTCCACAAATAAACACCCTCCGACTCTTCAACTCTGTCCCTCTTTCTGTCCCCCCCCTCCGCTCTCGCCGTCCATACGTTTCACCTCTGCTCCGTCCATCCTTCATGTCCTGTCAACACCGTCCACCTAGCTAACAGCCCCATAAACGCGCATGTAGGCACGTGTACCAACACACACACACACACACACACACACACACACACACACACACACACACACACACACACACACACACACACACACACACACACACACACACACACACACACACACACACACACAGCTGACCTTTGCATGCTATCTTATGCGGCTAATCGAATCAAGATGATCCATGCAGCTAATGGGGAGGAATAGCACCCTGACCAGCATGGCAGCAAACATAGCTACGTCCGATAGCAACATGCTCTTCAAACATGGGATGGGAGAGAGAGAGAGAGAGAGAGAGAGAGAGAGAGAGAGAGAGAGAGAGAGAGAGAGAGAGAGAGAGAGAGAGAAAAACGAGATAGAGCGAGGAAGAGAGGGACTGATGATAGAGACAGAAATAGATAGAGGGAAAGAGAAAGAGAAAGAGCTATTTTTATCATTTATTTTTCGTCTGTTTCTTTGCACATGCTTTGGCAATCTAAACGCTGGATTCCCGTGCCAATTCAGCTTTCTGAATGGAAATCTGATTTAAATTAATGGACAAGATTCAACGGGCTGAGGAGAGAAAGAGAAAGATATCTGAACAAAAGTCGTCCATTTATTCCAAGAGGGGAAAAATACCAAAGCAAATACGAGATTGGTTTCATCTCATTACCCAGAGACAGACACAGAGCCGACCAATCGGCTTTGAGCACGACCAGGCACACACACACACACACACACACACCCCACTGTCTACTCAAACACACAGACAGTCGCCAACAGCTCTATTCATTTTCCATTGACTGGTAGACAAACCAGAAACCAAGGAAATAAAACACAGACCGACGAGCAAACTTGCCTCCTCCGGGACATCCAGACCAGAGCAAATCTTGGCTGCGAACGCGCGCCAGTTATTGACTAACGCGCCTGCCAGTCTCCGACGTCTGTTGTCCTGTTTACCGAGCGCTCAGAGGAAGCTCTTGCTAGGTTTCAAAGGAAAAACATGCCTGATGTCTGGCAGCTCAGACCCCAGAGGAACAACGTAGCTACATCTGAAGCTTAGCTTTAGCCCTGATCCACACCACAACACCTTCCGCAACTTCTGTAGCTTAGCTTTAGCTCTGCTCCAGATTCAGGGCACCTAGCAGACGCTTTTATCCAAAGTGCCTTACAAAAAGTACATTTGTCAGAAGAAAGTATCGCTGTCGGTACAGTAAGGATGTTCATAGAACCAAGTGCCAGGCCCTTTCAATTGCTAGTTTAAAACATTCCACGTACACAACAGAGATATCTAGGATAAGATGCTAACCAAGTAAGTACTACAACTAAGCATGACACACAATAAGTGCGTACATTGAGTGCCAAGACGTACAACATACTGTACACCAAGTAGGAGGTGTGGGAAGGGGTGGCTATCACCCTACAGATGATGATGTCCTCACCCTACATGCTCCTGAATGACTGTGTGCATCTGTGTTGCTTTGCGTGAAAGCGTCTGCCAAATAATCACCATAAATGAGTTCATTCCTCCAAGTATGGCTTGAGTTGTTCAACAGACACGTTTATTCCTACCTTGAGTATGGATACTTGTTATTTTGTTATTATTTTCTTCTATTTTATTGAGTTCTCGTAGTGAGTTCACAAGGATCTTAGAAGAAACTCGCAGACTGAAGGCGTTGCCGTGGAGACTGGTTACACAGTGACAAAGCGAAGGTCAATCAGAACGATCAAAACATTCACTCAATCAAATAAAACGTCTATTCTAGAAAACGTTTTGCTGTAATGAAAGCAACATGGCACCGTCTCTGTTATAAACTGTTACCTGACAGATATACATAGATATATTCACACACACACACACACACACACACACACACACACACACACACACACACACACACACACACACACACACACATAGATATAGATATAGATATAGTCGACTAAGTGACTTAACGTTACGTTACTACCTCGCTGCCTGGCAGCATTAATTCTAGTCAGTTAAACTAGTTACCAATTTTTAATGTACACTTTCACATTTTTCGAAGACTTTTAATTTCCTTTTCAGGTCTCATCTTTCAACAGAACACGTCCACACTTTGATTTGGCTGAACAGAAGTGAGTAATGAGGTTAGTAAGTAGTACCACTTTGTTGGATAATTCAACTGTTAAATTAAATCAGTAATTGTCATCGTTTTGTTATTGTAGTTATCCTGATGACGGTTTTTTTCAGAGTTGTTTTCATGTTTTTTTTTCACGGTCAAAATGCAAGCCAAGTTTTGACTGTTTTTTTGACCTAGTCCTAGTCATTTAAGACACTTATGTTTAAACGTCCGGGGATTCAGTCGCTTGGCACATCCCGACACTCAACTTTTACACCATACATGCATTTTATATATTCCTGTCCAGGTTGTGTGAGGATTTACAGACAGGAAGCAGCAGTAACATAAACCTTAACCGCACGCACAATCACCTTCTCACCAATCACCACCAAAACGCCATTTCCTTATTTAAATGGTTAATAAAATGAAACATTTAAAAATAACCTTCTGTTCACACTTATGCTAGCGTCCGCAAACACTAGCAGGTCGGAGCGGGCGAGACAGAGAGACAGAGACAGAGACAGAGACAGAGAGAGAGAGAGAGAGAGAGAGAGAGAGAGAGAGAGCGAGAGAGTGTGAAAGTGAGAGCGAGAGAGTGAGAGTGAGAGTGAGAGTGAGAGTGAGAGAGAGAGAGAGAGAGAGAGTCTGTTGTCGGCTCTGTCCGTCAAAATCACAGCAGATGACAAGCCCGGTTGCCCTGGCAACGGCTGGTCGGATCGCAGGCAGAGAGAGATTTTGGAACTCGCCACATGTTAGTCTTTGTTCACGGCTGACTCTTCTGACAGGTAATATTTACCTGTCGCCAAGGCAACGCACACACAAACCAACGAGTACACAAGAGATGGGGGAGATGGGAGTAAGGAGAGGAGGACAGGAGGGGGGACGAGATAAGAAGATAAGGACGGAGAGAAGATGATGTGAGGGGAGGAGACAAGGAGAGAGGATGAGAGAGAGCAGAAAACACTGGAGATTCACATACCATTATAGACTTCATGTTCCCCCCCTCCACCCCTCTCTCTCCTGGTACTCCCCTCTCCCTCCCTCTCTCTCTCTGTGTCTCTTTCCATCACATGCTGACCATGTCTAACCTCTCAGTCCCCCTTCCCCCCCCCCCCCCCCCCTCTTCGAACGGCTGAGCCAACCAATTAGAGCGCCCCAAAGCTCTCAGGTGATGGAGGCTCTCATGAGGCTGTGGTGCCTTTTACTGGTCAGACTGGTGCCTTTTACTGGTTAGCACTGGTGCCTTTTACTGGTCAGCACTGGTGCCTTTTACTGGTCAGGACTGGTGCTTTTACTGGTCAAGGCGAGTGGTGAATGACTGGCATGGTGACTGTCTAGGTGACCGGCCGACTGACTGACTAGGTGAATGACTAATTGCCCGTTTGGCCGACTGGCTGACCACGTAAAGGTGGACGTGGCTGAGGTTCATGCCAAGGTTTCCCCGTTCATGTTTGTGTTTTCGTCCTCAGACGCTGGACTCTCCTTCCTTCCTCCCCCGGTTCTCCATCGCTCCGTTCCTCTGAGCCATCTGAACAGCCTCACTGAGATCATACGTGCAGACAGACGGACGGACAGCTCCCGGTGAGAGGGGTGGAAGGACGGGGAGGGAGACCAGAGAGCAGGAGGAGTCGCCGGAGGGAACAGGCAGGAGGAGGTGTCGGAGGGGGAGGAGGTGTTGGAGGAGGAGGAGGAGGAGGAGGTGCGTAAGGAAGGAGACGTAGGAGATGAACGCAAAGTTCACGCGGCATGACACGAGCGTTGCTCGGCAACCCCTCGGTAGGTTGGATCACAACCCTTCATCTCTGTTCACCACATCGAGAACGCTGTCATACGGCCACCGTGAAGACTTCGGGCTCCGCGGGGAAACATGATTCACTCGTGTCTGAGTTCCTGTTTATTTGTGTGTTGAATAATTAACTTCAATTGCATGCAAGTTAATTAAGTGAATTAACCGAACACTGAATTAGCCATCCCGTTGACATATAGTTAAACCTCAGCATCAATGCATTCAAATGCAACTTACTAGCATAGCATTTGCTAGCCTAGCATGTCATAGCCTCGTATGACATAGCCTGGTATGTGATAGCCTAGCATGTGATAGCCTAGCGGGTTAGCCTAGCGTGTGCTAGCCTAGCGTGTGATAGCTTAGCATGTGGGGGAGCTTTGTCTGAATGTAGCCTCGACGCAGACCGACGCAACATAATGCAACCAAGTATTAGTTGGAGAAGATAAACAAGGAAAACTTGGATTTGAGGTCAGAAATACAACGGGTGACGGCTTTATGGAATCATACCTCACGCTCGGTAACGGCTAGTCAATGGAGCTGATGAAGGAGAGACAGAAGGCTAATTGATAGCTTCCGAAATAACAACATGATCCCGGCAGACCTTAAATTGAGCGTTTTTTGCCATACGAATCGATCAATCAAAATGATCAACAATATTGATTTCATACGGCATACGCAATAAGACGATTAAGGCAATAAGCCGGCATTTCCTGCTAGAAGATAACCCCCACACACACACAAACACACACCTTATACCAGAAACACACACACACAGACTCAAGGATGCACACACACAGATTCAATGACACACACACACACACAGACTCAATGACACAAACAAACACACACACACACACACACACACACACACACACACACACACACACACACACACACACACACACACACACACACACACACACACACACACACACACACAGCAGGCAACAACTTCTGAATGTCAAAACTCTGAAGTGTCATCATATACATCAACACACAGACACAAACATTACACCATAATAACACACACACACACACACACAATCATCACACCCTATACATACAGCCCCCCCCCCCCCCCCGCTGCCTCCACTCCCACACACTCCAACACACACCCATGCACACAGTCAATCAATGGCTCTCACCTCTGACGGTCGCTAAGCAACAGCACACATCCAAAGATTGTTTACAAAGCCCCGAGCAGGGGGAGGGGTGTGGTCTATGAGGGGGGACTCCATGACCCCCCCCCCCATGACCCCCCCCCCCATGACCCCCCCGTGCCGGTGCGCGTGGTGAAGTGGTTTAGCTCACATGACGGCGTTGACTCCAGACAGCTGCTGGAACATCTGCAGACCGCAGCCGACCAGCAGAGCGCGACGCGTCGGGCCGTAGGTCAGCATCCTCCACAGCACGGGGCCCTCTGGAGCACAAACACACACACATTTATGTATACAAACACACACACACCCACAGATATAAACACACACATGCACACAGATTAATATATACAAACACACACACACACACACATGCACACACACATTAATATATACAAACACGAACACACCCACAGATATAAAACACACACACACACACACACATTAATCTATACAAAAACACACACACACACACACACACACACACACACACACACACACAAACGCACACATTAATATATACAAACACACGTACACACAAACACACAGATATAAACACACACACAAACACAGACATAAACACACACACACTGTGGCAACCCGGCATGGTGAGCGAACGACCTCCTCCCAAACAGGACACAACTTTGCTGGGCAAAAGCCAAAAAGGCATGTTTAATCCAAAATCAAACAAAGTCAATTACTGAAAATAATACAACAACAAAAAAACCTGGGAGGAATCGACGGCCCTTTCCCCCGTGGGTGGAATCCCGTCACCCACGAGGACCGGTCTCTCCGTACAGGAGCTCCAGGGCTGGGAGAGCCCTGGATGAGTGGAGAAGCGGGCTATCTAAAAACTGCAAATCGCATTACTCCAGTGTATGAAGTGACACACACATGATGATTCTGAAGTGCATAGTGAACCAATGTGGGTCACCAGACAACTTTAACACTTGTAACACTCATTTATCGCCGTATCGCCCGGGTACTCGCAGCGTGGAAACCTATTATTACGTTATTATTCCAAATAATTTTGTGAAACTAGTAAAAATGCCCAACCCTACTTAGCATAAAATCGCAGCGTTTTCATTGGCCGTCGGAAGCCGCTGAGTTGGGAGGAAGTGATGCGTATGACTGACAACATTTGCACGGTGTTAACCTGGTGAAATACAATTGGTTGTTCCCCGAGGAACACAACAGTGGCCTGATATTGGATTAGCCAATAGGAAACCAGCCTGGCCTGAGCCACTGAGAGAATGGTGAAGACCTAATGAAAGCTAACAGAGATAAAGTGAAGGGCGCACACATGCGCACACATACTTGTAAGCATGCATGCACGTACACACACACACAAACACAAACACCAGGAATAGCTTTAATTCCACTATTAAGCTAATCAGTTGAGAGCTCCTCTGAGCTAGCAAGTCATCAACATCCAACCAGTCTGATGAACTCCCACGGGAGGGGGAGAGAGGAGGAGGGGGAGAAGGAGATAGGGAAGATGGGGGGAAGGGGAGGAGAGAGATTGATAGAGATGAAGAGGTTGGCTATTTAGAGGGCAAGAGAGAGAGAGAGAGAGAGAGAGAGAGAGAGAGAGAGAGAGAGAGAGAGAGAGAGAGAGAGAGAGAGAGAGAGAGAGGAGAGAGAGAGAGAGAGAGAGAGAGAGAGAGAGAGATTGGCTTGGCTATCGAACAACAGCCAATCACAAACAAAGAGGCCTAATCAGGCGGGACAAGGGGCCTGATGGACAGCTCCCCCTAACGAGAGAAATGATTCCATCCAGCGAACAACATGTCCATCAACCTCCCCTCTGTCTGTCATCCTTCATCCTGTGGTACTGTTTCACTCTTCATCATTCAGCAGATGCTTTCTCCAATGTGTCGTTGCGGAGCAGGGAGTGGTGGGGGGGGGAAGACATCGGGGATCGAACCCAGAACCTTTCTGCCGAGAGGAAGACACACCCTTCTTCAGAGAGGAATACACAACAACTAGACAACATGCCCCTCACTCAGTGGTCATATTCTGTACACTACAAAGGATCTGAAAGTCAAAAAATATTATCGAAAACTTCATTATTTTCTCCCATCCTGTCTTCCTCTCATCCCCTCCTCCCCTCATCCACTCATCCTCTCATTACCTCACCCCCCCCTCCCCTCCCCTCGCCCCCTCTCCCCTCCTCATCCGCTCATCCTCTCACCCCCTCCTCCCTATCTCCTCCCCCCCTCATCCTGTCATCAGGGACCGATGCTCCTCTGCCTCTGGGTAATGACCTCGGCCATCACGTCAAGCCGTCAGTGCCACGCTGTGATTGGCCGCTGACCGCGGCCCGGTCCGCTGTATGCCGATGAGGGGACGTGGCTTTTATGGTTGCTAGGATACGCACCGGCGACAGGTGGACACAAACACAACAGCCAGAGCATTCTCCGCAGCACCTGAAGGCACACACACACACGCACACACGCAGCCACACGCACACACGCATCCACACACACACTTGACTTTGAAAATCTATGGATGGATGGATGGGTGAATGGATGAATGGACAAATGGATCAATAAGTGAATGGATGGAATGATGGATAATGTGAATGGATGAATGGATGGATTGATGGATTGATAGGTGGATGGATCGATGTGTGGATGGATGATGGATGATGAATGGGTGAATGAAAGCTGGGATCCGGGGTCAGCCCATTGGGCAGGTGAATAACGGTCGGGGTACATATCAAAACCATTGTTTGACCATGGTCCGCCACGGTCCAACACCTTTACTGAAACCAGCAAAAGAAAGCATAATGTGTAAAGGGACGACAAAAATCAAATACAAAAAACGCACCAATAAATGGGCTGCTACCATAGCAACAGTGCAGGCTACACACACGCGCACACACACACACACACACACACACACACACACACACACACACACACATTATCAATTCTATTTCCAGTTTGCAACAAGAGGTTATTGTCTGCACCTTCAAACGAGTCTTCACACCAGAGCAAGGTTTCATTGCTACACACTCCGTGAAACGTAATTATCACATCTTATGGAGAGTCTAAACCCCACGCTGGCCCGGGGACAGAGAGGCAGAGAGAGAGAGAGAGAGAGAGAGAGAGAGAGAGAGGGAGAGACAGAGAGAGAGAGAGAGACAGAGAGAGAGAGAGAGACAGAGAGACAGAGGGACAGAGAGAGAGAGAGAGAGACAGAGAGAGAGAGAGAGACAGAGAGACAGAGAGAGAGAGAGAGAGAGAGACAGAGGGACAGAGGAGAGAGAGAGAGAGAGAGACAGAGAGAGACAGAGGGACAGAGGGAGAGAGAGAGAGAGACAGAGAGAGACAGAGGGACAGAGGGACAGAGAGAGAGAGAGAGAGAGAGAGAGAGAGAGAGAGAGAGAGAGAGACCGAGAGAAATGATTAAAGAGAGAGAGAGAGAGAGAGAGAGAGAGAGAGAGAGAGAGAGAGAGAGAGAGAGAGAGAGAGTGTTAGGGGGGAAAGTGGGTGAGACAGAGAGCTGGAGAGCTCATCAAGAGAGATCTGTCATCACTCTCCTCCACTCAGCCCTCCTCTTTCTCACTCCTCTCCCTGCGCCCCCTCCTGCCCCTCTGCTTTCCTCCATCATCCCTTCCCTCCCCCTCTCCCCTCTATTGTCCCTCCCCCTCTCCCCTCTATTGTCCCTCCCCCTCTTCCCTCCTCACCTTTCCTCCCTCCTCCATCATTTCATCCCCGTAGATGATGTTAGATGATGTTAGCTGCAGTCTATCCTATAGGCGAACAGCTACAGGGATGAACAAGAAATAAGATCTGATCTGAGGAGGAAACCAAACAGAGACAGAGAGCATTAACCTGTGGGCCTGTTGTTGGCTTCTGTTAGACTGACTGTTAGTCTCTGCTAGACTGACTGTTAGTCTCTGTTAGACTGAATGTTAGTCTCTGTTAGACTTAGACTGAGTGTTAGTCTCTGTTAGACTGTTAGATTGACTGTTAGTCTCTGTTAGACTGTTAGACCCTGTTAGACTGTAAGAGTGTTAGACTGACTGTTATGCCGCTTTTCCACCGCACATGTAGCTCGACTCGACACGACTCGACACGACACGACTCGACACGGGTAGCAGCACGGGTGCTTTTTCCACCGCAAATAGTACCTCCTGGACGTGGCGGGGTCGGCTGCGCGAAAGGGCCGTGACGTATTTGTGTACGCGAGAAGTGGAACATGTTGGCTGCGGCGCTGCTATGGATGTTACCAGCATGTCGCTCTCGTGACTTCGTCACACTCTCTGGCCAATCAGTCGCCGGCCGTCTGCCGACGTCACCTTTTAGCATCGGCTCAGCTCGCTTGGAACCTAGAGCGAGTAGGTACTAGAAAAAGCCAGCCACTTCAGGTACCAGATACCATGGTACCGCGGTGGAAACGCAAAAAATGCGAGCTGAGTCGAGTCGTGTCGAGTCGTGTCGAGCTGGTACCATGCAGTGGAAAAGCGGCATCAGTCTCTGTTAGACTGAATGTTAGTCTCTGTTAGACTGACTGTTAGTCTCTGTTAGACTGAATGTTAGTCTCTGTTAGACTGTTAGACCCTGTTAGACTCTGTAAGAGTGTTAGACTGACTGTTAGTCTCTGTTAGACTGAATGTTAGTCTCTGTTAGACTGTTAGACTGACTGTTAGTCTCTGTTAGACTGTTAGACCCTGTTAGACTCTGTAAGAGTGTTAGACTGACTGTTAGTCTCTGTTAGACTGAATGTTAGTCTCTGTTAGACTGTTAGACCCTGTTAGACTCTGGAAGAGTGTTAGACTGACTGTTAGTCTCTGTTAGACTGAATGTTAGTCTCTGTTAGACTGAATGTTAGTCTCTGTTAGACTGTTAGACCCTGTTAGACTCTGTAAGAGTGTTAGACTGACTGTTAGTCTCTGTTAGGCTGAATGTTAGTCTCTGTTAGACTGTTAGACCCTGTTAGACTCTGTAAGAGTGTTAGACTGACTTTTAGTCTCTGTTAGAGAATGTTAGACTCTGTTAGCCTCATGTATCAGAATCTGTAAGATTGTCAGACTCATCTGTTAGAATCGTCTGTTAAGATCCGTAACTGCTTTTGTTTGGGCCGACTCGGCTCAGCCAATCGGCCGTCACTCTGCGCCCCAGAACCTTCCGGCACAGTCCTCCCGCCTGGTGTATTAGGCTGGCTTTGAGTAGTGCTGTACCCAATCATTTAGTCCACTATAACACAGCCCCCCGGCCCCCAAAGATGACCACTCTACCCCGCCTAGACCACCTCTAACGGACCACCGCTGTAGCACTCAGAGACTCATTAAAAACATTGCTTTTAAAAATTCTCGTTTCTAAAAATATATCAATGGAAAAAGGGTCCCAATCTTTAGGGAAATTAATTTGTGGCTGGGCTGGATCCATTGTGTGGCGCCTGAATCACAGCGTTCCTGGTCTCCTTCTGTCCGTCTCCGTGTTCCAACCCCATCCCTGCTTTTGTGAAATATTTCATTTATTCATCAGAACTGAACTCACTGTGTGGACTTTCACATCTCTTCATCTCTGCTGTAATTATTAGTCTACGAGGAGAATTCAAAGTCAAGAGCTCGATGCAGACCGCTTGATGTTCAAACAGAAATCTGTCTTTTAACCAAAAGGTTATTTGTAGAGAGAAACAACAAATAACGAGCTAACCTAACACAGTTCGCCCAACTACAACCAATGAATGAACTGACGGGAAACTAAAGCGTGACGAACGTCCTGACGACAAGGATCGTATGAGGTCTTCAACAGGAGGCTGAACAAAAACAGATAAAAGGTCCGTCTCAGTGTGCGTTTTAACTGATATCATATCTCACACAACCAGACCAGATTATAACGACACACACTCCACATCAGGACCGGCAGGGACTTATCTTAGATGTGCCCCAACACCTGAGGGAATGCCAACTCCCACCAGCCCAGCTCGCTCTAAGGGAACAGCTCCTCAAAGAAGCACATTCCCCCGGCTGGAGCACACATCCTCATCGTCACCGGCTTCCATCCCATAATATCCACAGCACAACCTGCAGGCCCCCTGGAGCGAGATGGCCTAGACCGGCTCTTTTCAGACCTGCGTCTGAAGTCATAGCAAGTGGCTCTGGGTGAAAAGGTCTGATTAACGCCTGAATATTAAGATAAACCGTTTATATGAGGCTGGAAACTGAACTGACGCAGGCCACAGCAGCAGGATTCAGTTAACACACAATCACCCATTCACCCTCTCTCTCTCTCTCTCTCTCTCCTGGAGGAGGAGGAGGATGCAATCAGAGCTCATTGAGGCTAAGGCAGCTCGTTAAGGACGGGAGGCTCCTCCCCTTCGCCTCACAGCGTTCAGGAGACATCAGAGAGCCGTCCAACCTGCAGGTTCAGCTGGGATCCGAACACTACTGGATTAAATCAAACGTGCTTTGGGTTGAGGAGTGTAGGACGGGAGGGGGGGGGGGGGTGCGTGTTATCCCCATGGTTACGACCCACGACAACCTTGTGATACTTTTTTAATACCTTTTTTAACACCTTTATCGTTCTCACTGAACGTGTGAACGTTTTTAATAAGCGATGTTGTACATGAAATTCACGACACACCGTAGAGTTGTACTATAGGTGTCTGCGAAGCCTCACCCTCGCTCGGACCCAGTCATTAAATCAACTCATATAAAGCTCAGAGCACAGGGAGCTTCACCATCCGCACACGGCGTAGCGTTACACTATAAGTCATACTATGGGTTTAGACATGGAGGCTCAGCATCAGGGTCGGACGCCCCAGTCCAGTGCGGGTCATAGAAGGCCCTCAGAGAGGCCCTTTCACCTCAGGAATCGTCAGGAAAGAAGAACGCGACCTGCGTCAGATAGCGTTTTTGAGAGACTGGCAAATGGATAGGATTTTTTCTCCCGTTTTCGTTAGGGTCTTCCATTTCAGTAGCAGTGATAAAAGGTGGTCACTATGTTGAGGATCAAATAAGACATGTAACCACGTATATAAACACGTTGAAAACGATACTAATACGATTTTGGGTTGAACTTGGGCTCAAAGCGAGCACAAGTTAGCATACTTAAATCGTATTCGATGCATGAAATGTAGAATGTTCACACGAACGTAAGCGTTGCGACTCATCCCCTGGTTTATTTGTTTAGTTTCCGTTTCTGGAGTGGGTCAGAAGCCTTTATCGGCCACTAATTAAACGGGTAGCAGAGCGATACTGTAAGACCACATCAATGCGCCACCGCTGAGTTCCTCTCTCACAGCGAGCTGCCCCACATCAACCAGCACTACCTCTGGGTTATTGACGAGCACTTCCACAGAGGTCACGCTGTGTGTCCTGAACACCAATCAAATGTCAGCGAGGGCGGGGCTTGTGCAAAAGGTCCACCCAACTCCAGACGGTTGTGGCCTGTACGGGGGGGCTTTAGCTTCACAGTCGGACATGCACACGCAACGCTTTGTTTCTGCGTGACGCTGAGTGTTGTGGACGCTTCTTTTGACCAGCCGTAAGGCGGTGGGAGCTACAGTGTTTAGGACGCAGATGGATTTTGCATTGTTTATTGTTGTTTAGCAAACGGCGGGTGCTAGCTTTGTTTATTGTTGTTTAGCACACGGCGGGTGCTAGCTTTGTTTAGCGTTGTTTAGCACACGGCGGGTGCTAGCTTTGTTTAGCGTTGTTTAGCCCGCCGGTCGCTTCCTTAGCACACCTCACCTCACAATGGTACCATCATCATCACCATCACACCCCGAGGTGTGTAACGGGGGGGGGGGGGGGACGTACGACACACTGTTTCCATGGCAACCAACGTGGCACTTAGAGCTCTTTTATTTTTCCCCGTGTGGGAACACGTACCCACAGACACGCACGCACACACACACACACACACACACACACACACACACACACACACACACACACACACACACACACACACACACACACACACACACACACACACACACACACACACACACACACACACCAACAGACATGCCAACAGACATTTTGTGTAAAATGCACAAAAGGTCAACCACGACTGAGATACCTTTCATAGTAGGTGCTGTGGGTTCATGTTCAATATCACAACAACAACAACAACAACAACAACAACAACAACAACAACAACATAAAAACAACACTCACACCCTAGAGAACTGGACTGGAGAAATACAGACAGATAGACGGACGGACACAGAGACACTCAGAGAGGCAAATGGAGAGCTGACAGATGCAAGGACAGACAGGCAGACAGACAGAAAGACAAACAGGAATACAAAGACACAGGCAGAAAAACAACATACAAACAGAAAGACAAAACGGCAGAAAAACAGGCAGACAAACAGCGACCGTCTGTCTGTCTGCCTGATTGTCAGAGACAGCGAGGCGGTGGGGAGACCCGAACTGACGGACTAAATGACATCCATAAACGGTGACGGACAGAGACAGACAAATAGACGGAGACCCCCGCCCCCCCCCCCCCCCCCCACCTCCTGCGGCCTCCTTCTCCTCCTCCTCGATGCTGCTCTTGATGCTGTCGAACTCCTCGTCGATGTTCTGGTTGCCGCGGATCTGGCTGAGAACTCGCCGGGCCTTCTGGGTGAGGCCGTGCTGCAGCAGCCAGCGCGGTGACTCGGGCAGGAAGAGGAAGCCCACGAACTGGACCAGAGCGGGCACCGCGGAGAGACCCAGCATGTACCTGGAGGAGGGAGGGGAGGGGGGGGGGGGGAGGGGGGGAGGAGAGAGGAGGGGAGAGGAGAGGGGGGGAGGGGGAGAGGAGAGGGGAGAGGAGAAAGGAGAGGAGAGGGGGGAGAGGGGGGGAGGAGAGAGGATGGGAGAGGAGAGGGGGGGGGAGGGGGGGAGGAGAGGAGAGGGGAGAGGAGAAAGGAGAGGAGAGGGGGGAGAGGGGGGGAGGAGAGAGGAGGAGAGAGGGGAGAGGGGGGGAGGAGAGAGGAGAGGATAGGGGGAGAGGGGGGGAGGAGATAGGAGAGGAGAGGGGGGGAGGGGGGAGGAGAGGGGGGAGAGGTGGAAGAGAGAGGAGAGGGGAGATGAGAGGGGGGAGAGGAGGGGGGAGAGGGGAGAGGGGAGAAGGGGAGAGGAGGGGAGAGGGAGAAAGGAGGAGGGGGGGGGGAGGTGAGGAGAGGGGATTGAGAGGGGAGGTGACGGGGGGAGAGGAGGGGAGTGGGTGGAGGGGGAGAGGGAGGAGGGGAGAGGGGAAGGAGAGAGAGATAGGAGAGGGGAGAGGGGGGAGAATACAGGGCAGAGAGAGAGAAGAGATAGAGGCAGAGGAGGGTGGAGGGAGAGGAGGATGGAGGTGGAGGCAGAGTGAGGGAGGAGGGTGAGTGAGTGAGGAGGGAGGAGCGAGAAGAGATGGAAGGGGAACAGGAGTAGAGAGGGGGCGAGGGAGTTGGGAGAGGGAGGAAGAGTTAAAAGAGGAGCAGAGTGACAGAGTAAAGGACGTCTCCGTGCTGCTGCTATAAAACATCTTAAGCCAGAAGAATGGCTCCTTATCTCGTATTAATCCCAGCCAATCAGAGCCTGCCAGTGGAGGCCCTGAGAATAGCGAGGCCATGACATGTACGATACATGAGCTTCATACACAAGAATAGTTGTTGTTCTCTGCCCGTAAAGGTTGGAAACCAATGATCTGAAACCGGCTCTGCTCTGTGTGAAATCGATCAGCAGTCAGAGGGGGAGAAATGATCCACGTAAAGAAATAAAACACACTGCTGTCTCACAGAGACAGAGAGAGAGATAACGGGAGACGGACGGAGATAGATAGAGACAGGCAGAGACAGACCGATAGAGAGACAGAGAGACTGGCAGAGAGAGTGAGAGACGGACAGAGAGAGACAGAGAGAGAGACAGGGAGTCAGACAGAGAAAGACAGACAAACAGGCAGGCAGAGAGACAGACAGGCATAGAGAGAGACAGACAGACAGACAGACAGAGAGAGAAATCCGATAAGAAATGTTAAGGAGTGTTCCATGAAAGAGGAGAGGAAGGGAGGAGAGGGGAGAGATGTTTAAAACATGTTGCTGCAAATGTTAGCTAAAGATTTCATGCGCGAGATGACATTTAGAAGAAAGACAGGAAGTGAGGGTACTTCCAAATTCCAGGAATCAGCAGACAACATAAGGGCTGACTGACACACACACACACACACACACACACACATACACACACACACACACACACACACACTGTAGGTGGTTATCTAATATATATATATATATATATATATATATATATATATATATGTATATTATACACACATACACTTGTAAATAATTGGTGAGTATCGATAATGCGTATGCGTGCTTGTGCACGTCTGTTTGTTTGTGTGTGTGTGTTTGTATGTTAGTGTGTGTGTGTGTGTGTTTGTCTGTTGCAGTGCGTGTGTGTGTGTGCGCACGAGTGTGTGTGCGTGCGTGTATGCGTTTGTGTGTATGTGCGTGCGTGTGTGCGTGTGTGTCCCACCTCCAGCCGTCGTGCGGCAGGTAGCTGAAGGTGGCGTCGAAGAGGCTGGCGGTCAGCTGACCCGCGCTGATGAAGAGCGTGTTGACCGTGACCAGCTGGCCTCTGAGGTGGGGGGGGGACGCCTCCGCGATGTACACCGGCACCGTCATCGACGCGATCCCTGCCGTCGCACAACAAGTAACACATCCCGTTACACCACACTGTCGGTAACGCAACGTAACACATTGCACCACACTATCCCTGCCGTCGGTAACACAACATTGCACCACACTATCAGTAACACACAAAGTAACACATTGCACCGCACTATCAGTATCACACAACGTAACACATTGCACCACACTATCCCTACCGTCGGTAACACAACATTACACCACACTATCAGTAACACACAACGTAACACATTGCACCACACTATCAGTAACACACAACGTAACACATTGCACCACACTATCAGCAACACACAACGTAACACATTGCACCACACTATCCCTGCCGTCGGTAACACAACATTACACCACACTATCAGTAACACACAACGTAACACATTGCACCACACTATCAGTAACACACAACGTAACACATTGCACCACACTATCCCTGCCGTCGGCAACACAACATTGCACCACACTATCAGTAACACACAACGTAACACATTACACCACACTGTCGGTAACGCAACGTAACACATTGCACCACACTATCCCTACCGTCGGTAACACAACATTACACCACACTATCAGTAACACACAACGTAACACATTGCACCACACTATCAGTAACACACAACGTAACACATTACACCACACTATCAGTAACACACAACGTAACACATTGCACCACACTATCCCTACCGTCGGTAACACAACATTACACCACACTATCAGTAACACACAACGTAACACATTGCACCACACTATCAGTAACACACAACCTAACACGTTACACCACACTATCAGTAACACACAACGTAACACATTGCACCACACTATCCCTACCGTCAGTAACACAACATTACACCACACTATCAGTAACACACAACCTAACACATTACACCACACTGTCGGTAACGCAACGTAACACATTGCACCACACTATCAGTAACACACAACCTAACACATTACACCACACTGTCGGTAACGCAACGTAACACATTGCACCACACTATCAGTAACACACAACGTAACACATTGCACCACACTATCGTGGGGAGAGTGTAACCACATGCGGGCATATGTGTTTGGATGGCTGTGTGTGCACGGCAGTGCGTATGTGCAGGTGTGTTCGGGTGCTTTCTTTGCGTGCGTGCAGGTGTATGTTGCATATGCTGTGTGTGTGTACGGGTGCAGGTGCGTGGTTGCGTGTGTATGTTTGTATATGCTGTATGTGTTTGTGTGTATGCATGTGCATGTGTGTGTGTGTGTGTGTGTGTGTGAGTATGCATGTGCATGCGTGTGTTATCCCAAGACTCTCCCCCACGCCGCTGCGTGAGACAGAGGACGGTTCCAGCTGCTTCCTGATCTGGGCTCTATTAATAGTCTCCTCCACCTCCTTCCCCCCAGCCCCCCCCAGCCCCCCCCCCCCCCCCCCCCAACACCACGTGGCTACCTGTTGCTATGGTTATGGCTCACCGGGAAAGCGGGGCCGACGCCTCTAAGCGTGCCCAGGCATGGTGGCAGCGCGGCGGGGAGACGGGTCGATGCGGCAGGGACAGCGGTCGCACCGTCCTCCCCTGTAGCCTAGCTCGTGGCTACGTCCAGCCTCGTATGGAGATGGAGGGGGGCGGACCGCCGCCGTCGACGAGGTGGGAAGGTGTGCATGGCTGGGTGAACGTGTGCATGGCTGGATGAATGTGTGCATGGCTGGGTGAACGTGTGCATGGCTGGATGAATGTGTGCATGGCTGGGTGAATGTGTGCATGGCTGGGTGAATGTGTGCATGGCTGGGTGAATGTGTGCATGGCTGGGTGAACGTGTGCATGGCTGGGTGAATGTGTGCATGGCTGGGTGAATGTGTGCATGGCTGGGTGAACGTGTGTACGAATGGGTGAACGAGTGCATGAACGGGCCAACGTGTCTAGGACTGGGTAAATGTGTGTATGAATGGATGAATGGGTGTATGATGGGTGAATGTGTGCATGAATGGGTGAATGTGTACGAATGGGAGAAGGTGTGTATGAATGGGTGGACGTGTATATGAATTGGTGAACGTGTGTATGACTGGGTGAATGTGTGTATGAATGGGTGAATGTTTGTATGAAATGGTGAACGTGTGTATGACTGGGTGAATGGGTGTATGAATGGGTGAATGTATACGAATTGGAGCCCTCATCTATCCGCCATACATCTAGGTGGACACGCCCACTTGTGATGTCAGAAGACGCCGATTTTCGAAACGGCTTGTAACGGCTAATCACACTCACACCTGGTGGTGTAATATGGGACCTCTGAGTAAAATGAATCAAGGATATTCACAAAATGTAGACGCAGTTCCTTTTAAACATCACTAATCACTAATAGGTGTAAAAAGCGTGTGGCAAAGTCTATCTTAGCGAGACGAGGAGAGTCCTCAGGAGAAGGATGAATCTGATGTGAAGGAATCTTTGCGCTGCTGCTAATTAGCGTTGAGAGTGCGGCTCTTGACTGTGTTCAGTCTCAGCACGCTGGACAGATCCCAGCGCTGAGACATCTCTCCAGGAACGGAGAGAGAGGGGGAGGAGCGAGGGGGATAGGGAGAGAGAGAGAGAGAGAGAGCGGACTAGATGAGTGGAGAAGGTACTGCTGCTGATTTCACAGATGTGCTCTTCCATTACGGGCGTGACGACTGATTGAGGCGAGCGGGGTTTTTGGGAGCTTTCCATTGATTGGCTGGGCTCTGGAGGGATTGACAGGTCGCTTGTATCTGACCTCAGATGACCCCAGGTTACATCTCTTCAGAAAACGGCGTCGTTAGTTCTGGCGGAACACTATAGTTATGTGACCCCCCCATCAGCTGACGGTGTCCGATCAAACGCACGTACACGGATAGGTGGTCGATTTAAGACCTTCCGTCTCAAACACTCAATCTGCGAGGTTAAGTGTGCTGGGCAGAACTTCGCCAACAACACCACACACCAGCCTCCATCACCACCACCAGCCTCCACCACAAGCCTCCACCACCACCAGCTTCCACTAAGTGCGTACTTCAAGTGCCAGGACGTAGAACATACAATAAGTGTGTAAGAGGGGGGTGTGTGTGTGTGTGTGTGGGGGGGGGGGGACGGGGACATATGTATCTGCCTCCCCTGATGTTCAAACTGATGTCCAGCAGACCTGGGGCAGTGGGCCAATCAAAACCGTCGATACGATGCAATGACTGCACAGAGAAGTCCCCTACGGGAGCGTCTTTGAGGCCTTTTCAAAAACATGAAGGACGGCTGGTGCTGATTGGTTCGAAAGCGTATCCAATCGCGACCAGAGGCATTCCGGGCCAGTGCCTTTTGAGAATCCAAAATGAACCGAGAGGTTCTCGACAAATTCGCATTCACGAACCGGCCCGGCGATTGTCAAGCTTAAGCCCAGCGTGTCACGGCGAAAGGTCGGCTCTTTGGGTAATTGGAGCGGGGGGGGCCTGCTGCCATGTTAATACAGCTAGGCTAAGTGGAGCAGGAAAACAAGCCGGCCTCGTTAGTGTCGCTGCTCACTAATTGGGAGCGGAACACCGTTTTGGTCCCAATTATCAGAGTCAGAATTGTACACAGCGATGTTCCTCTCGAAGGTCAGCCCGGAAGGAGAAATATTAACCGAGAGAAGACGAGTTGAACATCATTAATGGTTCCCGCCCTTCCACAGCAAACAGGAGGGGGGGGGGGGGGGGTTGTCACTTTGATGAATAGAGAATAATTGCTGTTATTCTTACAGGAGGAAGAGGAATATCGATAAGATTTTGCGTTTCACAATGAATATCAGTTCTGCCTTTGCATTTTTAACACCGTTGCACGATCTATTTCTAATAAACAAGTTTTGATTGTTCCGTCGTTTTCAACACTATCTTCAGGCACCGCTTTTGTTTTTTAATCAGGCAGACCGCTTGACTCCTTTCTTTTTCATCCTTGCTAACAAAGGGAGTTTTTTCTTGCCTCTGGGTGGCTAGGGTCAGGGAGGTGTCATAAATATATGGCCTGTTAAGCCCTTTGAGACTGTAGCTGTGATTAAGGGCTAGAAAAATACAATTGAATTACATTTTATTCAAGGTGTTTCATCGTGAGACAGCCGGAGAGCGTCCGTTAGCTATAGGAACACAAACATCAGCATGGTGACAAACGCTAGGGCCAAGCCAACGCATTCAGCGATCATATTAATACTACAGTACTAGTGAGAGATAGACAGAGAGACAGAGAGAGAGAGAGAGAGAGAGAGAGAGAGAGAGAGAGAGAGAGAGAGAGAGAGAGAGAGAGAGAGAGAGAGAGACGATGGTAAATTGAAGTAGATAAGGGGGTGGTCCACCAACGGAAGGAAGTGGAATAAATAACCTAAATGTCAGCCTCCAACATAAGCTAATTTAAGTTTTGCGTCACAGGACCACATATTTAGAGCTTTTCTCTGTATTCTTTAATATTTTATTTCCAATGACATAGCGAAGAAAATACATCGATATTCGATTGCAATTATTGTCAAATTATTATTATGATTATGTTGTCTAGAAACTTTGCCTGTGTGTCAGCGTCAGGACGGCCAGACGTTATGATAGGCCGAAGGAGGACTTTAATATATATAATATATATATTATTGTTATTATAAAATATATAATAAATCAAATGAAAAAAGATTGAATCGCTTCAGAAAGGCGTGGTGCTGTGAGTTCAACACGTGTGTAGTTAAGTAACAACACTTAGTTCAACACAACACCGAACAGTACGACCTGTTGATCGACCACCTGTCCTTACCGAGCCCGACTCCCACGATGAGTCTCCCAGCCAGGAGCGCCTCCTTGGTCGGCGCGGCGCTCAGTACCACGCCGCCGAGGGTGGAGGAGAAGCTGGCCAGCAGGATGCAGACCCGGCGTCCGAGCAGCCCGTTCAGCACGCCGCCTAGCAGGGCAGCCAGGGCCGCCGCCGCCACGGTGCCAGACACCAACAGCTCCTGCCACCCGGCAGAGAGGCTCATCTGCCGCTTGAGGAGCAGCATGGCCCCGGGGATCACCCCGGCGTCGTAGCCGAACAGGAAGCCGCCGAGAGCCGAGAACACGGCCAGCACGTACACGAACCCCGGCGTGACATCCTGCTGGAACTGCTTCCGCGCCGCCCGCTCCAAATCCCCGGTGGTGGCGGCGGTGGGGTTGGAGTTGGAGGACTGGGCGGCGGAGGTGGAAGACTGGGAGGTGGAGGTGGAGGACTGGGCGGCGGAGGTGGAGGACTGGGCGGCGGAGGTGGAGGACTGGGAGGTGGAGGACTGGGCGACGGAGGTGGAGGACTGGGCGGCCATGCTGCTGACCGCCGAGGCGGGCTGGGTGTTGATGCCGGCGGCGGCGGACGGGGCTCGGATCAGGCTGCGCTCCCCGCCGTCCGGGACCTTCCGCCGCCGGTCGCCCATCAGGCCGCCCAGACTGCGGAGGCTGTAGGCGCCTCCCGCCCGGCGCGACATGGGGAGGGGGACCGCGGAGTCACCAGGTCCTGGAAGTCGCTTATTTAAAAAATAAATCACACTCACACGCAAACAAACACAAAACTATTTCCCAAAGAGTTGGGGTCTGGTGATGACAACACTCCCAGCTCCTCTCCTTCTGCGATCCGATTCACTTTTTTTGGTATTTATTTGTGCTCCTCCAGACGCTGAGACGGAAGTGGAAACAAGTAGTAGTTGGTCAGCGTTCTTATAAACCGTGGACCACAGTCCCTCTGTGGAGAGGAGCTGATGGAGGATGAGCAGAAGATGAGAGAAGATGGGAGGAGGCTGAGAAGGTGCGAGGGGGAGGAGCGTAGTGGAGCGTCACCGTGACGTCAGGCAGGAGTATGATGCTCTCTTTCGTGAGTCGAGGTTCACTTCACAGATGATAATAATAATAATAATAATAAATACAATTTATATAGCGCTTTATATGGTACTCTAAGACGCTTGCGCTTGGTACTTGGTACTCATGATCCACAGGTCATGCTTAGGATGTGTAAACATGTCCACGGTATTGACATCTATTGCGTCAACACTCCTCCTGCATAACTCTTCACTAATGAGAAATGTGAGAGTTTTTTGGATTGCTATTAAGGGCGACGACGATCCAAAATGACGACACGATTCAATTTGACACGATGCATGACATTTAAGTCACGATTACTACATTCATTGAGGTCCTTCATGCGACTAAAGTGCAGGCCTATTATTAACTGAAGGTTCATGCAATCAAAGACATAACTACGAGTCTACGACTCAAACATCCCTGTAGGAAATATGAACTTGAATCAAACTGAGCAGTGGAAGAGAAACAAGGCATACAATGATTAAGAATTCGTAGCCCAGTGATTAGTTCCTCCTAAGCTAGGCCTGTGCCGTGTTCCAATACCCGTACTTCCATGAGTATACTTAAAGGAAGTACACTATCTGCACTATCCGTACTCACTTGAGTACGGAAATTTTTCAGATGTGAGTGCTGTTGGAACACGGCCCTGGTCTCCGGCCAAAGGGACTGAGAAGACTTCTGGAATAGAACCAGACCAGATGGAATCCAGGCCCATCATCATAATAATCACAGTCGAAGTACCTTCGTAGACCACCTTCCTAAACGGGTGCAGATTTACATTTATATTTTATATTTAATCACATTTCTATTTGTCGGAAGAAAGAGAAGCAATAGCCTATATCTCTAAGGATGTTCATAGAACCAAGTGCCAAGCACTTACAATTGCAAGTTTAACCCATTCCAGTAAACAACCAAGATAGCTGGGATAAGATGCTGCACAATGCTAAGTGTGCAGATGTGACGCTGGTTTGATTCGTGAGCGGTACGCTCGACTGGCTGGGGATCGAGCGATTAAGGACAATTGATAAGTCACTTAAGTCCTCTGAAATAATACACCTGTCCATCACCACCACGGGTCAAGGGTTCGACTGTTTTGTCCACACGCAGAAATAAATAGACTTTTATATTTGGCCTTATTGTTGAACTACAACACAAGTGTCTTGTGTTTCCATATAGTGGATGTAACGCATTGATCATAAAATTGGGTATTGGGTCAGCATTTAGCCCTCACATTGACCCGTTTGACCATTTGACCCTGATTGATCCAGATCAATTCCGGACCAGATCAATATAAATAAATAAGAATAATAAGTAAATAAGAAACTGTTCTTAATGTTTTATCTGGAAAAATAAAGGTTAAAAAAACAAACAAAAAACATTTATTCATTCATTATCCCTATCATTCATTCAACCACACACCCTGACAGCAGTTTATGAGCAGTAAAAAGTTGTATGGGATCAACGCCTTGCTCAATAGTGGGAGGGAAGAGTATGTCACGTGATTTTCCACATGGATATAAAGCTGTTCACAGCACCACCTGTTGGAGTGAGGTGACGTCAGGAGGGCATGCTAAACCTGAAGCAGCAAAGCCAGAAGGAAATAAAAAGTAAAAGATAGAAGAGCCTTTGAACAGTTCACAACAGCAGTGACCACACTGGTTATGAATAAATTAAATGTGCGTAATAATACACTTGCTGCCCATTTCCAACATCAATGGGTTTTCCCATTGGGAGACTCGTAACCCTTCGGGCATTCAACTCATAAACTGAGTTTTTTACCGCTTGAAGTCCAGGGCCATGGGTGAGGTTTAGCGAGTAAACACAGGGGTATGTTGTGGTGGTCTCCAGGTATAGGACCACCTTGTTGATGGACCATCATGTAATTCTGTCTTGTTGATATTCCCAGGTTCTGGTTTGACAATCCTGACAATACTGTTCTGCATTCATCTCTCGTCATCTCTGGGGAAACACTGTAACTGCTTCTTCTGATCGGCTCAAATAAATGTCAAGGACTGTCAGATTCTCTATGAAACACAACTTGGCTCCTAGTATTAATGTTTGTTACTCTTTATGTCATTTAATACCAGATACATACAAATATAAACAGTTTTTTTACAGAGTAAAAAATATAGGTTCAATCAGGCTAAGCTATGATATTGGTGTTTTATATATACATTAATACTGACAAAAACAAACGTGTATGGATACAGATTTCATAGTGGAACAATAAGGCCAATCAGGCAACAGTCCAGCGGCTGAGTGGGACCTGGTAACTTGGGTAACTTGTGTGACTGGTGTAACTAGTGTAATGAGGTAACGGTGTAACTGGTGATACTGGTTTAAATGGTTTAACTTGTGTAACGGGTGATACTGGTGATACTTGTGTAACTGGTGATACTGGGGTAACTGGGGTAACCCGTGGTCTCACGTTGCTTCGGCGATGTTGTATTGGGGGGTTTGGGGGGGGTTGAAAAAATGAAGCACGTAAATTATTTAGTATATACTGTGTTTCATGACCTGTCTTGAACAGCGTTTCCTACGAGAAAACCACAGGTTCATGTTTAGTCCAGGGTCTGATTCAGGGTCTGATTCAGGGTCTGATTCAGGGTCTGATCCAGGGTCTGATTCTCCATTCAGTAGACAGAGAAGTCGTCAGGGATTCCCAGCTAACGCCACGCTTACCTTAACTGCCCCTCACCCCCACACCATAAACCAGTTAGCCCGTGCCTTTCTGAAGTTTATGGGCGAAAGGGGAAGATCTTATCAGCCCCTGATGTTTAACATTATCTTGAGATGTCCTTTGAGACTCAGTTCTCTCTATAGACCCAAACAAGTTGATCGCTCCGCAGGCAGGCTACGGAACAGAACTCCTTTCCTTTCCTTTGACGTCCTTCATCCTCTCAAAACTTGTGTTTATATTCTACTGATCATCTCAAAGAGGCTTAATGATGAGCCCCCTCTCCGAGGTCCAAACAGTAATCATGAACCATTAATTGGGATGTAAAACGTTGTAAAGATTCTCCCACACATGAACACCATAATGAAACAGTGAGCGCCTGCCATGTCATTCCATACCGTCAGCTCTTAATGACCCAGCGACTTCCCCCCCTCTACCCTTGGAGGGTTCTGAGCCTGAGACCAGGGCCGGCGCTGGCCGTTTCAGAGCCCTAGGCGACTCGAAATCAACTTGCGCCCTGGACAGGTCTTGCGAGCGGGGGGGGGGGAGGACCCGGTCTCTGAACCAGAGACCGGGTCCTGAGCCGGAGAGCCTGAGACCTGGTCCTTAGCCAGAGACCGGGTCCACTGGTCCTCATGAGGGCCTGAGTCTGGGTCTGGAGGACGGGTCTGGGGGCCGTACTGACCTTGAGCTTGGAGCAGCAGGCCTTCCGCTGTGGCTTGGTGTCCACACTCATGATGCCCTGACAGGAAATGGCCCCCAGGAGACAGGAAACGGGAGGTGTGGAGGTGAGCGGGTTCAAAAGGTTGTGGGTTTGATCCCATTGTGTCTGCGGTCTACCTGTTGGACCTTAAGATGTCCGACACACAGCTGTTCTTAACGACACGCAACCAAATCACCGGAGCTCACTTTGGATGAGGGCGTCCACTCAATTAATGAGCAATAAAGTAAGCATATAGAGTAAAGGGTTGGAAAAGATTAAAACTGAGCTTTTACTCTTTGATTTGTACTCAATACTTAATACAAATGTACTGTAAGTATTGTCTTGAAGTATATTATTGAGGTACTTATTGTGGTATCTGTAGGAGATTGTATTGTTTTACCTGACACAAAACATATGTAACTCTTGACCTCACTATATGTATTACCAACATCACAGAGTATGTAACTTGTATAACTCCTATGCAAGTATAGCAACATCACAGAGTATGTTACTTATATAACTCTCCTATGTAAGTTTACCAACATCACAGAGTGTTTAACTTATGTCCTCTATGTATACTAACCTAAGAGATTATGTAACCTATGTAATTTTACTCTGCATAACTAGCAGTAAACTAGCAGTACAATTTGTAATAAGTACATTTTGTTTCGCAATAAGTATGTTTTCCAGTTCCATGCTGCTTTTGTTTACCGAGATTTGATTGATATTTGAGCCAACAGGATATTTTGAAGATACGGTCAAAATAAGGCACAAACTGATCAGTCATATAACACAACATAACACAACATAGTGTGTACAACAGATACTGCATCGTACTAAACCTACAGATGTAGAAAGTAAATAGAAAGTATACACCGCTAAAGCCAAATAAATAATTGCAAAACTTAAGAAGAGTATTAGGAGGAAAGTAAATCAGAAGCTAAAAAGTATACAGCATTTAAAGTATAAATTATTAGAAATACGTAGTATTAGAAGGGTCAAGTATTAGATGCGACAAAAAGGAGCATTGAAATGAATAATTTGTCATGCAGAGTGCTGGAGAGTAGCAGAGTTTTTAAAGAAAGAGTTTTAGGAGTAAAGCGTCTTAGAGAACGAGGAGCGATGATGGGGAGAGATTTCTTACCTTCTCGCACTGTGAGAGGATGGTGAGAGTGTTTCTTGGTGTTTGAGCTGGTGTGTGTGTCCTGGTGTGTGTGTCCTGGTGTGTGTGTGTGTGTGTGTGTGTGTGTGTGTGTGTGTGTGTGTGTGTGTGTGTGTGTGTGTGTGTGTGTGTGTGTGTGTGTGTGTGTGTGTGTGTGTGTGTGTTGGTGTGCTGGTGTGTGTGTGTGTTTGTGTGTGCAGGATAGGTTAGGACTTTGTTCAGACTTTTTTTATTACATGATGTAATAAGTGAATAGAGTTGACCTTATCGATTTGGACCATAAGCATATTTCTTCAATCAATGCGACCTACGACGATGAATGTGTTTATGGTGCAAGTCTGCCCTCTAGCGGCCATCCAGAAACCACTGTGTGTGTGCGTGTGCGTGTGCGTGTGCGTGTGTGTGTGTTCGTGTGCGTGTGTTTTCCCTCTCGCGTGTTATCATGCTCGTGTTACCTCACTTATATTTGGTTTCCCGTTTGTGAAGCAATGTGTTACCATTTGTTACCGGCTATAAAGAAAGTTGTTTGGAACACAAAGGATAATCTATGAATAAAGGACGGGACTCGACCCCATGATGGCATCACAGGACAACACTGATGAGGACGTTAGATAACAGGGAGGTGATTGCAGTAGTTTGTCAAATCTTGTCACGAGGAAACGCCTCAGTCTACAAGAAAGAATAACTATTTAGATTCGGTTTTGGAAGGTATTTTATTTTATTTAAGGATTTAGTTATTTTGCTATCATCTCGAAATTAAAAATATAATATTTTTTTTATCTCATCTGATATTGATGGGAGAAATATGGTTAGGTTATAATTTTCACGTTGCACTACTTTGATATCATTAAGAACAAAGAATCTTCCACTATCTAGAATTTGGTTTTATTTTCTCACCTGTATATTCCTCTGGCGGGCACACACACACTGTTTAACATGAAATATAAATATACGTACATACTATAAATAATAGAAATGAACTATAAACCTTAAAATATAAAACAGGGGAGGAGTACAGACGTGTGGTTGAACTCCCCCGAGGTGAGGGGGGGGGGGGGGGGGGAGCGGGGAGAGGGGATAGTGGATGAACCAAGAGAAGGAGAGAGGGGATAGGTGATGAACTCAGAGAAGGGGAGAGGGGATAGGTGATGAACTGAGAGAAGGAGAGAGGGGATAGGTGATGAACTGAGAGAAGGAGAGAGGGGATAGGTGATGAACTGAGAGAAGGAGAGAGGGGATAGGTGATGAACCGAGAGTAGGAGAGAGGGGATAGTGGATGAACCGAGAGTAGGAGAGAGGGGATAGGTGATGAACTCAGAGAAGGGGAGAGGGGATAGGTGATGAACTGAGAGAAGGAGAGAGGGGATAGGTGATGAACTGAGAGAAGGAGAGAGGGGATAGGTGATGAACTGAGAGAAGGAGAGAGGGGATAGGTGATGAACTGAGAGAAGGAGAGAGGGGATAGGTGATGAACTGAGAGTAGGAGAGAGGGGATAGGTGATGAACTGAGAGAGGGAGGCGCGGAGAGAGGGGGGGAGAGAGGAGAGACATGAGAGAGACCGAATTTTGATCTGATCAAGAGGGAGAGAGAGAGCGGGAGAGGGTGTGAAAGAGATCCAGATAAAAGAGAGACCGAGAGAGAGAGAAGGGAGACAATGACCAACCGAAAGGGAGAGAGGGAGAGAGAGAGAGTCAGAGGGGTGCAAGGGGGACACACACACACACACACACACACACACACACACACACACACACACACACACACACACACACAGATAGAGCTGGAGACAAAGAGAGAGTTCTGCTCTGACCGGGCTAGACCCAGGCCATTGTTGCGGTCTATGAATGGAACAGGAAGACTTTGAGGCCTTGTGGACCGGCCGGCCGGCCGGGGGGGGGGAGTGGGGGGGGGGGGCTCCGAGTCCTGGGAGAACCAGCGGGGGGAAGCCCTGGTGTTTGTTGTTCCTTCAGGGAGGGATGGACGGAACCTGCTTCTGATGTTCAGACAGGAGGAGGAGGAGGAGGAGGAGGAGGAGGAGGAGGAGAGGGGGTACCGTCTGGAGTGTTGCGAGTGAGTGAGTGATCAGGTGAGTGTGAGAGAGAGAGAGAAAGGGTGGTGTTATTGTATTTACTGATCATCAGAAACTCTGGGGGGGGGGGGGGGGGGGAGAGATAAGAGTCTGATCAAAGTCCTAACCTATCCTGCACACAGAAGCACACACACACACACACACACACACACACACACACACACACACACACACACACACACACACACACACACACACACACACACACACACACACACACACACACACACACACACACCAGCTCAAACACCAAGAAACACTCTCACCATCCTCTCACAGTGCGAGAAGGTAAGAAATCTCTCCCAATCATCGCTCCTCATTCTCTAAGACGCTTTACTCCTAAAACTCTTTCTTTAAAAACTCTGTTACTCTCCAGCACTCTGCATGACAAATTATTCATTTCAATGCTCCTTTTTGTCGTATCTAATACTTGACCCTTCTAATACTACGTATTTCTAATAATTTATACTTTAAATGCTGTATACTTTTTAGCTTCTGATTTACTTTCCTCCTAATACTCTTCTTAAGTTTTGCAATTATTTATTTGGCTTTAGCGGTGTATACTTTCTATTTACTTTCTACATCTGTAGGTTTAGTACGATGCAGTATCTGTTGTACACACTATGTTGTGTTATGTTGTGTTATATGACTGATCAGTTTGTCCCTTATTTTGACTGTATCTTCAAAATATCCTGTTGGCTCAAATATCAATCAAATCTCGGTAAACTAAAGCAGCATGGAACTGGAAAACATACTTATTGCGAAACAAAATGTACTTATTACAAATTGTACTGCTAGTTTACTGCGAGTTATGCAGAGTAAAATTGCATAGGTTACATAATCTCTTAGGTTAGTATACATAGAGGACAGTTATATAAGTTACACACTCTGATGTTGGTCAACTTCCATTGGAGAGTCATATAAGTAACATGCTCTGTGATGTTGCTATACTTACATAGGAGAGTTATATAAGTAAAATACTCTGTGATGTTGGTAAACTTACATAGGAGAGTTATATAAGTAACACACTCTGTGATGTTGCTATACTTACATAGGAGTTATACAAGTTACATACTCTGTGATGTTGGAAATACATATAGTGAGGTCAAGAGTTACATATGTTTTGTGTCAGGTAAAACAATACAATCTCCTACAGATGCCACAATAAGTACCTCAATAATATACTTAAAGACAATACTTACAGTACATTTGTATTAAGTATTGAGTACAAATCAAAGAGTAAAAGCTCAGATTTAATCTTTTCCAACCCTTTACTCTATATGCTTACTTTATTGCTCATTAATTGAGTTGACGCCCTCATCCAAAGTGAGCGCCGGTGATTTGGTTGCGTGTCGTTAAGAACAGCTGTGTGTCGGACATCTTAAGGTCCAACAGGTAGACCGCAGACACAATGGGATCAAACCCACAACCTTTTGAACCCGCTCACCTCGTTGCAGGTCCTGCTCCGCCACACCTCCCGTTTCCTGTCTCCTGGGGGCCATTTCCTGTCAGGGCATCATGAGTGTGGACACCAAGCCACAGCGGAAGGCCTGCTGCTCCAAGCTCAAGGTCAGTACGGCCCCCAGACCCGTCCTCCAGACCCAGACTCAGGCCCTCATGAGGACCAGTGGACCCGGTCTCTGGCTAAGGACCAGGTCTCAGGCTCTTATGTAGACCAGTGGACCCGGTCTCTGGCTAAGGACCAGGTCTCAGGCTCTCATGTAGACCAGTGGACCCGGTCTCTGGCTAAGGACCAGGTCTCAGGCTCTCATGTAGACCAGTGGACCCGGTCTCTAGCTAAGGACCAGGTCTCAGGCTCTCCGGCTCAGGACCCGGTCTCTGGTTCAGGACTGGTCTCAGGCTCAGAACCCTCCAAGGGTAGAGGGGGGGAAGTCGCTGGGTCATTAAGAGCTGACGGTATGGAATGACATGGCAGGCGCTCACTGTTTCATTATGGTGTTCATGTGTGGGAGAATCTTTACAACGTTTTACATCCCAATTAATGGTTAATGATTACTGCTTGGACCTCAGATAGGGGGCTCATCATTAAGCCTCTTTGAGGTGATCAGTAGAATACAAACACAAGTTTTGAGAGGATGAAGGACGTCAAAGGAAAGGAAAGGAGTTCTGTTCCGTAGCCTGCCTGCGGAGCGATCAACTTGTTTGGGTCTATAGAGAGAACTGAGTCTCAAAGGACATCTCAAGATAATGTTAAACATCAGGGGCTGATAAGATCTTCCCCTTGTGTGTGTACCTTTGTGTGTGTGTGAGCAGCTGTTCCTGGCAGCGCTGTCCTTCGTGTATTAACGTGTGTGTGTGTGTGTGTACCTGTGTGTGTGTGTGTGTGTGTGAGCAGCTCTTCCTGGCGGCGCTGTCCTTTGTGTACTTCGCCAAGGCGTTCGCCGGCGGCTACATGAAGAGCTCGGTGACGCAGATCGAGAGACGCTTCGACATCCCCAGCTCCCTCATCGGGGTCATCGATGGCAGCTTCGAGATCGGTGGGCCCCTCTCATCGATCACTCACTCATTCATCACTCACTCATGCATCCGGTCACTCATTCATTAGCTCACTTGGTCATACACTCATCATTCCTCCACTCACTCATCAGGTCACTAATTCATCACTGACTCATTCATCCGGTCACTAGGTCATACAGACTCATCACTCATCCACTCACTCATTCATCCGGTCACTAGGTCATACAGACTCATCACTCATCCACTCACTCAGTCATCCGGTCACTAGGTCATACAGACTCATCACTCATTCATCAGGTCTCTCGGTCCTACACTCATCATTCATCCACTCACTCATCAGGGCACTCATTCATCAGGTCACTCGGTCATACACTCATCAATCATCAGGTCATACAGGTCCATCATTCATTCACTCACTCATCCATTCATCCCCAGGTAACCTGCTGGTGATAGCCTTTGTGAGCTACTTCGGGGCGAAGCTCCACCGGCCGCGGATCATCGGGGCGGGCTGCCTGGTGATGGCCATGGGCTGCTTCCTCACCGCCATGCCACACTTCTTCCAGGGACAGTGAGTCACACACACAACCACTGATACACACACACAACCACTGATACACACACACAACCACTGATACACAGACAGACAGACAGACAGACAGACAGACAGACAGACAGACACACAGACAGACACACAGACACACACACAGACACACACACACACAGCTACAGACCAACACACGCACACACACACACACACACATACAGACATCTATCTTAGTATCTACATCTTAGTGTTTGTCTGTCAGAGGCAGTCAAACGTCTAGCCTTCCTCTAACAACGCTCTGTGTTCTGCAGCTATCAGTACGAGACAAGCATGTCCCATAGTTTGGACAACGCCACAGAGAGCATCCTGCCCTGTCTGACCAATCACAGCACAGTCGTGGACACCGACATGCACTCGGAGAAGTCCAGAGCAGGTAATCTGACCCTGGTTCAGCTGGTGACTAGATTATCTAATGTTGGAATCACCTGGTATTCATCTCAGCTGGTGTGAAGTCACCTGGTGTTTAACCAACCTGGTGACCAGATCACCTGGTGACCAGCTCACCTGCTGACCGGCTTACCTGGTGACCCGCTCACCTTAACTGGTGACCAGCTCACCTGGTGACCAGCTCACCTTAACTGGTGACCAACTCACCTGGTGAAAAGCTCACCTGTTTACAATACACTCAATAAATCTGATTTTAGACCACCTGGTCTGAATCAAAGCTGTGTCCTCATGGTTCCTTCATGTGTCCTCGCCGTGTTTCCCGCCCAGCGTGTGAGAAGGAGGCGGGCTCGTCCATGTGGGTGTACGTGTTCCTTGGTAACATGCTGCGCGGCATCGGGGAGACCCCCATCACACCCCTGGGAGTATCCTACCTGGACGACTTCTCCCGCGAGGAGAACACCGCCTTCTACATCGGTACACAAGACTCAAGACTCACCTGTTCAGAGTTCATCTAGACTCTGCATGGACCTCCCCCTTACCCCCCCACCCACACACACACCCCTCTTACGCACTCATTGTACGTCATACGTCCTTGCACTTAAAAATAGTACTTAGCATTGTGTAGTATCTTATCCTAGATATCTTTGTTGTACACGGGGAATGGGTTAACCTAGCGATTATTAGTGCTTGGTTCTATGAACATCCATACTGCACCGACAGCGATTGTTGTTTCTCTATCTTCGGACAAATGAACTTATTGTAAGTTGCTTTGGATAAAAGCGTCTGCTAAATGCCTTTAATGTAAATGTAAATATACAGACCAATAAGATGTACTCCCTCCCCCTCTCTCTCCGTCTCTCCGTCTCCCAGCATGCATTCAGACGGTGGGTATCCTGGGGCCCATGATGGGCTTCATGTTGGGGTCCTTCTGCGCGAAGGTCTACGTGGACATCGGCTCCGTGGACCTCGGTGAGCTGCCCGTCCTGTTGCCTGTATCAAAGTATTCAAGGGTTCGACGATGACGGAAAAACCTGGAACGAAGACTTGTGCCTCCTGGGGTTGAACGCCTTTGTCTGTCCTTGAGCAAGGTGTTAACCTGGTGTTAACCTGGTGTAGGAATTTGAGGATTCAGGGTTGTTTACAACATGGTCTCACAGGAATCCGTGAAATGACTATGGTCGGACGCTTAACTCGAAATCCGTGGCCACTTCACGGAAACACGCCGATATCCGTGTGTGAGCCACGGAATAACAGTGTCATTTACTTGCATTGGAGCAAATTCCGTGGCCACATCACGGACAATTGAAGTGATTCCGTCAGACCACCACGGATTTTGAGTTAAGCCCCCACTGTGGTCAAATGTGGCACACACACAGATTGAAACGGGAGCACACACACAGATTGAAACGGGAATCTGTGTGTGTGCCACGGAATATCAGTCATTTACTTGCATTGGAGCAACTTCCGTGGTCACAACAAGGACTATTTAAGTGTTTCAGTGAGACCAACCCGGGTTTTGAGTTAAGCCCCCGTGGTCGACTCGCTCGTTGAAACGGGGATCCGTGTGTGAGCCACGGAACATCAGCGTCATTAACTTGCATTGTAGCGAATTCCGTGGCCACATCACGGAAATCGGCGTGTTTCCGTGATGTGTCCACGGATTTCGAATTATTCGTCCGTAGTCATTTCACGGATTCCTGTGAGACCAGGTTGGTTGTTTAATTTGACCTCTGACCCTTGCTTTTATTCTACAAAGCAACTCAAGATTTGAAACCGAATATTTCAAAGTTCATAGTGATTTAGCAGAGTTTTTAACTAAGGGAAATGTGAGTGAATTCAGTTATCATTAAGGAGCAGTCAGGTTATGACATTTCGCTCATGGATGTTGACAGGTTAGGCTGCGGACGTTGTGGGATTCAGACCCAGTACCTTTCTGGCTGGAAGTCTAACACCCTGACCACTATCCTGCCTCCAGCACTGGTTTCAAAAGGACCCAGCTGGGAGTAGGTTCCTAATTCAGGCCCGTTCCTCTCCCACAGACGCCTTGACCATCAACGACCAGGACTCTCGCTGGGTGGGCGCCTGGTGGCTGGGCTTCCTGGTCACCGGCGTGGTCATCCTGATGTCCGCCATCCCCTTCTTCTTCCTGCCCAAGTCCATGGCCAAGCAGGGCGAGGAGGAGGAGGAGGAGGAGGAGGAGGAGGAGCGCGGCCGCACCGGCAAAGGGTCCAACATGGAGCACGAGAACTTCCTCCCAGGGGAGAAGGCGGGGGCGGAGAAAGAGGAGGAGAAAGAGGTCAACTTCTCAGAGTTGGCTAAAGGTATGCTGCTGTCTGTGCCCAGTGATGAGATCCACTGGGTCAACAAGAGGCTAGAATCAACATGAACCAAACAGGACGGATGTTGTCCTGAAGGACAACGTGCGAGCAGCGTGCAAGCATGAAACACGTTACATTTACATTCAAGGCATTTAGACGACACTTTTATCCAAAGCGACTTACAAGAAGTACAGATGTCAGAAGAAAGAGAAACAACAATATATCTCTATCAGTACAGTAAGGATGTTCATAGAACCAAGTGCCAAGCACTAACAATTGCTAAGTTAGCGATTGGTTAACCTAATGGAACCCAGTCCCATTTATAGGGTTAGGGGTACCATGATACGATTAGGTAAATACAATGGGTGCACATTTTTATTATTTCAGAAATAATAACTATTATTATATTGTACTTTGATATGTGGACCGCCAAACTCTCAAAAGTCTTTCCTTCTGCTACACACCGGCCAACCAACAGATCAGCCCAACCTTGGACATCGCACACACAGGGACCCTAGCATGCTAAAGGTTGCAGTGCTTCGCATTCTTTGTCAATAATTAACGCTGAACATACAGACGTGACCTCCGACCCCAGCATGCGTTGGTGTAAAAAGTGGTAAAAGTGTTCGTAAAAAAGAATCAGGTCAGGATGAGAATGCAAAAATCTTCTACTCTTGTAGGTTAAACTAGCATAGATGAGCCAGCACACAGCACAGAATCACAACCATTGGCATATATCTCCCCCACCCCTCTTACCCGCTTATTGTCTGTTGTACGTCCTGACACTTAATGTACGCACTTATTGTATGTTGTACATCCTTGTAGTTCATGTATGCATGTTGCATGTTGTACGTCCTGGCACTTGATGTACGCACCTATTGTATGTTATACGTCCTGGCACTTAAGAATAGTACTGAGCATTGTGTAGCATCATATCCTAGCTATCTGTGTTGGACACGGGGAATGGGTTAACCTAGCGTTTGTTAGTGCTTGACACTTGGTTCTATGAACATCCTTACTGTACCGACAGCAATATATTATTTGTCTTTCTTCTGACAAATGTACCAATTGTAAGTCGCTTTGGATAAAAGCGCCTGTTAAATGCCCTGAATGTAAATGTTAATCTAAACATATATGCTGATAGCGTCTGCACTCAAACAAAGGATTCAACGCAACTAAACTCCTACATTACGAACGGGGATCCTCCATATGGTGACCACTTCCTGTCCCTGGTTGCAGACTTCCTGCCGTCGCTGCGGAGGCTGTTCAGTAACCGCGTGTACCCCCTCATCATCCTCACCTCCCTGGTGGCCGTGAACGGCTTCATCGGCATGATCACCTTCAAGCCCAAATACATGGAGCAGATCTACGGCCAGTCCGCCTCCAAGGCCATCTTCCTCATAGGTAACACACACACACACACACACACACACACACACACACACACACACACACACACACACACACACACACACACACACACACACACACACACACACACACACACACACACACACCCTCCTAGGTAACACACACATGCACACACAGTTTTCCTCATAGGTTCCTCATGGGTAACACACACACACACACACACACACACACACACACACACACACACACACACACACACACACACACACACACACACACACACACACACACACACACACACACACACACCACCGAAACGATAACACACACATATGTACACACAAACATACACACCATCTTCCTCATGGGTGAAACACACACAACCACCATCTAAAGCCAACACAATAGAGGCAGCAGGTTCCTGGGGGAACAATGATGTTGTTGTTGGAAGAGGAATGGCGGCTCGCTCCCCTGAAGGAACCCCGTGTTCTCCTCTCTCTGCGTGCTCCTTTATATTTAGGCCTCTCCATCCACACATTTATCTCTCTCCCTCATCGCCCTTCATCTCCCTCTCTCTCTGCATCTCCCCCTCCCTCCCTCCCTCCATCCCTCCCTCCCTCCCTCCCATCTCTCTCCCCCTCTACCTTTTTCTCCCTCCTTCCCTCCCTCCCTCATTTCATATATCTCCCTTACACCTTTCCCTATCTTCCCTTTCTCCCTCCCTCCCTCCCTCCCTCCCTCCCTCCCTCCCTCCCTCCCTCACACCTCCTTCATGCCTCTCTCTCCGCTCTCTCCCTCTCTCTGCATCTCTCCCCCTCCAACTCTCCCTCCCTCCCTTCCATATATCTCCCTTCACCCTTTCCCTCCCTCCCTCTCTCCCTCCTGCGCTCCTCATCTCATACACCTCTTCCTCCCCCCTCCCCCCTCCCTCCCCTCCCCCAGGGAGCATGAACCTCCCGGCGGTGGCCCTGGGTGTGATCACGGGGGGTCTGATCCTGAAGAGGTACCGTCTGGGCGTGGTGGGCGCGGCCCGCATGGCCCTGGGGACCTCCATCACCTCCTTCCTCCTCCTCTTCATCCAGTTCTTCATCCACTGCGACAACGCAGAGGTGGCCGGCCTCACCGTCTCCTACCAGGGGTGAGTGGTCCGGGGGTCTGAGGGTCTCCTACCAGGGCTGGGTGGTCCGGGGGTCTGAGGGTCTAATACCAGGGCTGGGTGGTCCGGGGGTCTGAGGGTCTGATACCAGGGGTGGGTGGTCTGGGGGTCTGAGGGTCTGATACCAGGGGTGGGTGGTCTGGGGGTCTGAGGGTCTAATACCAGGGGTGGGTGGTCCGGGGGTCTGAGGGTCTGATACCAGGGGTGGGTGGTCTGGGGGTCTGAGGGTCTGATACCAGGGTAGGTTTGAGGCTCTGAGCGGTCTACCAGGGGTGAGTGCAGGTCTGAGTCCTGCTTGAATCACAGCGTGCGACACCGGCCTGAGGACCACAGACAATGAGACTCGTGGAGATCCTGGAATTAGCATCGCTACGTACCGATCCAAGAATCCATTTGGAATCTGAATCGACTTTGAACCCAATTTTGACCCAAGAAACAAAGTCGAACAGAATCGTGAGATACCAAATGATCTCGTTATCGTTGATGTGTCTGTCTGTCTGTCTGTCTGTCTGTCTGTCTGTCTGTCTGTCACACGGCCGTCACACCCAGTGTGTGATGGCCGTGTCCCCCCCCCCCCCCGCTCCTCACTCAGTGTGTGACGGCCGTGTCCCCCCCCCCCCGCTCCTCACCCAGTGTGTGACGGCCGTGTCCCCCCCCCCCCCCGCTCCTCACCCAGTGTGTCGTCCCCCCCCGCTCCTCACCCAGTGTGTGACGGTCGTGTCCCCCCCCCCCCGCTCCTCACTGACGGCCGTGTCCCCCCCCCCCCCCCCCCCGCTCCTCACTCAGTGTGTGACGGTCGTGTCCCCCCCCCCCCCCCCCGCTCCTCACCCAGTGTGTGACGGCCGTGTCCCCCCCCGCTCCTCAACCCAGTGTGTGACGGCCGTGTCCCCCCCCCCCCGCTCCTCACTCAGTGTGTGACGGCCGTGTCCCCCCCCCCCGCTCCTCACCCAGTGTGTGACGGCCGTGTCCCCCCCCCCCCTCCAGGCTCCCCGCGGTGTCCTACCAGCCCGTCTCCATGGTGTCGGGGTGCAACATGGGCTGCTCCTGCTCGCTGCGCCACTGGGACCCGGTGTGCTCCTCCAACGGACTCAGCTACGCCTCCCCCTGCCTGGCCGGCTGCCAGACCTCCACCGGGGCGGGCAAGGAGATGGTGAGCAGGGCGGGGCCCGGGGAGATCTGGACCGGACCGGATTAGATTGGATTAGGAGCAGATCATCGGGTCAATGTTACTCGATTAAATGGGATCAGATTATATTTAAAATCGGTTCCGATCCGATTCAATCGGATTCCCTAAAATCGGGTCAGATTAAATCTGATTATTTGTTGATTATCGGATTAATTGTATTAGATTAAATCGGATCGTATTAGATCGCACTCAATTTAATTCGATCGGATCCTATCATTTTAGATTCAATGAGATCAACTCAAATGACATCAGATTAGATGTTGTTCGGATTAGATTCCCCCCAAACTAACATGAAGCTCCACCCCTCAGGTGTTCCACAACTGCACCTGTGTGGGCGAGATGCTGCGGCCGGCGGGCAACAGCTCGGTGGTGCTGGGCCAGTGCCCGCGGCACGGCAACTGTGACTACATGTTCAAGCTCTACATGGGCTTCACTGTGCTGTTCGCCTTCGTGTCCGCCTGCGGAGGAACGCCCGGGTACATCGTCCTGCTCAGGTGAGAGAGAGGCAGAGATGAGGATTGTCTAAACTAGCCCTAAGCTATCCCTTAAGCTAGCCCTAAAGCTAGCCATGAAGCTATCCCTTAAGATAGCCCTAAAGCTAGCCAAAAAGCTATCACTTAAGCTAACCCTAAAGTTAGCCATAAAGCTATCCCTTAAAATAGCCCTAAGGCTAGCCCTAAAGCTATCCCTTAAGCTAGCCCTCAAGCTAGCTCTAAAGCTAGCTCTAAGCTAGGCCCAAAGCTAGCGCTAAAGGGAGCTGCTCGAGTACTGAGCTGTCCTGTGTTTCCAGATCCATCCAGCCGGACCTCAAGTCCCTGGCTCTAGGGATGCAGACCCTGATAGTCCGGACCCTGGGTGAGTCAAACCCCACCAGGCTGACCGTGTGTGTGACTGAGTGTGTGTGTGTGTCTGTGTGTCTGTGCTAATGTAAAGGTGTGTGTGTGTGTGTGTGTGTGTGTGTGTGTGTGTGTGTGTGTGTGTGTGTGTGTGTGTGTGTGTATTTATATATGTCTGTGTGTATCTTCAGGTGGGATCCCGCCTCCCATATACTTTGGGGCGCTGATTGACAGGACGTGTCTGAAGTGGGGGACCAAGCGATGCGGAGGCCGGGGCGCCTGCCGTCTCTACGAGGCCAACGCCTTCAGGTACCACTTCCTGCTCAAGTCCCGCCCTTCCTCTTCCTGTTAACGTCTGTTTACCCCCCCTTCCCAAAAAATATTTCTCAAAAAAAATAAATAAAAACCTTCCCAAAAAATATTTCTCAAAAAAAAAAAAAAACTTAAAGGTCCCATATTATACCACCAGGTGTGAGTGTGATTAGCCGTAACAAGCCATTTTAAAAAGCTGCCTCTAGTGACATCACAAGTTGGTCCACCTAGATGAGCAACGTTTTCCACAGTCCACTGGGTAGGCTGGTAGACTGATCGATCCAGCACACATCGAGGAGGACACGCCCACTTGTGATGTCAGAAGAGGCAGATTTTCAAAACGGCTATTCCCACTCACACCCGGTGGTGCAATACGTCCCCTTTAATCGTTGGAGGGCTGTGCTGCGATCCGTCCCCAGGATGACCTTCCTGGGCCTGATCTACTCGCTGTACCTGGTGGCCAACCTGCTGTGGTGCGCCCTCTACTACCGCGTGGTGCAGCGCGCCCGCAAGGCGTCGCTACGGAAACAGGCCAAGCTGCAGCAGAACGGACAGACAGACGGGCCGACGGCGCGACCGGCCAGCGTCGTAATGGGGGACCGGGGCGACGCCGACCGGGAGAGCACCATCTAACCCCGCCCCCGTCCCCCCGTCCCGGACCGAGCTCTCACCACAGGGGGTCTGTCGAAGGGCTCGCCGCGGAGATATGAAAACGGGGGTCGTCGGGGAAACAGCGCCGCCCACCCGGCCCCACACCCCTCCTTGATGTACACTTCGGGGTCTCACTGACCCCAGACCCCCTCGGACCCCCTGGAGGGACACACAGCTCTCACACGTCTTATCACGTCGTGAGGTTTATAAATAACACACTTCGATTTCAGATAAAAAATAGAAAACTATACAAAAAATATAATGCATATATATAGAGTTATAGATATAAATGATTTACGTGCTTCATTATTTCAAACCCCCCCATACAACATCGCCGAAGCAACGTGAGACCACGGGTTACCCCAGTTACCCCAGCATCACCAGTTACACAAGTATCACCAGTGTCACCCGTTACACAAGTTAAACCATTTAAACCAGTATCACCAGTTACACCGTTACCTCATTACACTAGTTACACCAGTCACACAAGTTACCAGGTCCCACTCAGCCGCTGGACTGTTGCCTGATTGGCCTTATTGTTTCACTATGAAATCTGTATCCATACACGTTTGTTTTTGTCAGTATTAATATATATATAAAACACCAATATCATAGCTTAGCCTGATTGAACCTATATTTTTTACTCTGTAAAAAAACTGTTTATATTTGTATGTATCTGGTATTAAATGACATAAAGAGTAACAAACATTAATACTAGGAGCCAAGTTGTGTTTCATAGAGAATCTGACAGTCCTTGACATTTATTTGAGCCGATCAGAAGAAGCAGTTACAGTGTTTCCCCGGAGATGACGAGAGATGAATGCAGAACAGTATTGTCAGGATTGTCAAACCAGAACCTGGGAATATCAACAAGACAGAATTACATGATGGTCCATCAACAAGGTCGTCCTATACCTGGAGACCACCACAACATACCCCTGTGTTTACTCGGTAAACCTCACCGATGACCCTGGACTTCAAGCGGTAATAAACTCAGTTTATGAGTTGAATGCCCGAAGGGTTACGAATCTCCCAATGGGAAAACCCATTGATGTTGGAAATGGGCAGCAAGTGTATTATTACGCACATTTCATTTATTCATAACCAGTGTGGTCACTGCTGTTGTGAACTGTTCAAAGGCTCTTCTATCTTTTACTTTTTATTTCCTTCTGGCTTTGCTGCTTCAGGTTTAGCATGCGCTCCTGACCTCACCTCACTCCAACAGGTGGTGCTGTGAACAGCTTTATATCCATGTGGAAAATCACGTGACATACTCTTCCCTCCCACTATTGAGCAAGGCGTTGATCCCATACAACTTTTTACTGCTCATAAACTGCTGTCAGGGTGTGTGGTTGAATAAATGTTTTTTTTTTTTTTTTTAACCTTTATTTTTCCAGATAAAACATTAAGAACAGTTTCTTATTTACTTATTATGCTTATTTATATAAATCTGGTCTGGAATTGATCTGGATCAATCAGGGTCAAATGGTCAATCGGGTCAATGTGAGGCTAAATGCTGACCCAATACCCAATTTTATGATCAATGCATACACAAAATGCATACATGAAATCACTATAGTTTGAGTAACTTAAATTATTACATTCATGCTCTGCATCGACGACAGAACTTCTCCCAGAGATGTCATCGTTGGAAAAACGCCAACATAAATAAACACTACAACATGAAACGGAAACATCACAATGGAAGACGTGTTATGATGCAAAATGATTGGATTGAAATTGAATGAACAATATTTATGCAAGACTTATTTTCTATTATCTTTAGTCTTTTTTCTAGAACTGTATGTTGCGTGTCTTTCAAAGCACAGATTCCCTCCTGCAGTGGGCCAAATGTTTCTGCATCGGTGTCGAAACACACAGATCAACGCACGTGACACACACACACTCCTCAGAGTACGTTTTCCTCCTCGGGGAACGTTTCCTCACCCCGACGTACATTCCTGTCCCTCCTGGAGAGCAGAACTGCACTCGGCCAGTCTGATACCGCTCAGGAATGCTGGGAACGTTAGAAAGTTAATCCCTGGAGAACCAATCCTCTTGTGACCACGGCTGCTCCACAAAGCCCCCCCCCAATCCTCCCCTCGCCCCCCTCCCATTTTCATTAAAATGCTCTTTTACCCCCAGGTGTGCGGAGCCGTTACAAGCCGTTTACAAACCAACCCTTTAGTGACATCACAAGTTGGCGTGTCAGAGGTTATTTTGCTGACGCTTTGGTCCAAAGCGACTCACGACATCGTGCACACAACAACAGAAGAGTCAACCATGCAGGGGTGACAGCCAGCTCGTCAGGAGTTGGCTGTGTTGATCACGCAGCAGAATCCCAACACACCCTGAGTGTGGCCATCGTGTGAGTACTGCCCTCTCGCCATGGCCGCCAACAACCAGGGATAGTATTGGTTCAAACGTACAGCAGGGTGTAGTTTCCTTACCCAGCCGTCTGCGGGTGTAGACCCATAGCACCGCATGTTCCCACAGAACCTACGGTGAATGGGGCTAACCCTCAGCCAGCAGCCTACAAACCAAATACATAATCCTCGCACAAACTCACCCACCTCAACAAGAGTTTACATTTTCTGAGACAGATTCCACGGGGCAGGCTCCTTTTGTGGATGTACCAAACGGTTTAGTGTGAAGGAACCATCCTCACTGGGGTTGGTCCTGCAGGTGGCTCTCGTTAGAAAGCAGCCAGCCCGAAGAGATCAGCGTGATTAGCATTGTTAATTAGCATATCCTAGTGTGGGAGCTCACGTGATGACAGTTGGGTGTGGTCGGTGTCGGCGCAATCTCCCCCAGCGCAGACAACGTTTAAGGACCATGACGGTAAAGACAGTAGTACTACAGTAGAACAACATGAAGATAAATACAGTTGTACTACAGGAAGATGAAGAGGTTAATACAGAAGCACTACAGTAGAACAAGACGAAGATAAATACATGAGTACTACAGTAGGAACAAGATGAAGGTCAATTTAAGTGTACATTTAACATAATTGACCCAATATTAAACATATTTGACATCAAACATGAATACATTGGCCTCAGTAAAAGTTGTTATATCTTAGCATGGATAGGAAATGTATATATATATGAAATGTTGCAAAAGTAACGTAGCCTGGTAGTAAGTCTAACATTCGTAGAATATTCACCAGAAAATTCAACACAACATAAATGCAAGACACACACATAACACATAAACTGAGGTCAACCTGGCATGTGGTTGTTGGTTCTCTCAGGGTCAGAGGTCAACCTGCCATGAGGTTGTTGGTTTTCTCAGGGTCAGAGGTCAACCTGCCATGAGGTTGTTGGTTCTCTCTAGTGAGGGCGGGTTCAGAAGTCAACCTGCTGTGAAGTTATTGGTTCTCTCTGTTGAGGACAGGGTCAGAGGTCAACCTGCCATGAGGTTGTTGGTTCTCTATTTTTCTTGCCAATAATGGA
>NC_082400.1:12469628-12477128 GCF_031168955.1 Gadus macrocephalus | reverse complement strand
ACAGACAGAAAGACAGACGGACGGACGGACGGACAGACACACAGACATAGACCAGACCCTTGGTGGGTGAGACAGACCGACAGACCAGAGGGGCTGAGACTGACAGACCAGAGGGAGGTGAGACAGAGAGACTGAGAGGGGTCAGACAGAGGGACAGAGTTTGGTGGTCAGACGGACCAGAGGGGGGGAGTGAGACATGGCCAGGTGGTCTGATGGTGGCGCTATGACCAGTCAACAGTCTCTCTGCAGCACGGACCCGGCCCCCAAAACCAAGCGCAGCTGTTCCACTCTCAAGGTACTGGAGCACACGCCCATCTCATATCTCCCAGACAACAAATAACAACCTGCAGTTCCTCTGAGGGCCTGTGGGGGGTTTAGCGGTGGGAAGGCAGAGATGCATGTTGATGTATGCACCAAATTAATTATAAACGAACCAAGTATAAAGTGGCTCAGATGCTGTCATCAGAACCGGGTGGTGGATCCAGGAGTGTGTCTTGGTCATCAGCCACTGTCTCTCTCTCTCTGCTCCCCAGCTGTTCATCATGGCGCTGGCCTTTGCGTACTTCTCCAAGGCGCTGGCCGGGTCCTACATGAAGAGCGCCATCACTCAGATAGAGAGGCGCTTCGAGCTGTCGACCACCCACGTAGGGATGGTGGACGGCAGCTTCGAGATGGGTGAGGAGGGGGGGGGGCACAGAGGAGTCTAGTTGAACTCTGAGCAGTCAAACACCCTAACCAGCCTACCACCCTACCACCCTAACCCTACCACCCTAACCCTACCCCCCTACCACCCTACCACCCTAACCCTACCACCCTAACCCTACCCCCCTACCACCCTACAACCCTAACCCTACCCCCCTAACCCTACCCCCCTACCACCCTACCACCCTAACCACGAGGCTCTTCTTTATTCACGTGCGTCCTTTAGGCAACCTGCTGTTTCTGGTCCTGGTCAGCCATTTTGGCGCCAGGCTGCACCGGCCGCGGCTCATCGGGGTGGGCTGCCTCCTGATGGCCGCCGGCTCCTTCCTCACCGGACTGCCGCACTTCTTCATGGGCAGGTCAGCTGACCACAGCCTGGAGGGGAAGGGCAACAGGCCTCGGTTACCCACAACCAGTGACCGAATACCAGTTAGCCCACCGGTTACTAAACAGTAACCCCCAGTTACAGACCCCCCGGTCACAGAACACCAGTTAGATCACCAGTCAGACCACCAGTTACAGAACACCAGTTAGACAACCCGTTAGACCACCAGTTACAGACCACTTGTTAAAGAACCCCAGTAAGACAACCAGCAACACATTATTTAAAATGGTTCTTGCCGTATATATGATATACATTTTGTGTTTCAATGGGTCTTGACTGCATGATTTAAACTCAATACAAACTGAGACATTCTTTAATGAGGACCCAAATTCAAGTGCGCCCCTTACGGCCAGAGTGACACAGAATCAGGTTAAGTGTCTTCCGTCCAGCCTGAAGAGGACACTCTTGTGTGTCTCTTGTGTTTCCCAGCTACACGTACGACACGGCGGTCCACAGCTCCCTCAGCGACAACGGCAGCATCGCTGCGTGCGTGGACACCCTGGAGCTGGACCCGGGTCCAACGCTAGCGGACCGCACGGGTATGAACAGGACATTATGTTAAGTTGGTGTGTGTGTTTGTGTGTGTGTGTGTATGTGTGTGGTCACCAAATCCTCATAAAGAGTAAAAGTAATTTAACAAATCAATAGGACTGTATAAACACCAGCTCTCTGTGTCCACAGCATCCCTGCTTATCACCGAGAGGACGTTCTCCTAACCTTGATCTCTGTTCCCGTAGCAGTCACTGATCCATGTCCCACTATGTGTGTTAAAAAAAAAAAATTGTGTGACTCCAAATTGTTGATTGCATGCTTTTATTGATCTCGGCGTCAATCGTAAGTCGCTTCGGATAGGAGCCTCCTATACACGTCTTAATGTAGTGCTAGCTTCCAAGATATGTGTGTGAGTTTGTGTCTGTGTGTGTGTGTCTGTCTGTGTGTGTATCTGTGTGTGTGCAGGTGTACTTGTGCGTGTGTGTGTGCTTGTTTTCATGTGTGCGTGCGTGCATGCCTGCGTGCGTGCATGTGTGTGTGTGTGTGTGTGTTTTTGTATATGTGTGTCTATGTATTGGTGTATGTATGTGTGTACGTGAGTGCATGCGTGCGTGCATGTGTTTACGTGCGTTCATGTGTGCGTGCGTGCACGCTTTCACGCGTGTGTCTGTCCCCCAGCGTGTGTGAAGGACCCCAGCTCCCACATGTGGATCTACGTGCTGCTGGGCAACGCTCTGAGGGGCCTTGGGGAGACCCCCGTCACTCCGCTGGGGATCTCCTACATCGACGACTACGCCCGGGCCGAGAACTCCCCCTTCTACATCGGTACGGGGGGGGGGGTCCTTCAGGGATACTGGGCAGCTCTGTTACCCAGAGTGAACCCGTCTCTCTCCCGGGAAGAAAGGTTTTATTATTCTGTGCAGTTATGATCATAACTGCACAGAGAGAGAGAGAGAGAGAGAGAGAGTGTTTGTGTGGGTGTGTGTTTGTATCTGTGTGTGTGTGTGTGTGTGTGTGTGTGTGTGTGTGTGTGTGTGTGTGTGCGTGTGCTGGAGAGAGAGATAAGGAGGGAGGAGTAGTGGAAGGTTGTTAGGGAGGGATAGAGAGGAGGGAGGATAGGGGAGAGACAGAAATGGTAGAAGGAGGTAAAGAGGCAGAGAGAGGAGGAAGGGAGAGAGAGCTGGGAGCACAGAGTTAGGAAGGCGGGAGGAAGAGAGAGAGAGAATTATGTGGTATGCAGCAGAACAGACTTCAGCAGAACAATTTCATATCCATAAGCCTGTTTGAATTAGTCTATAACCCCATGAAAATAAGACTTTTGGACGCACATTGTGGCCGTCATAAAGCCCTCTCCGTCTCCTCCTCTCTGAGGTGAGCCAGGTATAGAGAGGTTCATTGTTTGAGGGATCCACTTGAAGTCAGCTCTGTAACCAAGCATCACGTTAGATGGTGATTGGTTAACCTGGTGTCGTTGTGGGGTCCTCAGCGTGCGTGCACACCGTCAGCCTCCTGGGGCCCGTGTTCGGGTTCCTCCTGGGATCCGCGTGTGTGCGGCTCTACGTGGACATAGGATACGTGGATCTAGGTGAGAACCTAACAGAGACCCCCTTATCGTGTTCACTGTGTGTGTGTGTGTGTGTGTGTGTGTGTCTGTGTCTGTGTGTCTGTGTGGTCTCATTAATAAGTTCTGTATTATGTCCTTTTGAATTTCATCAATGTAGTATTATCCATCAGTACTAACATGATTATTATATGTGACTACGCTCTGTGAATTACTATAGCATGAAGGGTAACTTGGTTCCGTGACATCCTCTTACCAAGTCCAACTGACCTCTAGTCTAAGGCGGCTCCCAGAAACCACTTTACACCACAGGGGGTGATGAGAGCCTGATTATGCTTGATCTTCATTTACGATGTCTATGAAGATCAGGGATAATCACCCCTTCATAATCACCCCTTCATAATCCCCCCTATACAATTACCCCCTTCAAGATTGCAATGGCGACGGTGAATCTCCCAGTGGACAAAAGGGTCCGCTTGATGACTGAATGGTTCATAAGTTGAGCTTCAAGTCTTTAGCGTTTCAGCAAGTGGCCGCGTCCGACACACAGAATAAGGTTTTGTAAATGACTTGTCCAAAATAGACTTGAGTCGAGATGAAACAGAGATGAAACAGAGATGAAACAGAGATGAAACAGAGATGATACAGAGATGATACAGAGATGATACAGAGACGATACAGAGATGAAACAGAGATGATACAGAGACGATACAGAGATGCTACAGAGATGCTACAGAGATGCTCGGTTAGGCTGCTCGGTGACTTGGGGCAGCAAAGCGTTGGCCCTCCACCCCCTCTGAGCCTTGAGGTTGTGTCTCCCCCAGACAGCGTGACCATCTCCCCTAAAGACGCCCGCTGGGTGGGCGCCTGGTGGCTGGGCTTCTTCATCTCCACCGCCCTCCTGCTCCTCTCCGCGATCCCCTTCTGGTTCCTGCCCCGCACCCTTCCCAAGCAGGGCCCCCCCGAGGGGGAGGGGGCCCCGACCCACCCCCACGCCATCCAGGAGGGGCTCCTGGAGCTGGACGGGGACGTCCCCCCCAGCCCTGAGGACAGACCGGCCCCCGTCCACAAAGGTTAATAGTAATAATGTTAAGTTGATGCTAATAATGTAATGTTTATGTTACACATGTTGTAATATGTTTTTTTTAATAATGTTCATGTCTGTTGAGTCCTTTCTATCGCCGAATAAAGACAAAAAAATACTATGGTGGTCGAGCCTACTGAAGAATGCCCTAACATTGCATTATTATGAATTTAAATTAATTTTACGCCAGTACAGCTTTTATATCGATTTTGTGTGTGTGTGTGTACTTGTGAGTACCTGTGTGTGTGTGTGTGTGTGTGTGTGTGTGTGTGTGTGTGTGTGTGCGTGTGTGTCTGTGTGTTTGTGTGTGTATCTATTTCCGTGTGTGTGTGTGTGTGTGTGTGTGTGTGTGTGTGTGTGTGTGTGTGTGTGTGTGTGTGTGTGTGTGTGTGTGTGTGTGTGTGTGTACGTGTCTGTGTGTGTATCTAAGTGTGTGTTGACAAACACACATAGAAACACAGTTTCGCTCTTTGGGAGCAATAATCACAAAAGGAAAAGAGAACAAAACGGTGGTCTTTGAGACTGCCGCTTTAAAGTGTGAGAATCATCACAGTCTTGACTTGGAACGGAGCTAGACGTGTGGGTCCTCCTGGATAATGTTGGTGTTTTTCCTCGTTTTGCAGGGCTGCTCCAGTCCCTGAAGCAGCTGTTGGGGACTCCGGCCTACCTCCTGCTGCTCTGCTCCGGGGTGCTGCGGTTCAACGCTGTCATCGGCCTCTTCACCTTCAAGGCCAAGTACATCGAGCAGCAGTTCGGACAGTCCGCCTCCCGGGCCAACTTCGTGATCGGTAAGGAACGAGGAGAATTGGTGTAAAGTAGGAATGCACATTTGAGTCGTATTTAGCGTGTTTGTTGAGAGATCAAGTCTGTCATTGGAAACAAACAAAAGCAACTTTTTTTTAAATACTTGGGGACTCTGAGCGCCTGTTAATCTGTCCCGGTGGTTCAGGTGCGCTGGTGTTAGCCTTGTGCTCGCTCACCTGTTCCTGTGGTTCAGGTGTGCTAGCGTTAGCCTAGCGCTCGCTCACCTGTTCCTGCGGTTCAGGTGTGCTTGCTCACCTGTTCCTGTGGTTCAGGTGTGCTAGCGTTAGCCTAGCGCTCGCTCACCTGTTCCTGCGGTTCAGGTGTGCTTGCTCACCTGTTCCTGTGGTTCAGGTGTGCTAGTGTTAGCCTAGCGCTCGCTCACCTCTTCCCTGTGGTTCAGGCGCTCTGACGCTGCCGGTGTTTGCGGTGGGGATCTTCCTCGGGGGGCTGCTGATGAAGAGGTACCGGCTGAGCGTGTTCTCCGGCGCCCTGCTCTCCTTCGTCACCTCCGTCGTGGCCTTCCTCCTCTTCCTCCTGCTCCACCTCGGCACCAAGTGTGAACACGTGGCCGTCGCCGGACTCACCGTCTCCTACAACGGGTGAGAGAGAGACAGAGAGAGAGAGAGAGAGAGAGAGAGAGAGAGAGAGAGAGGAGAGAGAGAGAGAGAGAGAGAGAGAGAGAGAGAGAGAGAGAGAGAGAGGGAGGAGTAGTGGAAGGAGGGATGGAGAGGAGGGAGGATAGGGGAGAGACAGAAATGAAAGGAGGAGGGAAGGGGGGAGGAAGATAGAAGGAGGTAGAGAGGCAGAGAGAGGAGGAAGGGAGAGAGAGAGAGAGAGAGAGAGATTGACAGATGTGGGAGGCGGAGACATGAGAGGATATAGAGGGGTGGGGAGGTAGTGGGGAGGTAGGGAGGGTTCCAGAGGGTGAGGGCGTGGCAGTGACTCCTCCCCCTGACCCTTGCAGGACGGCGGGCGTGTGGGGCGGGGACGAGGCGGTGGTGGCCCCCTGTAACCAGGCCTGCTCCTGCCCCCTGGGGGCCTGGGACCCCGTGTGCTCCCAGAGCGGCATCACCTACACCTCGCCCTGCACCGCGGGGTGCCTGGGGTCCTCGGGGAGCGGCATGGCCACCGTAGGGATGCACACACACACACGCACGCACACACACGCACACACACACACAGCACACACACACACACACACACACACACACACACACACACACACACACACACACACACACACACAGACACACAGACACACAGACACACACACAGACATAGATGCACACAGACATATACACAGACACACACATACAGTTACACCACACACCCACCCACACACAAATACACACACAGACATAGATACACACACACATACAAACACACTCACAGACATAGAGACACACACACATGCACGCACACACACACACACACACACACACACACACACACACACACACACACACACACACACACACACACACACACACACACACACACACACACACACTCTATGTGTGCCTGTGAGGCCCTTTGAGATGTAAACTGTGATTCAGTGCTTCGACTGCTTGCTGTTCCCCAGGTCTTCCACAACTGCAGCTGCCTGTCCCACTTCTACCCAGAAGGGGGCAGCACCTCAGTGAGCCTGGGCCAGTGTCCCCGTGGCAACGACTGCGTCCGCAGCTTCACCTCCTACATGGCCATCTCTGTCCTTAGCTCCTTCATAAGCGCCTTGGGAGCCATGCCAGGCTACATGGTTATCATACGGTATGCTACGCTTACTAGGGCTACATGGTTAGCAAAAAGGTATGCTACACTCTCTAGAGCTACATTGTAATTATCCTCTACACTATCTAGGGCTACATTGTTAGCATACAGTATACTACATGCTCTAGTCTAGGGTTACATGGTTAGCAAAAGGTGGGGTCATTCTATGTTCCCCGGGTCCTATGTTCCCCGGGTCCTATGTTCCCCGTTTTTCCCTAAAAGTGTCCTATGTTCCCCTGTAGCAATACATACCGGGGGGCATAGGACCCTTTTTGGGAGAAGCGGGGAACATAGAACCCTTTTCTGGAAAAGGGTCCTATGTTCCCCGCAATCTATCAATCTATCTATAAACTTTGACGCGACATTCGCATGATGACAGCCAATCAGCGTTCAACAGCGTGGCCACTGAGTGACATGTGTAACGTAACAGCCAATCAGCCTTCAACCGGCCACTCAGTGCAGTGCAGTCCGGGGTGAACTGCAGCAGGGAGGAGAAAGTGATTGTTGCGGTTTGCGACTCCCGGATCTCTATATATAATAGTATATAATTGTATATAATTGTATAATAATATCACGGCCAAAAGCTCTGTGTGCCTCCGGATGGCCGTAGCTCGGGGAGCTCTCGTAGGGATTGGGCTTCTCTGGGGTTTTTTAGCGGCGTATGAATAGACTGCGTCGGATTCTCCGACGTCTCTCCCTCTTCCA
>NC_082400.1:12463875-12469528 GCF_031168955.1 Gadus macrocephalus | reverse complement strand
TAAGGATCCCTGTTTTCTAGTCAATGAAATTGTAAAGCAGGAGTGCCTGAATATGCTATATTTATGAAGCAAATATTAATAAGTGATGTGTAAATTCAAAAGGTACAAAGGTTCTCAGCACGTTAATGATGCTAAATTTATTTAGCATTGAGTACTTTATACTCTCTATAACTAGAAAACGTTTTCCTTTGAGGAATCCCTTGGACTGTTTTCATGTAATTAAGCAATAATGTACTTTCCCTGTTTGGATTATGATGTCAAATGATTTCTTTTTTAGTGTGCATCACTGCAATCTGTCTGATCTACAGAGTTCATATACTGTCTCTTATTCAACTCTTGGTTTTTCTTATTGAATGAATACTTTTAATGACTTGGTTAGTGAGTATCGTTTGTAATGAATCGGATCTTAATCCTGAAGCCCCTTTGCCTGGTCACTGTGGAAACACAACACCGCCGACACAACAGTAGGAACACGAGAACAGACGAGTGGTTTGGTTTGGATGAGATGTCAGAGTGAACGATGCCGAGGTAAGTAATGGAGGTCCTCTCGTCTGGGTAATGGTTTGGACGAGTGTCGGGGGAGGGGAGATTAATTTATCCGCGTTATTCATGAGATCACAACAAAACAAAGAGCTTCCTGAGCGGTCGGCCGTTCATAGCAGCGGACGATCGAGTCCCTCCCTGCTGGCTCTGCTCGTGTGGATGACCTGCACTTACAGGTGTTGGTCGGCCCGTCGCTGTCGTAACGCTGTTATGCAAAAATCTAGATGCCTTGGTAATGAACGTCTAGGCCTATATATACGTAATTTAGCATGCAGAAAAATGTCTGATGTAAAAAACAATGAACCTGCTGACTATTATGTAATTAAAGACCAATTAGCGCATGGGGGGGAGGGTTTTTTGTCACTTATGTCAAAATTCTTCAAAAACATAATAACACAATTCCAACTGTGTGTTAATCTCACTCTCTCGACGAACCCACTTCATGCCTGGCTCTCAATAAGACTCATGCGGTAGTTCGTATCCCAGAAGCTCCATATGTGGTCTGTGTAAACCAGCTCCTACTTTATGAAGGGACTTCATCAAGATCCACGGGGGAAATCTGTGAGCGGGTGATGTGAGCGGTGTCAGTGGCGGGGGGGGGGGGGGGGGGGGGGGGGGGACGGGACGACGACGACGACGACGACGACGACGACGACGACGACGACGACGACGACTACTAACGACTGACTAACGTACTAAAGAGGCCTGAGTCGAGGATTCAGAGCAAACGATTCAGAACGGGACACTGGAAGGGAACACAGAAGGGAACCGACGGATTGTGTTCGGAGCGTACGACAAGTCTCGTGCTAGGTAATTAGATTTGGATTCCTCCTCGCGTGTTCAGCAGCTATTATCACCCATTTTTCTTAATACTTCTAGTTATGATACTTTTAATTTTCTTAATAAATCGGGTAGCTCATCATTGTTTTTTAATAATGAGTTTGCATAAATTATTGATGGATTCATCCTGGATCCGCTTCATTATTTATCATCCCTGAGCCCCCTAGGGGGCGACAGAGGGCCAGGGCTCACGGACACTAGAAGTTGAGGAGGTGCGTGTGTGTGTGTGTGTGTGTGTGTGTGTGTGTGTGTGTGTGTGTGTGTGTGTGTGTGTGTGTGTGTGTGTGTGTGTGTGTGTGTGTGTGTGTGTGTGTGTGTGTGTGTGTGTGTGTGTGTGTGTGTGTGTGTGTGTGTGTGTGTGCGCGTGCGCGTGTGCGTGTACGTACGTGTGTGTGCGTGTGTACGTGTGTGCGTGTGTGTACGAGTGTCCTCAAACTTTTAGAGAGTTGGACTTGAGTTCACGGCGGTCACTCCCACCACGGCACTGATGACAGCGGTGACGAAGGTGATGATGAAGACGGTGACGTACATGTGTGTGTGTCTGTCTGTGTGTGTGTGCAGAAATGAGTGTGTTTAAAAGCATGTCGTACCAAATTAATCCAATGGGAGCAATGGTTCTGATATAGACACGCCCCCACCAACCCACCCACACAGCCACACACACACTTTAACCGGGTTGAGATGGGGGGGGGGGGGGGGGCTATCTATTGAAAGGGGGTGGTGGCTTCAGGAGCAGGAGGAGAGGGAGGGTATAAACGTCAGGAGGCAGCCTCCGGCGGAGAGACCAAACCAGAGCCAGGGGGTCCGGCGCACAGTGACTCCAACCAGGTGGGTACGCTCCCGCTCTCCGTCCGGCTCTCCGTCTCTCCGTCTCTCCATCACTCTCTCCTCATTGCTCTCGTCTTGTCTATTTCTGTCCAACTCTCTCTCGGACTGTATCCATCTCTCTCCCCATCTTCATCTCTCTGTTTGTCTGTCCCTCTCCTCTCGCGAGATCTCTCTCTGTGTCCCTCTCTCCCTGTCCCTGTCTCTCTCTCTCCGAGCCAGGTCTCTCTGTCTCTCCACGGTCTCTCTCATTCTCTCTATCCCTCCGTTCCTCACTCAGTACCATCCCTCTCTCTCCTAGTCTTTCTCTTTGGACCGGACCTGCATATTAACTTATTTCAGTGTGGAAGTTATTTGGTTCTTTAAGATGTATAGAAATTCGCTTGCGTTTAATCATACAATTTGTCATGAAATCAACTAGTAGTTTATAAATAGCTTTGTGTGCAAACTGAACATGTTCTGGATTGATTATTGTAGGAATAATAATAAACAAATGGCCTACTAGTTATTAAATGAACATTATTATAATTTCTATGTGTAACAGATGTTTTAAATGAGTGGATTTTCCAATGAAAGCAGACGACGTGTCCCACAGTTTCAGGGAATCTTCCGGAACGATGCGCCAGCTGAAGCTCCCTGTGCTCCTCGTCATCCTTCCCTTCCTGCTGGACTCGGCTCACACGGCCCCACGCGGCTTCAGGTGAGCAGAGACACACCGCCTCACACCGCCACGTCCTCACCTGGATCTACATCTCCAGACTGACCCCCGCACTCAGTGTCAGCTCTGGGGTAGAACGCACGTTGTGGAGATGCACTTTACGTTACATTTGCGATTTAGGGCATTTAGCAGATGCTTTTATCCAAGGCGACTTGCAACAAGTACATTTGTCAGAAGACAAAGAAACAACAATATATCGCTGCCGGTACCGTAAGGATGTTCATAGAACCGAGTGCCAAGCACTTGCCATCGCTCGGTTAACCCATACGCCGTACACTTCAAAGAAAGCTAGGATAAGAGGCTACACGAGGCTACGCATTATTTTGTGAGTGCAAGGAGGTACAACGTACAATAAGTGCGTAGGAGGGGTGTGGGGGGGGGTGGGGGGGGGGTAATGCAGATTCTAGGGGAACAAGTGACAGATGGACCATCACTGTGTCTCCACGATGCAACATCTCACACACTGTGGCTCATGAGAACGCTACACAACCTTGTGTTGGGTTCCTTTAGCTCCTCTAGACTCTGACTTCTTTCAATTTTTCCGAAACAAGACAATGCAGCACAAGTTTGCTTTTTCCTTGTAAGCCTCGATTTGCCCTCCTCCTCAGCTGTAAGTGGATAAAAGCTTCCGCCAAACGACTTAATAACAGGTTAATGTAAACCTGTAGCTAAGAGACGAACACCAGATCAGACGTGACGTCTGGGGACAGACGGATCGGGGGGGAAGGGAGGAAGAGAGAGGAAGAAAGGCAGGAATGGAGGAGACTTGGAGAGGACGAGAGTGGAGGAGAAGTAGCCAGCCGAGGCCTCCGGAACCCAAGTGGCCACTTGTCCCCTGTGGCCCTCGCAAGGCGGTGAAGAGGGTATCATGTGGATGGGGACTGACCTCTGACCCCTCCCCTGTAATGCAGGTACTTCAGCCCATCCTTCGCCAGGGAGCCAGAGATCGCTCTTCCAGACGCTGAAGACTGGCAGCCTCAAGACATGCTCTCGGACCTTCTCCTGCGCATCCCGGCCCCAAGGGCCCCGAGGGGCCTCACCGCCCTCAACAGGTACCCCCGAGTGGCTAGTCTTCTGGAACAGAGTCCTATGGAGTAACCAATAAACCATTCAGCCGGTTATTGATAGAAAACCAGATTTACATTGACGTTTACATTCAGCAGACGCTCCTATCCAAAGTGACTTACAATAAGTACATTTGCCAGAAGAAAGAGAAACAACCATAGATCGTGGTCGGTACAGTAAGGATGTTCATAGAACCAAGTGCCAAGCACTGACAATCCTCTGGTTAACCCATTCCCCTTACACAACAAAGATGAGATAAGATAGGATAAGATGCTGCACAATGCTGTTTTTAAGTGCAAGGACGTACAACATACGTACAATAGGTGTGTAAAAGGGGTGTGGGGGGTTGATGGTGGCTGGCAATGCACCTGTCATTTTGTGATTTCTGGAGATGTTGTATGGAATGGCTCTCTAAGCAAAGTTCCAGAGTTGTTTCTGAATGAGGGCACGACGTCACTCATCTTATGGGAGAGGTCATTTCATCATATCAGAAACTGCAGCTGTAATGACCATTATTCACCTAGAGGTGGCGCTCATACTGCGGTTTATTTTGGTTGTTGGGTAACTCTTTATGGCTAGTTTAGATTTATTAGAACAATACAATATTGTATTTGGAAGTAAAATGAATTATTATCCATTTAAAAACCTTTTCAGTACTAGGCCCATGTTTTAAAATCGTTTTAAGTTGTTTTTGCTCATGGACGCATCGTAGACCTAAATGGGGCAGAGGATAGTACGACGAATTATTTTGGAAAGTAACGGATTGAAAGTAGAACAATCTATCAAGTGTCCTAACAAAGGATTTCCCTGCAGCCATCACATCGCGAAGAGAAAGTGCAACGCGGCCACCTGCGTGACGCAGAGACTGGCGGACTTCTTGGGGCGGTCCAGTAACACTATCGGGGTGACGGGACTGTTGGAGCCCACCAACGTTGGCTCCAGCACGTACGGCAAGAGGAGCGTGCTGACCGTCCGTTTCCCGGACTTCTAGTCCCAGGGGACGGAGGTCCAGAACCACCACAATACACCGCTCACTTCAGATCGAGTGGGAAGATCCGCGAATTCAATGATTCATGGTAATAGGATCATTTATGATCATGAACGCAATTTTTATGAGCCTTTGGTGAACTTCAGTTGAAAAGGTTGTGCTTGTGTCGATTGTTTTAAAGCATTTGAAATGTGTTTTTGTTGGGCGTGTATCAAGTAATCTCATCATGAATAAACGAATATAATGAAGTCGATACACCAAGATGATACAAACAGATGTGTATATAGCCTTCCACTAGGCTACATGTTTATTTGTGATGTGTTTTTTTTAATAAAATGTTAAAATGTACAGCCTTGAAATAGGTTCTAAGTGCTTCCTACTATAGTCAGGCAGGCCTCTGACATCAGATAAAATAAAGGTATTCTCACCTCCACCACAACACTGCGACATACCGACCTGCGTAACGTCGACAGGCTAAAACACTCTCCCTTCATTAAACAGGCCCTCAAAACCCACCTTTTTAAGATTGCTTTCACTCTCCTTGCCTTCTCCCCCCTTCCTATTTGTTCATCTTTTCACTAATATACGTTCTTATCAGGGCTGTCAAACGATTAACATTTTAAACGCGACTCATCGCATATGAGTTAACTCACGATTTATTAGGGACTTTTATT
>NC_082400.1:12403875-12461375 GCF_031168955.1 Gadus macrocephalus | reverse complement strand
ACGTACAGTGTCTTCCTGATACTATGATTCCAAGCTACTCTGCACTCTATCCTGTGTTGTTTTTGCACCTAATTGTGCAGCACTAAATCAACCTTTTATTGTTTATTTTAACTAAAAAATTTTGTATTTCAAACAAGAAATGTATTTATGTATGAATAGTTGATCATGTTGCTGACCTGTACTGCTCTCATGGTTAGAGGTTGTGTACCCTGATATTAAACCGACTGAATGAGGGGCAGACTGACTCTGAATGTCCGCTCACTAATCGTCTCCACCTCAGGTGTCTCAGACCTTGGAGGAGTTTGACGTGGAGGAGCGTCCGCCCAGTGTGCTGCAGGAGAAGTATCCCAACGTCACGGTGATCCAGTCGGCCGTCAGAAGCCTCCAGGCCGACCAGCATGTGAGCTGAAGCCCTCCTACACACACCAGTACCTACATCGGTTCCTACACACCTTCCTAATGAAGACGCACCTTTAGAAGTGGTTCTGTTGCCGTAATATTCCGTCAGAGACGGACTAACACCATGTAGGCTTCTGTTTTGGGAGAGATACCGACATGAAGTCAGGACATTAATGATGACGGAACTAAACACAGGAAAGACGAGAAGGGATTGACCCTTTCAAGATTCGTTTTAGGATAATAAATCGAAATGGGAATTTCAATTAAAGTTCAAGTTTGCGTTGCAGGAAGTCGTTGGCAAACTCTTCCTTAATTTCTGTGACAACATGACTGATTCTTCCTCGTCGTGCCGGACGAGCCAACAGCAGACTCATAAATAAAGTATAATATAATATATAGATTCTGTCCTGGTCATGTACTACAGACCACTACTTGTCCTGGCCATCATGCTCTGTATGTCTGTCCTCTCTGCAGACCTTGCAGACGGAGGACGGACGCTCGGTGGGCTACGAGAAGCTGTGTATCTGCAGCGGCGCCCGACCCAAACTGCTGACCCAGGACCAGCCCTACGTGCTGGGGGTCCGCGACACCGACAGTGTTCAGGTAGGTCTCCTTCGTAACCCCCCCCCCAGACCGCTGGAGCCGAGAGCTCCACTACTGATAGTCTTTTAGGTAGTCATATTCCTGGAGCGTTCCAGGCATGGAAGGTCACCTCACTGGCTCTATAAAGACCCACAGAACCACTAGTATTCAGCTGCAGGGGCAGTTACATCCCTGAAGACCACAGTCCGCGCCGTTGGCTTTTTCGAAGACGTCCGGCACATTGACAACGTTTGTGTGTTTGCAGGAGTTTCAGAAGCGGTTGTCCAGCGCCAAGAGGATCGTCGTCGTTGGAAACGGAGGTATTGCCCTGGAGTTGGTGTAAGTGGACTCAAAATATTTGTTCCAACTTTAATTTACCATGGGTGATTCGACAGGGACTGCAGTAACCAGTGTATGACGATAGATGGTGCTGTTTGTTTCAAGGCATTTATTTTACATGTTTAGTTGAACATGGAAAGGAAAAACGGGCACAGCTGAGAACTGTTATTGATTATTGATTAGCAAAGGGCATAAATGATGATAAGGTAAAATGTTTGGATTAAAACGGGTGTAATGATATATGATTCCGGAAGAAATTCAAAAACCTTCTACTGCATCGCGACTCGAGCTCTGGTCTGTACCAGTGTTCCTGATCCGTCTGAGGTACACAGTGTCAGACACGCAGCGTTCAGACACGGGGGAGGCTGTAACGGCCTGGTGGTGTTTCAGGTTTGAGGTGCGGGGCTGCGAGGTGGTCTGGGCCGTGAAGGACAAGGCCATCGGGAACACATTCTTCGACGCGGGCGCCGCCCAGTTCCTCATCCCGTCGCTGGAGGCCCAGCGGCCGCCCCGGGACGCGGTCTGCAAGAGGGCCCGCTACACCACGGAGCAGGGCCCTGAGGGGGGCTCTGACGGGGGCCCGGAGGGGGGCCTCCACACCTTCACCGCAGGTCCGTACCACACGGGGAACCCCACCACTCTCAGGGGTCACCTGCAGCTCGTGGAGGAGTTCACCTGTAGCTCGTTAAGGAGTTCACCTGTAGCTCGTTAAGGAGTTCACCTGTAGCTCGTTAAGGAGTTCACCTGTTGCTCGTTAAGGAGTTCCCCTGTTGCTCATTAAGGAGTTAACCTGTTGCTCGTTAAAGAGCAGGTAGGGGAGTGATTCACCTGCAGCTCGTTAAGGAGCGGCTAGGGGCGGGGCCAAATGGCTGTAGTATGCCTACAGGCAGGCTGGGAATCAAAACCACAACCTTTGTTAGAACAAAGACGTCTTCCAACCTTAGAGGAGGGCTTGGTTGACGATACAGTGTCCATAAATTTAAAGTAAAATAAATCAGAAAGAGTAGAACAGCTGCTTCACCAGTAGAGGGCAGCACACACCGCAGAGACCTAACAGAACCCGGGGTTAAAGTTCAACGTCAGAGTCACACTATTGTGTGTGTGTGTGTGTCTCTTTAACCAGGTGGGGACCGGCGTAGACCCGGTTCTGGTTCTACTGGCGCTGGCAGTGCTTTGGGTCCAGACTGGCATGAAGGGTTCCTGCTGAGAGGAGCGGAGGAGGTGAGACGCCAGGCTCAACCCTGTTAACACTCCTGATCCTCTTCTGTCCAAACCAGGTCAGCTGGAAGCATGGAATTAGGATTCTTACACATGCGCAGGCACGCACGCACTCGCACGCGAGTTTGGCAACATGTGTATTTGATGTGTGCGTTTAAAAAAAGAACCCTCAACATACTAATCAATGCCATTTTGTCTGCTACTGAAACAAGAAGTTTAGAGAAAACTGGAGTGAAATCCCACAGTTTGTGAACACTCCGATCCGCTCCGATATGCAGATAGTGTTGTTTTTGGGACTTTGAAGTGCCTGTTACGACACCACAACCAAGGGACACCAGCGACTAGGTGTGTGTTCGCACGTGTAGAGCTGACTGTGGCGTCCGAAAGAGGGCTAGGCTCCACGGACGCCTGTGGTCTAACCTCATGGTTCTGTGTGGACGGTGAAGCTCCGTCCGTGCAGTTTGATGGTGCAGGGGTTCAGCGAATGCTCGAATGCTTATGCACAACGAAGTATCACAAGGTTGCTGTGGGTCGTAACCATGGCGATAACACGCCCCCCTCCTTCCGAGAACTGTGTGTGTGTGTGTGCGTTTGCGTGCGTGCGTGCGTGCGTGCGTGCGTGCGTGCGTGCGTGCGTGCGTGCGTGCGTGCGTGCGTGCGTGCGTGCGTGCGTGCGTGCGTGTGTGTGTGTGTGTGTTCAGATCAGTCGAAGATGGATGCCACAGGAGTAAGTGCAACCTTTTGTCGTCATGTGTAACCTGAGCTCATGCTAATTTAATGCACACACTCACAGCCCAGGACACCCAGCAGAACGGGTTTCACCGAGGAGCAGGTCACAGGGGTCCGCAGACAGCGTCCCTTGGGCCCCCCCCCATGGCAGTAGCTTATTTTTGCAGCTCTTATTTTTGCGATCCAGGTCAAACTGTGATTCCTAAACAAAATCAAGTGTTTTGTCAACCAAAATAGACGTCACATCCTACAACTACACGTTTCATAAATGCATCAAACTATAGGCTGCTGGTTATTTTATAAACAGTATAGCTACTGTAGAACTTTGTCTTCTGTTTTGTCCTCATCTTAGGGGTGGAATAGGTGTTATGGCTAGAGATAAATTGTATTTTGTGACCAGAAATGTCTCTTGATGGTGAAGGTCACAAATCCCTGGTGAAGGTCACAGACCCTGGTATAGGGCATTACTTTCCATTCATTCACACACAGACCCAGACCAGGCTGCCCCCTGCCCAGCGAGTGTTCAGTGTGTTTAACTCTTTCCTCCTCCTCCTCCTCTGTGGCCAGACCCCCCAGGGGGTCCGTGTGGAGTACGAGTGTGAGGTGCAGGAGATCTTCACCCCCTCAGACCCCCTGAGACCCCAGCCTGAGGCGGACTACGGTGAGACCCCCCCCCCCCCCGTTCTACCGCTTACTTACCATCACGTTCTTCTCATGATGGACGTGTGTGAATGTCCTGGTGCGATGAACATCAACACAGAGCCAAAGGTCAACTGATGGTGTCCCCCACTGTAGGGGCGTGGCCCGTCTACGTCCGGCTGACCAATGGGAGGACGGTGGGCTGTGACTTCATCGTCAGCGCGACTGGCGTCGTGCCAAACACGGATGCTTTCCTCCAGGGGAACAATGTAAGGAAACTTAGAAATACACAGTTAATCCACATGATGTACTTAATACGCAGTTAATCCACATGATGTACTTAATACGCAGTTAATCCACATGATGTACTTAATACACAGTTAATCCACATGATGTACTTAATACACAGTTAATCCACATGATGTACTTGATACGCAGTTAATCCACATGATGTACTTAATAAACAGTTAATCCACATGATGTACTTAATACACAGTTAATCCACATGATGTACTTGATACGCAGTTAATCCACATGATGTACTTAATACACAGTTAATCCACATGATGTACTTGATACGCAGTTAATCCACATGATGTACTTGATACGCAGTTAATCCACATGATGTACTTAATACACAGTTAATCCACATGATGTACTTAATACACAGTTAATCCACATGATGTACTTGATACACACAATAAATAAATGCATTAGTAGAAGGAGAAGGTTCCTACTCAATTAAAAGCTGTAAAGTTAGTGGGATATTGAATATGATTTGCTTTTGGATTACAGTTTTGAAAGACGATGGAGACAAAGAGCTGTGGGGTGGCCACCACTTCAGAGATCTTACTTATAGAAAATACAAACGCAGCCATTCCATAATGGGCGAAGTAACCACAAGCTTGTTTTTGTAGAATATGCTCATCCCCTTCCCCTTTGTCTTATATAAGACTCCCTGAAGCCCTGTAGTACACACAGTCACTCATGACCCGAGGATCTCGTGTCTCTGTACAATGTGTAAAAGGTGAGGGCCGTCTGTCTGAATCTGTGATGTTAATCTGTGATGGCTGCGTCTTAATATCCTAACATTTCTTAAATGTTGACTACGTTCGCGGTTTTGACCACCATTCACTTCTCCTTTAGACTCGGTTCCACTTAAGTCTGCATCACAAGGGTTTTGCATACATAGGTCATGTGATCCGTATGCCTCGTAAAGGGCGTGCCTGCGGTCATGTGACTTCAGCGGAGGGCCAGTACCGCTCTGATCAGCTGTTCCTTTAGTGCATTCTCTGTTGACGTGGAAACGCCACCATGCGCTTGCATGGTGAGCAAACAAACCCAGACCTGAGGAGCAGCATCAGACCTCCCCATAGGCTGGGAGTAGCATCAGACCTCCCCATTGGCTCAGACCTCCCCATTGGCTCAGACCTCCCCATTGGCTGCTTTAGCTGCAGATGGTTTAACCGGCTCATCCTTTCGAGCCGCGAGCCTTCCTAGTATGTGGTAGAATACCAAGTTATGTGCTGCTGTTATGTATCTGTGTAGTTGTACTTAATAGGGAAGATGAGCCATTGTGTTACCTGGAACACACACACACACACGCGCGCGCGCGCACGCACACACACACACACACACACACACACACACACACACACACACACACACACACACACACACACACACACACACACACACACACACACACACACACACACACACACACACACACACACACACACACAGGAACTGTGATTGTGTTTTTGCATGCGTGTATTTCATAACACAACCCTTTAGCAGATGCGTTTTCTCCCAACCAAGTTCATTTGTTTACCACGTGACCCCAATCCTCCAGCTCCGTGGTAAACAGGACACTGCTCTAGACTCTGTGTAGACTCGAGCTCCAGACATAGGCACATGTGGAGCTGTTAGCAGGGGAAAGGGGCTAGAGCAGTAGAGTGAGTGTAGAGCGTACTCATCGAAGGAGTCTCTCTTTGGGCCAAAGGGTCGTGAACAGGCCGCTGACCAATGAGGCCGGTGGACCACAGCTGACGCTAACGTGGTGACGTCACCGCCGCGTTGACATCACTCTAGGCTAATGCGGTGACATCGCCAACGCTGTGACATCGCTCACGACAGCGCGGTGACATCACTCACGCGGTGACTCACCAACATGGCGGTCTTACGGTTGTTGTTGATGTTCTTCTTCTTCAGTTCTCCCTGGCTGAGGACGGCGGGCTGCGGGTGGACGACCACATGATGACCTCGGAGCTCGACGTCTACGCGGCGGGCGACGTGTGCAGTGCATGCTGGGAGCCCAGTGCCCTGTGGCAGCAGGTGCGAGTGGTCGTCTAGTCAAATTATGTCACGGTTGCTGACCCCCGGTGGGGAGCCATAACCTCCGTGTCGTCGTTATATAACCCTGTATGCTTAAGCAAATACACCTGGAACCATTCGTCTGGTTCGGGTCCTCCCACCACGGGGAGCGGCACTCCGTGAAGACGGAGACGTCTGCAGAACCGCAGAACCCAGCAGCCAGATGGTCCTGAAGCTCTTCTGTGAACCATCGCTGTGTTCTGTCTGGATACATGCTGTATATTAGGGATACCAAATGTCTCTCAAACTAGTGTCTCTCAACTTGGGACACATCAGTTTGAGAGAAATGTGGCTATGTGTTTGTGAGGTGTATTCAGTGTCATATATGTATTGTGTATTTAGTGGCCTGGAGACTCTGCATTATACAGTTAACGATGTAAAGGCCTCACACTGAATACAGCTCTGTTCTTGTATCTGACACGCATCGCCATGCATTCAAACGTTGTTTAACAAGGGAACCAGGCTAATTAGGGGACAATACATTGAGTATAGTCTATTATTTGGCAGAAAATAATTACAATTTATATCGATATTAGGTTCGAGAGGATTAGGTTTAGATACTCGGTTAGAGATGGTTAGTTTATGTACTAGTTGAGAGATGGTTGCTAATGCTAACAAAAAAGTTGACTTTAACACATGATGCTAATGCTAACATACGTGTTAACTTTAACACATGGTGCTAATGCTAACATACATGTTAACTTTAACCCACTGGTGCTGGTGCTAACCCTACATGTGACCCTTGACCCCAGATGCGGCTGTGGACGCAGGCGCGTCAGATGGGCTGGTTCGCGGGCCGCTGCATGGCGGCGGACGTCCTGACCCAACCCATCGAGCTGGACTTCTGCTTCGAGCTCTTCGCCCACATCACCAAGTTCTTCAGCTACAAGGTACCGTCCTGTTCAGCGGCTCCTTCGATCTGGGCTACCTCCTGGGTGGGCGGAGCCAACGTCTCTAAACACACGCCCATATAGCGTTTGAATGTTGTGCTAAGCTAAGCTAGATGAAGTCATGAGTTGTAGCGTTGTCCCTCAACGAAACGTCCCTTCTCCTGAGTCATTATACCCAGAGTGAGGAGCATGAGCACGTGACTAGGAGAACAACGACGACAACCAGGAGAATAAATATGGGGTTTTGACGTAGAATTTGGCAAAGTAATAATTCTATCGGAAACGGATATCACCTCGATTAGAGGTCTCCCTTCCCGCCACTAAGCCTGCTGTAGGAGTGTGGGTGTGTATGATGGCTAGTTTGAGCAGCCTCACCTTTCTGAGTCAGGCCCCGTCCCACTCTCCCTAGCCCTAGATTTTAGCCCAAGCCTTAGAATTTGCGCGTCTCCGCGGAGGGGTGGGGCGTTCCAATACTTGGGGGGCAAGAGGGAGTGCTTATCTTCCCTTAAAATCCTCCCTTGGCAGCTAGCCCGCTCTGTACCTCACTTGCAGCTAAGGGCCTATCACGAATCAACAGGATATCTTGCAAACTCAGCAAGCAGCAATTTTTCCATGATTCTCAAAACAGTTATACATTATTGTAAATTATTTAACCACAGACTGGATTAAACTATACGATCTGAATGTGTAGGTCGTATTACTTTCGACACAAGGGTCCCATTTTTCAAACGTGAATGAAAACAGTAGTAGGCTTCCTCAATCGATGCTGATCTTGTGTCTCACTTCCCTCTTTGAGGGAAATGTACTGTGGAGGGAATTCTAAGCAAGTGTTCTCGTCAAGGGGAGAGGTCTTACTCTGAGGCCCGTTTGACCAGCCTCACCTGGCTGAGTCTGACCAGGTGAGACTGGTTTAAACCGCCTCCCCTGGGGCTGGGGGAGGCGGTTTAAACAGCACAACAGTCATGTGCTCATGCTCCTCGCCCTGGGGATAAGGACTCAGGAGAAGGTTCTGGCTGGTTTAAACAGCCTCACCTGGGTCTAGGGAGAGGCTGCACACCTGTTGCACATAGAGTAATCCCATGTTAACCCAGCCATGACCACAATCACTCAGACCTCCTACATGGCAGCATGGAGGCACCAGACCATGCATCATTACCTACAGACCTCCACAATAAACCGGCTGAAACACCACCAGCCTGCGTCCTTGTGTTTGGAGGAGCCCAGTAAAAGCAACCTAGTTGGCGTGTCGCATCGGACATTAGACCTATTTAACCGAAACCAATCATTCCCTCAGAAGCCCCGCCCTCTCTCCTGCCAGTAACCCACCTGGGGCGTGGCGTGGTCGGCCGGTGTGGGCAGGATTCAACACGTGGACTCGGTTGGCTTGTGTTCCATGTTGCTTGAAGCCTTCCTTAGGCTGCTAACTCTGTCCCCCAGGGAGACAAGAGGGACCGAATGAAATCCCCGCTCCGCTAAATGGCAAATCCATTTTTAAATACAGGATGTTGTATGTTTTAGCATCCGGTCCAAATCCGTGTGGATTGAGTGACTGGTTGGAGTCTGTCGCGCAATGACTCAAGTCGTCCTATCTCTTATGGGACTTAGTGTTCAGGGTTAGGTAGTATTATGTTAGTGTTGGTATTGGGGGGGGGGGGGGGGGGGGTAAGGTCGTGTTATGTTAGTGTTGGGGGTTAGGTAGTGTTAGGGTTCCCAACCCTGTCTCTCTAAGGTCGCGTTCACAAGGTGTTATCTAAGCCCACTTTCTGTCCTCTCTGCCATGTGCTTCGCTGCCGTGTGAAACGCGTTGAACCCAGGCTTGAACCTGGAGGCGCTACAGTACAGGGGGGGGGGTGGGGGTGGCTGCAGGGTGCCAGCCCCCTGACGTGGAGCCGGTCGGGCCTCCATCGTCTTACATAAGGCCTCTCCTCCAGAGGTCACCGACCTCGTCCCGGGCTTATTCCACGGATTCCTCTAGAACAACACTTGTTTGGCTCGTGTTTCCACGGACCAGGTGGTGATCCTGGGGAAGTTCAACGCCCAGGGACTGGGGGCCGACCACGAGCTGCTGGTGAGATGCACGAAGGGCCAGGAGTACGTGAAGGTGAGGCCTTGGTTTAGTGAGTGGTGTGTGGGCCTAAGAGGGCGCATGATGTTCAGTTGGATATTGGGATGCAAGCATGAGGGGGCATTAGTGTATTGTAAGAGGTTAGTGGGTTAGGTAGTGTGATGTTAGCGTTGAGGGTTAGGTAGTGTAACATTAGTGTTAGCATTAGGGAGGGTTGGTTAGGTAATGTTTGATTAGTGTTGAGGGTTAGGTAGTGTTACGTTCGTGTTAGTGAGGTTTGGTTAGTTATGGGCGTGGTCGGTTTGTGTTATGGCAAGGTTGGGATGGTGGGATTCAGTGTTTTCGAGGTGTTGTTAGGTTGTTATTGTTTACCAGTGAATGACCTCCTGGACCCCCCCCCCCCAGGTGGTGCTGAGGGGGGGTAAGATGGTGGGCGCCGTGCTGATAGGAGAGACGGACCTGGAGGAAACCTTTGAGAATCTGATCCTCAACCAGATGGACCTGACGCCCTACAAGGACGAGCTGCTGAACCCCAACATCGACATAGAGGACTACTTTGACTGACTGAGAACTTGAGTTTAATCTGTACAGCGACCGCCTTAAAGTAGAGACTTCAGGATGTGTACTGAACGCAGGAATTAAATAACTTATTTTTTATTCGTCATTTTGTTCTTATTTTTGGATGGTTGTCTCTTTGTTGGACCACGATGCAACACTGCTGTTGATGATAATTAATGGAGTCAAAGTAATGAATTCATAACTATTAAGAATCAAACCAAACCGTAAGTAGCAGACGTGATGTAGGAGTGATTAAGGACACGACTGTAGACGCCCTCAAACCGACTTGAATTTTTTTTACATTCAATAGAATACAATTAAACTAATTACAACTAAATGTAGTGTTATGTTTACTATATGTGCCTAAAGTAATGTCAAGCAGCGTATGATATTAAAAAGGAAGGTCAGTATTCCTCATGAAAATGTTGAACCGGAGGAGTGTCGTGAAGCACCGATGTCCCTCACGTTCAGTTCCCCGGTAACCGGAGACCGGAGTATTTCGCCTGGTCCAGAACACCAGATCATACTTTATTACACACCTAAATATACATCTCATTCAAGATAATATCGTCGAAAATCCCCACCTCCGTAGTAACCCACTCAATCCGCTGGGTTCATTTACCGGGACCACCCAGCCGGGCAGTGCTTCCTACCGACGTCACAGTTGAACCGGCCGCGAGGCAAGCTCCGCCCGCCGGCGGTGAGTCACTCACCGTACCAAAATGCACTAATCGGGCGCTTTCACACACCAAAAGAGGAACCGCGGCAAGAATCCATACAAAGTCAACGCAAAAGACGCGTTAAGAGAGGCGAATCTTTCGTCAGAAAAACCGGCGGTGCGAATTGATGAATGAAACACCCGGGTTAACGCGGATTTCGCGTGATTCTACTTGCGCGAACACTTCACTCGAGTTTAAATATTTGAACCTTTCTGCGAATTGCGCCTGCCGCTTGGTCGTGACAGCCAATCAGGCTTTACTCCCTGTCGTCCAGAGTGAACCCCAACATACGCGAACAGGCGAAAACATTCGCTTCTGGTGTGAACGCACGGTAGGGTGGGATCTCAAAGAGGCGTCACCGTCCGACCAGTGTTGCCAGATTGGGCAAGCTCTCCCGCCCAATCTGGCTACGCTGGTTGAAGCGCGGAGTAGCCAGTGTTGCCAGATTGGGTGTGAAAGATGGCCCAATCTGGCAACACTGCGTCCAACACCGAGCGCTCACCCTGTCGCCGCCGCCTCTCAGTCCTCATACAGCCGCATTCCGAGCTCAAGCCAGTCGCTACACCGAGAAGCTCGACCTCTAGCTCCACCACCACCACCACCACCTCCACTATGGCCAACTACATCCACGTCCCCGAGGAGGCCCCCGCGGTGCCCAAGATAGACGTCACCCTGGACGAGAGCGACTACCGCTCCGGAGCCCTGCGGCTGATCCAGGAGCTGCGGCCGAACTGGAAGCCGTCGGAGGTCCAGATAAAGGTTCGGCTCACCACTGTTACTGTCAGTAATCTGCGGGGTTTTAACGCGTACGTCACCGCTGGTGATAGCTGCGTTAATGCTGCGCACTAGGAGCGCATCTGCGCATCCCTGGGCCGAATAGTGTCTGCGTCAACGGGAGGTCTGGGGTGTGAGGCCGCCTGGAACCGGCAGGCTGTCCGGTACTAGGGGACTCGGTTTACGAGTGGATTTGTGTTAATGACGTACTCAGCGGGAGACCTAAGTACGGGGATCTGGTCTTAAGACGGACATGGGTCGTGTAGTCCGGGAATCTGGTCATAAGACGGGCCCGGATCGTCATAAGTCCGGGGATCTGGTCATAAGACGGACCCGGGTCCTCTCAAGTCCGGGGATCTGGTCTCTAGACGAAGCCTGATCGTCTTAAGTCTGGGGATCTGGTCTTCAGACGGACCCGGATCGTGTCGCACCCAGCGCAGATGTAGACCTGAGTTGCATCCGTGTGTGCAAAACCAAAAATACAATAACGGTATAAATATCAACATCGGGGTGTGTATTTATGATCGATACGACGTGAGCACGTCATCTGTGACGATTGACGTTTATTCATCGTTCATGAGAACATGCACGTCGATTGATACTGTTATAACCGTACGTTTCTAGAAATGTCTCTGAAGGGGAGGGGCTTGTGTGTGTGTGTGTGTGTGTGTGTGTGTGTGTGTGTGTGTGTGTGTGTGTGTGTGTGTGTGTGTGTGTGTGTGTGTGTGTGTGTGTGTGTGTGTGTGTGTGTGTGTGTGTGTGTGTGTGTGTGTTAATTGAGACCACAGTTAACTTTGGGGCATAACTCGCTCCCAGCCTGTCCTGAGGTCCCGCCGTCTGTGAGGAAGCCTTCCAGGATGTTCCTCTGTTTGCATACTGGCGTTTGAATAAAGGGATAAGCAGCAGTGCTTGGCAGCGGGACTTATTCTCAACAGATACAACCAGGCATATTTTCAATCTTGAATAATTCAAACTGCGGGTAGGATGTGGGGTTGGGTCCTTGGGGTGTACGTGTCCTGTCATTAGAAGCCAATTGTGGCGTCAATTACCATCGGGAAACCGCCCGTCAAACGCCGCGTCACTCAGGCCGTCAACACCAGAGCATTCCTCGCCGCTCAGATCGTCCCACTTCACACAACAACGTCCTCTCTGAGGGTGGCTGCTTCTCCTTCTGCCAGAGGCCGTTATGTAACGACACAACAATGGACGCCCTCTGGGCTGGCCACAGACCTAGAGAGGGAGGGGGAGGGGGAGGGAGAGAGAGAAAGAGCGGGAGGGAGGGAAAGGGGGAGCCTTGTTCAAACGCTGGTCCGGTATGCTAACCGAGCCGAATTCTCCTCTCCTCCCTCTCCTCTCCTCTCTGCAGTTCTTCACCGACGGCATCACCAACAAGCTGATGGGCTGCTACGTGGGCGGGGTCATGAAGGACGTGGTGCTGGTGCGTATCTACGGCAACAAGACGGAGCTGCTGGTTGACCGGGAGAACGAGGTGAAGAGCTTCCGAGTGCTACAGGCCAACCGCTGCGCGCCGCGCCTCTACTGCACCTTCAACAACGGCCTGTGCTACGAGTTCCTGCAGGGCACCGCCCTCGAACCAGAACACATCCGCACGCAGCCCGCCTTCAGGTAGAGAATCTCTCCGCCGCCGGCCGAGGTCATGTGATGTTTGTCTGGGGGGGGGGGGGTGGGCGGGTCGAGGGGTGGGGGGGCGGGGTCGCTGGTGTTTGTAGATGCGTCGTGCACACACGCAGGCTCACACGCCACCGCGCACTCAAACACACGCGGGTGGATGTTTCCCCATGAAACAGGACGGCCAGCCCCAGATAGGAAACACAACAAGGACAGGAACACTGGATGGTTCTCTCTATAGGGAAGGTGGGGTCCTCTATAAAAGGAAGGGGGGGGGGGGTCCTCTTTAAAGGGAACGTGGGGTCCTCTCTAAAGGGAAGCCGCTGTTCCCTTGGCATCAGTCGCACTGCGTGGATACAGAGGAGCTCTAGCAGAATGAGGATTCACTCGTGTGGTCTTTAACAAGGCCTAGCGCCTCAACGGAAGCTCGTGTGATTAGACACCAGCTAACGTTTACTGCCCCAACATGCTGTCCCTCCCTCCACATACCTTGGTAGGCCCAGCTGACTCTGACTGGAGATTATTCATTAACCTCCTGACTCACGGATCACCCTGGGTAGATGGGTGCTGTGTTCAATGACGCGGGTCATGTCTTGCATTATCTCATCATAACTGACCTATTTTATTGTATCGCAATTAAGTGTTTCTTCCATTGCGTCACCACAACATGTCTTGTCATAGCTAACCCTATATATTACACCGTATAACAATAGCTAATCATATCTCTGACAAAATACCCCTTACATATCTCTAACATTGTGTCACCATAATTTATCTCTTACATCACCATAGCTCATCATATCTTCTACGTTACGTCTCCATAAGTAACAGTATCTCATAACTGACCAGATCTCTTTAAGTATGTCACCATTACATAATATATCGTACCATAACTAATAACTTATGTCTCTAAACCATGTCCTTTGAATTGTATCCCCATAATCTAGTTATTGCATTATATCACCAAAATTAACCCATACCTCTTACAATGTACACATAACTAATCGTATCCCTTGCATTGTACACATAACTAACCCATACCTCTTCCATTGTAAACCATGTGTCTCTTACATTGTGTCCCCATCACTAATATCTTGTGTCTAAACCAGGTCTCTCACATTGGGTGACTATAACTAACGGTATCTCCCCCTGTTTTCCAGGCTTATTGCCAGACAGCTGGCCAAGTACCACGCCATCCACGCCCACAACGGCTGGCAGCCGCAGTCTGACCTGTGGCTGAAGCTGGGCAGCTACTTCTCCCTGGTGCCCTCCCACTTCCAGGACCCCGAGAAGAACCGGAGGTCAGGTCCTTGTTTCTGTCAATCGCCGCTTAAAGGTGCAACGTGTAGAAGTAGTGACTCTGCTTAATCTTTAAGCAGTGAGTCACTACTTCTACACGTTGTCCTGTTAAGCCTTAAAGCGACAGCGTGTAGAAGTTGTGACTCTCTTAAAGGGCCGTGTGGAAGGTTTTTTGACTATTCGATCATCCAAAAAAGTATATAATGCTAGTAAATGTCGGTCCTGACTGGTCCGTAGCCCAAACTTACTAAACATTTGTATTTATCTATTTATAAAACCAACTATTCTTTGTTGAAGGTCCTCCAAGGTTTTCATGATTCAGAAATGAATTTGATCTATGGAAGCAAATCCCTGTCAGAATGTTTTGAATTTTAAAAGCCATTTTGAATTGGCTTTTTGAATCGATACCTTTTTGAATTGTTGCAATTTAAATATTACACTTTAGTATATAATAATATTGTACGTCAACTTAATTTATTAGTTTTGGTTGAACCTCTATTGAATTTAAAATATGGGACTTCCAGTAGTGCCACAGTTCAAAAAACACGACTGTGCGTAAATATCTATTTATATCTCTATCTATATCTATATATATCTCTGTCACACACATACTCCTCTAACAAGCCGGTAGTCTTGGCTGTAAATGACTTCTGTGTGGACTCTGCTCTGTGACACCATGGTGACATCGTCACACACAACGTCACCATTAATCACGTGTTCGTTGGGACATGTGTGTGTTTGACGAGGCGGCCATTGACCTGAAGTGCCTCTGAAGTGCGTATGTTAGATACTCATGTATCTAACATGCATATGCCACAGGAATCTGAGGAATCCCATTCACCGAAGTTGTGTTTTCTTCTCGGCCGACTACCATTCGTACCTTCTCTGAAAAGAGATTTAAGATTTAACGTTCGGCTCAAAAGAGGCAAATTGTTTGTGTTATCATAGCAGACAGCCAAAGCCAGCTGCTCAGAGCAAACAAAAGCCTGGCGCGCTGGCGCAGTCATATTGTCAACAGAACTAGGAAGAGATTGGGTGCTTTTGAAAGGGCTCCTGGGCTAGCATGCAACTTCAGTAGAACGTAGTGAAGAACGTTTAAAAGAGAAGACCCCTGCCTCCGGGGTGGGGGGGCTTTTAAAGGGGACCCTAGCTCTTTGGGTCAGAGGTCCTCTTTTGTTTGTCCATTATGTGTGCTGTTTCCAAAGAGCCCAGTCCTTCTACTCAAGAAGGCGAAATAGCCCCGGTTCAGCTTTTACCGCTGTGCACAGCAAGCACTTAATATTATTGATTTAGGTTAAGTCGACTTGGAACCCTGAGCTCCTATCAGGTCTATCAGACCTCCTCAAATGGAGGGAAACAAAAGGACCGCTTTGGTGTATTGGCGAGCAGTCCTGATTCAATCTCTTTGAGAGACTAGTCTGGCTTTAGCCAGACCAAGCTCAGTCGTCGATTGCACGTTGGTCTTGGGAAGCTGCTGTCATTTTCTTCAGCACAAGAGGCGTGATCAACGGGCCTAGTTCAAATTACTCTGTATGCGATTGGCTGCTTGCCGTCGCTTTCCTGTCCATTCCATTGTGTTAAACCAGCCAATAGCGCGCAAAGGGGAAAAGCCAGCTTGGTGATTGGCTCCCGCAAAAACGTATCGGAAGCAGAAAGAAATGTATTGCTCTTCTCCAGACCCTTGTGCAGGGTGATCTCAAAACGCCGGCAGAATGGGCGGGGCTACCCAGTGTAGGACTAGACCACATAAGACTGGTGTTTCTGTCTCAGAGGAGAAGGCTCAGTAAACTCAGGGATTGTGTCGCTGGGGCTAACCGGTTCACTATCAGCCAAGTCTTGATGTTCTCTGCCTAGAAGCACTGTTTCTATCACCTTCTTTTATTTTTTACATCTTCTGTTAAGTGAAACCACTTGTTGCTCAGCTGTCTCTGGTTATTTAGTCATACAACCCCTTCTAGACTAGGGGTTCTTCCACTAGTTTTACTGACCTACCCCTCCAAGTTCCCCTTTATTAAGATCAAAAGGGAAAAGATTTAAATGAATCTAACTTTTGTATTTGCATGTTATTTGGTGTAAACATGAACATTAAATGGTGCAAAAACGTACGTTTATGAAGCTTGCGCTTCACTTATGGTGTTAACCATTCATCAGGAAGTTTTACGGACCATGTATGTTCATGTATAGATTAAATGTATGGGATTAAGGTGGATTTATTACCATTTTAACCATAGAACTACAAATTCCTGAGCCCCCATGCAGTCCTTCAAAGTACCCCTAGGGGTTCGTGTTCAGTGTACCCCGCTTGAGCAACACTGGGATCTTGCGCAACCGAGAGCTGGTCAGCTTATGTAACACAGTTATTGGCTTCCCCCCCTCCTCTCTGACAGTTAAACTGATGTGGAGGTGGAATGTGCAAGAAGGTGTTATTAGTCAGGGTCAACATGGCCTCACTCACATTGGGGGGAAACCTTTGAGGAAAAGAACCCTTCGACTTTAATGCCCCTTCTCAGTTCTAAGGAGGTATTTTATAGGGATATGGAGTTGGTAGGGGTTAGGCTAAACGTCTGTGCAGTCACACTAGGTTAACTAGCACAAAGCACTAACAAGCTGGGTGAGAAGCCACTTCTCAGTTCTAAGGAGGTATTTTAAATGGATATGTAGTTAGTCAGGGTTAAGCAAAATCTGAGCAGTAACTTTAGTTGAACTAGCGCAAAGCATTGACAATCTAGCGAGGCGTGGGTGCAGACTGATTTGTGGCTCTGAGGGCTGGCCCCTTTCGACCTACCTCAGGAAAAAGAAGAAGGAAGAGAAAACGGGAGACCTACTTTGCTGCGAGCAATGTGCAAGTAGGTCGAGCACGGAACGACCGGCTCGATGTCTCCCTGGGAGCCCGGCGGGGTGTTTGTGTCTCAGCGGGGGGGGGGAGGTCTCTCGCTCGTCCGATCCCTTCAGCCCATAGTCGATGCACGTCCTTGAGTTAACTCGACAGACCGTTTTAGTATTTTTTGGCCATCTTCCAAATCCTTCTTCAGACCTTATCTGAACCGACTGAGCTCCTGAGAACACAAGGCTCTGCTGAACAACCCTCATTTCAACAATAATAACCCCTTCTCTTCTGTTTCCTCCTCTTCCTCCCCTCTCTCTCCCCCCCCCCCCCCCCCCAGGCTCAGCGTGGAAGTGCCCAGTTCCAAGCAGCTTCGCCATGAGCTGGTGTGGCTTCAGCAGAGCCTGTCGGTGCTGGGCTCCCCGGTGGTGCTGTGCCACAACGACCTTCTCTGTAAAAACATCATTTACCAACAGGAGCCAGGTGAGTATACGCCGAAAGGGGTACAGGATTTCCCCCGGGCTAGCCCAGGGGCTTAGGTGATGTGTGACGCGTGTGTTGTACCAGTCGTACTGTTAGGAGCGGCCATTAGACGCAGGTAGGCTATTGAATGTGTAGCGCGTCGCGGCCCCATTCCCCAGTCACGCAAACGGCATTCGGCGGGAGGAGTTAGAACGCTCAGAACAGGCGGAGAGGGGTCACGTGATCTGACATGGAACACAGCCAATCACAGGCGCCTAAAAACCGGTCCCGACGCCACGCGAGGCCATCTTGATTTTGACATGATTTTTTTTTAGATGTTATTGTAACGCTGTACAAGTAAGATCCGTCCCACCCCCACCGGGCGCCGCCCCCTATCGGTGGCCCGCTCGAAGCCCGCTCTGCCGTTCTAAATCTGCCCCCGCTGCCGTTACGTGACTCGCGGTATGGCCCGCCTACAGCCGAGCGACAGCACCCCAGCAGCCACCGCTGTGATGGGAGCCGTTCCCCGTTAGCCTCTCAGCAGAAGCACATGTTTTCTGGTTGACTTGTTGACTGGTTGTGTTGATTGTGTGAATGCTGCGGGCCCCGCCCGGTCCGCTGGAGCCAGGACTTGTTGATGTGTGTAGCTCTGGGGGGGGGGGGGGGGGGGGGGTTGACGGGGTTGGGGTTGGGGGGGGGGGGGCATCTCACCGCTGCGTGTGTCTAGCCCTTGTCTCCTAGGGTTCAGAGGTCGGCCTGGCCTGGCCTTGGCCTGGCCCCGCCCCCTGCGGGAGGAGAGGGGCCGGGGGCGGCGGCGGCGGCGACGGAGGAAACGCACGCCACTGCTGCTTCCCGCCGGTCGCACCCCCCCAGCCCCTCCCAACCTCTCGCTCGGCGCCTCCGCGCGGGACGAGTTTGTTTGCGGCGTGACCGTGGCTGGTGACCGTGGCGACCGTGGTTCCGTTGCGACAGCGAAGTGAAAGCCTGACGGGTCACATGTTTAGTCTTTATTCTGGTCGCCACAGACAAAGGCATCTTGACTTAAACTTTCCCTCTGGGATGATTTTTAAGCGTTGCATTATTTTGCTTTTTTGCATTTTAACCGGTGTACTTTTGCATCACTTCAACGGTGTGCAGTGATGAGCAAACAGGGACCTTTCACATTGTAGACCTCTCGTTTTACAGGAAGATAAGTCACTATTGCTATCTTTTTACATTTTCGCCATTCCTCTCCCAAGAAGCTAAAAGTTGTCGTCAATAAAAAGCCACTTTTTCCATGTGAACAGACTGAATTAAAGTACCCAATAAACCCAATAAATCCAATTTATTTCCAATTTGAAATAAATGCATACTCTGAAGATGGGATTTTCGCGATTCTGTGTCTCTCCAATGACGCCCCCCCCACCCCCACGCGACACCTGAATACCGACTCCGCCCCGCGCCTGATCCTCTGGCCGTCACAGCAGACCACCACGCTATCACATAGCAGATATACTAAGCCTTAGCTTCCTTCCGGTCGGCCCACCAAACACCAGGGAGCTAGTCTACCAGAAGCAGAAGCAGCTCACACTGGGCTGCCCCCTCCAAGGCCGCTGCAAACACCATCCGTCGGTCGCGGAGATAGTGGCGTTAAAACAACAATGGTGCACATTTTCACATGACTGAAAGCCACAGTTGAGCCTGCCAACAGGGAGCCTCTGGGATCTCTTGATTTGCATGGAAGTGGGCGGTGGGCGAGGTCAACCAGTGGACCAATGAGAGGGGAGCATTGAAGGGGTGTGTTGTCGGAGAAGGGGAAGTGTGTCTGCCGTCTGAGTGAATGTAAACAGAGCCGTCTACGGCTAGCATTTCTCGTTGGTTTTAGGACACATTGCGGGCAGCAACTGGATCAAACCGAATGAGTGTGTTGATAGAGAGAGAGAGAGAGAGAGTGAGTGTGTGTGAGAGAGAGGATGTGTGACAGATATGTCTGCCCCAACCTTTTCGTCTGCTGCACAGGGGGCAATAGCCACCGTCCGGAGGTGTTGAGTTGTGTCCCGCTAGGACCTACACGCCAGCTGGTAACACACCTCAACGTCTTCTACCGTAGACAACAGCTCTGAACGACTGTACACACCAAGGCTAGGCCAAATTCACCCCAAGCCTACAGCCATGAGACAGATAGACGACAACAGAGTTATCCAAAGCACTGATAAATGTTGTAGCGTGGCAACTTTATTCCAGTGGCCCAAGGTTGTGAATGACTGGATGAAGTTTGGCGAGAGTAAAGATTTGAATTTTGAGGTCCATCTTCTTCTTCTTCTTCTTCTTCTTCTTCTTCTTCTTCTTCTTCTTCATCTTCTCCGGTCGTTGGGACTGATTTCCTTCATCTCATCTCCCCTGCTCATGTCGCCAGACTTAGTGGGCTGCAAAGCGTACTTGGACAGCAATACCCTGAGCTTTAAGCTAACACTGCTATCAGTAAAGGCCCAGCGCTAGCTTATCTTTGTGTACTCTTGGGCTTTGTAAGCAGCCCAAGAGTACACATTGTCTATAGGTTTGCTTTAAGCGTTGCTATTTAAATGCTTTAAAGAGGAACAACTGTTATTTTGAAAGGATCACGTCGTCAGACATATTGACGTATTGCTGTTCAATTACTCACTGCTGTGGATCCCTTTAGTTTGTTACCACATTCATTCTCCTCTTCCCTTGTTCCTCCTGTCCAACACTGGCCTCCTCTGCATGATCTAGCACCTCCCCCTCCTCACCAAACCCACACTAACATCAAACCCACACTAACATCAAACCCACACTAACGTCAATCCTGCCCACATTGCACAAAGCGTCCTTGAGTTTGAAAGGCGCTATATCAATTGAATTTATTATTATTATTATTATTATTATTAATCCCACACTAACTTCAACCCAACAAGACCATCCTTGAACATTAGCCCCTCACTAACGTTCTAGAACATCAATCCCACACTAACATCCTGGAACATCAACCCCAAACTAACGTTCTAGAACATCAATCCCAGACTAACATCCTGGAAACGAACCCACCGACTAACATCGTAGAACACCAAACACTGCTCTCTTTCTATAACATCAATCCCACACTAACTTTCTATAACATCAATCCCACACTAACTTTCTATAACATCAATACCCCAATAACATTCTACCGTCATAACTAGCTAGTTATCATTTACTGGCTATTTAGTAATAGCTAGTTATCTACTGTGTACTTCAACCTGTGTTTTCTCCCTCTTCTGAATCACCTGGTCTTACCTGGTCTGGTTGTATTCCCTCATCTGAACATAAAGTAGAGATGTTACCTTACCGAAGCTAAAGAAGCCATGTTTCAATGCTGATACGCCGCCCCCACATGCATGTCTGTAGCGGACCACCTGGGAGGGTCCCTGCACACCCAGACACCCCCCCCCCCCCCCTCTCCGCTCACCTGCCGTCGCCCACATGAGTCCACACCTGGTGGTCTGGACGCTGTGCTCCTCCGCCCAGTACAACCTGCTTGCATCCTTTTTTTTTTTTTTATCTCCCCTCAAAATACAAACTCTTACTCATCGCATTGAAGCACCTAAACAGACATTCAGACAAAAGCCAATGTAAGATTAAAAAAAGATTCTGACTAATCGGCAGAGCAACCCAAAAAAAAAAAAAGGCATTAAAAACAGCATCTTTCTGACCTGCCGTCTCTTCCTCCCTCTAAACAAGCTGTGTTATCTTTTCAGACAGCGTAAAGTTCATTGACTACGAGTATGCTGGGTACAATTACCAAGCGTACGACATTGGAAACCACTTCAACGAGTTTGCCGGTAGGTGCTGAGTGGGCTTTACTTTCTACACGCTTCAGGCCTATGGGGTGTGCAAAGGGTCAAAGCAAGCCAATAAGAGCTCGACATGCTAACACATTTCAATATGCTAATACATTTCAACATGCTAACATTCAACACGCTAATATATTACAACATGCTAATATATTAGAACATGCTAATATCATTCAACATGCTAATATATTACAACATGCTAATATCATTCAACATGCTTATATATTTCAAAATGCAAAAATATTTAAACATGCTTATATATTTCAACATGTTAACATCATTCCACATGCTAATATATTACAACATGCTAATATCATTCAACATGCTAACCTATTTCAACTCGCTAAAATATTTCAACACTAATACATTTCAACATGCTTACCTATTTGAACATGCTAACACATTTCAACACGCAAATGCACATTTGAGAATAAAATGGTGGAAAGAATATATGACCCTTCAATGTCTGACTGCATTCCAACAACCACCGTAGAGGTTGAACAAGCAAGTCAATAAGCTTTTATCATTCTAACGTAGTTCCACACGCTAGCATATGAACACGCTAACATATGAACACGCTAACATCATTCAGCACCCTGATGCACATTTGAGAATAAATGGGTGTAAACAATATATGACCCTTCAATGCAACTGCATTCCAACTTCCAACGTAGTGGTTGACCTATTCAGACAAGTAGGTCAACCACTCGTTGACCTACTCGCGCACTTCCGTCCACATCTTATGACAGAACTAATGCCGTGTCCTGGGCCGGGGTGCGTTTTATTTGCGTCCGCTGCAGGCCTGAATGAGGTGGACTATAGCCACTACCCGGACAAGAGCCTACAGCAGGAGTGGCTGCGGGCCTACCTGGAGGCCTACAAGGAGCACAAAGGCCAGGGCGGCCCGGTGACCGACAGAGAGGTGGAGGTGCTCTACGTTCAGGTCAACCGCTTCACCCTGGTGAGAGCCCTGGAGGCCAAACCTCAAAGTCTAACCCCGGCATGGTCCATTGGTTAACGATCCTAGCCCGGCATGGTCCATTGGTTAACGATCCTACCCCGACATGGTCTATTGGTTAACGATCTTAACGCGACAAGGTCCATTGGTTAAGGTGTTTTAGATCGAGGAGTGCGTCTTACAGCGGCCACCTAGATCTCCTAGCGGCCAGTATAAGCTGAGCAGCTTGAGTTAGTATTCAAGTTATTCACGCTACTGGTTAGACGACTGAAACCCGTTTGAGCTGTTCTGAGGGGGGGGGGGGGGGAGTGGAGTCACCTGACCTGTTTATTGTCAGTTTCCTGGGTAACTGCGGCCGGGGGGGTCGGAGGGCGTGTTGTCGGTAGTAACCAGGAGAAGCTCAGGTTGTTGACCCAACAAACAAAGCGAGCCGGGTCCTCCCTGATCCATTGCCAGACCACAGGGCCCCGTGGGGCCTACTGTAGTCTCGTCACCACAGAGCAGCGTCTGATGGCCTGGCCACGCCCCCTGGCCACACCCCTTTTTACAGGCTCCAGGGAGGGGGGGGGGGGGGGGCCGGGGGGGGGCCGGGGGGGGACCTAGACCCGTTTAACAACACAGTTTGCTCATAAATGCAGGTTTTGTTTAACAGTCCCCTAGAAATATGTACTTTAGGCACTAATATGGCGTTGTTGTATATGGGGAATTGGTTAACCTAGTGATTGTTAGTGCTTGGCACTTGGCTCTATTGACATCCTTAGTGTACCGACAGCTATATATTGTTGTTTCTTTTATTCTGAATCTTTTATTCTTTTATTCTTATTTTAGGTCGCTTTGGATAAATGCGTCTGCTAAAGGCCCTACATGTAAATGAAAATGTAATATCTGGGATGTGAAGGCGACTCATAGCTTTGCGTTGTAAAGGGGGGGATAGGGCTATGCTCTGCTGGGTTTCATGTGTTCATCAGAGCTGAGGAACTGCAGAGCAATCTGATCCCAGAGTGAAACCGATTGTAACTCTTCCCAGTACAGGCTGAAGCCAGGTGTTTCTGGGTGTTTGTCCGTGTTTTGTCCACTGGGAAAGAGTCCTAATTGTGTTTACTGTGTCATGTGATTGTTTTTATTGCCAGAGGCTTTTTCGATAACCTGTTTTTCATTGCTGAGCCAACTGCATGTGAGCATTATGGTCTGTTGTGAAGATGTTGACGGCAACCTGGCGATTCTCCCTGTTTTTTTTCCCCATACACCCTTCTCTCTCTCTCTCTCTCTCTCTCTCTTTCTCTCTTTCTCTCTTTCTCTCTTTCTCCCTGTATACCTCTCTGTCTCTCTCTCCCCTCTCTCTCTCTGCAGGCATCTCACTATTTCTGGGGTCTGTGGGCTCTCATTCAGGCCAGTTTTTCAACCATCGACTTCGACTTTTTGGGGTAAGTGTGTACATGTGTGTTTGTGGTACACGTTGTGTAATGCTGTGCATATGTTTGTTTGGGGTAGTTGTTGTGTTTGTGTGTTTGGGGTAGGTGTTGTCTTTGTGTGTCTGGGGTATGTGCGCGTACGTGTTGTGGTTTGGGTAGCTGTTGTGTTTGTGTGTTTGGGGTATGTGTTGTGTATGTGTGTGTGTACATGTGTGTTTGGGGTACGTGTTGTGCATGTGTAATGTTTGTGTGTTTGTAGTAGGTGTTGTCTTTGTGTGTAAGGAGGATCATGCTTCAAAGACCCCTCTGGTGAGAGTCCTCATTTGTGAGTGCATCTGTGTGTCTGACCCCAGCTCTCCTGTACTGCCGTCTCTCAGGTACGCCGTGCTGCGCTTCGACCAGTACTACAAGATGAAACCAGAAGCCATGGCCCTCCAGTTCCCAGAATAGAAACCTACCGCTGGACTCCGCCCCCTCATCCGACATTACTCCTCCTTCTACTCCTCCTCCTCCTCCTCCACCCTCTGTCCATCTCTGGCTCTGGTTCGCATCGTGGCTCCAGTCTGCCCCCTAGTGGTGGTTAGATAGAAAGGCGGTCAGTCCGGCTGTAGAGCTGTAGGCTCCCCCTCAGCCACGGCCAAGGGGTCCTGTCTGCGAGGACCGGTCTGACTGGAAACCAGTGTGACGGGGGTCTCCACCGCGCTACCTCCACACCCGGCTCAGTCTGTCTCGCCCATGATCCGCTCACCAACATACTCCTGTTAGCGGGCGGGCAACCGCCACACCCCCCCCCCCCCCCCCCCCGACTTACCGACTGATGACCAAACAAGTTACCACGGAGACCGTCGCACTTCTGTTTGTCTGTGAAGTGGAGCCCCGCCCCAAAACAGAACGGCATGGGGGTGGGGGGGTTGGGTGGGGGTGGGGGGGGGGGGGGGGGGAAGCGCACTTCCATGCCACTTCCTGTCCCTCGAAGTTGAAGGGAAAGAAAAAAAAAACATGAAAGATGTAAAAGCACTTGCTCTCTCTCTCTCTCTCTCTCTCTCTCTCTCGTCCCCCCTCGCTGCCCTCTCCTCCCGCTCTTGAGATGCAATACTTTTTCCTTAGTCGTAGTTTGGTGGCGGTTCCGATGAGGAAACCGGGATTTCGACACCAAAGTTACTCCCCCGATCCCTTCTCGACGAATCAGAACAGACCCCCCGACTCGTGTCCGCGCTGACACTGGTTGTGGGGGTGGTGCCGCGTGCGGGAGGGAGGGAGGGAGGGAGGGGGGGGGGGGTTGTCATGGAAACCTATCGGGAGCACTGAAACCGTAGCGTGTCATTGGCGTGTGGGGGGTTTCCTGTCTCACCATCATTCCCCCCCCTCCCCCACCCAAGACACAAGAAATGTCAGGCCTCCTCTGACGACGCTCACACCTCCATCTTGTTTGTCAGATAGCTGCGTCTTCTCCTTTGTGTTATCGTTTTTTTATAATCGTTGACCTACAAGCTGGGCGACGAGAAGGTCACAGCGTGAACCCCAAAACAGAAGAGAACAGAGCAAGGCATCCTGGGAACCCGGGAGGGAAACGTGCATCTAAAGATTCTTCCGGAAGCTCCAGCCCAAGATGGCCGACTTCTTCACTTCCAGTACAAGATACATCATATTTAAGTATTTGAAGACCAGCTGAATTGTGATACTTTCGTTTTTTTTATATTCTCTTTGCTGCTCATCCTGTAGAAACATGTTCCCAATAACATTAAGTCAAATCCAGTGAAGGAATCAAAAGAAAATGAAACTTTCAGCATAACATGTGCATCATAGTGTGACTCACTTCAGCTTTGAGTTGTGTTTGACTGAGTTAAGCCGCAGCTCTGCTATTATGGGATGGTCACATTTAGCAATATTAGGGAAGTTTTCACCAAAGTGCTGATACCTTTCATTTTTGCTTGTACATAATGCACATTGTATTTTTCACTCCTAAGAAAGAAATCCTTTCTTTGGTTTTTATTTTGTTAGTAGTTTTTTTTATAAAAACTCCAGAGTAGGCACGGTGGATAGGGGGGTGAATGACCTGAACGCACATTTATTGTGGTGAAAGTAAGAGAAATGAATGAATAGAGGTAGCTCCACTTTGAAAGTCTTGAATGTTTTTCCGGTCCAAATATGAGTAAAAACATTTGATTTGAATCCCCACGGACCCACGGTAGGTGGGTGGTTCCCTGGTCTTTGAAAGCGGGGGTACGTATGTGTCTTGGGCTGCCAATTCTGGGCTCTCAACACTGGAAAATGTAGAAATGGCCAGAAACATGAGACCTCTGTCCCACCTTGCTCAATATCTGTTTCTATGGTTCTGGGAGGTTTGTTTCAGGGCGAGGTCAAGTCAATGTAAAATAGGGGTGGGAATAATAATCGATTCTTCGATGCATCGCGATTCTCTCTAGAACGATTCCGCCTCGATGCAGATAAATTAATAATCGGAATTTAAAAAAAAAATCTATATTTGTTCGCCTGCTGCAACATTCTGTTCACCAGAGAGGGATAATTTTAGTAATTTTAAAATTATTTAATTTATCTTCTGTGTATTGGCCAATCTGATTTGTCTTGACACGATTGCGATTCAGCCTACGCATAGCATGCACGCAAACTCACAGCCAGACACGAGAACTCCTTCTAATTCAAGAGCATCTTTTTCTTTAATGACATAGAAAAGAAAGATTCGAAAGAAAATACTTCCATATTGTGTTGTAATGCAAGCTGCATTGATTATTGCATTGTTCATAGAAAGTCATATTTGTGACAAAAGCCTTTTCTCTAATAAAATATTAGATAAGTTAATTCATCTGTTGATGTCTTCAATGATCATCACAAAAGTAGGAAGTGATTAACAAACTCTTGAGTAGCAAACTCAGATGTATATATATATTTTTGAAAATCACGCATGGAAATGCGTGAAATGCGTGAAAATCACGAATGGAAATGCGTGATTTTCATGCGTGATGCGGAAAAATTTGTTGCATCGGGATGCATCGATAATCGTTTTAGAATTGAATCGTTGACCTCATAATCGGAATCTAATCGAATCGTGAGGTGCCAAGAGATTCCCACCCCTAATGTAAAAGGTGTTTTGGGAGATTGTTCTTTTGTGTTAATGATAAGACCTTTTCAAAGAGGTCCTACTTTACTGAAACAAAGTGTATGTCTTCATATTTAAACTAGCCTATGTTTCCATGGCCCTTGATTTTTTTGTCTAAATACAAAACCACTGTAAATGTCTCCACGCTCCAAATGTGTGTATTTAACATTGTATAGTAATGTGATCTCTTCCCTGGCTACTGTAACATATGTACAGTAAGAACGACATGTAATACCTTGCTTGTGTCCAATGTGAATGAATGTACATATGAAGATGCCTATTATGCCTATGTTTTTCTTAAATGTATTAAAGTGAATAGTTACATGCGGTTTGACTGTGAAATACAATTGTATCCTTTCAATACTGTAGACATACTTTAAAAGAATAAAGTCTATTTACTCTTACAGGTCAGTTGTATTATTTAAATTGAATGCATTGTTTTCTGGTTGCATTGGTAAACTATAAATGTTAAAGTCGAGACCAGCCAATAGATGGCGCCACAAACCACAGAAGGGCAAGGTTCCAACAATATCTGCAGCACAAACATGTGTTTCTACATATTTTCGTTTTTTAAGATATACATACACTTTCCTGCCAACGTTGTAAACGTGTAGTTTATTTGTATTGTTTATTTAATTGCATAATCAAAAGGCAGATGCTTGTATGTTTTATGCCAAAGGCCAGAGGTAATTAGGGATCCGATGAAACTGCCAGGCCTATATGTTGAATTGTCTTTTTATATATTGCTATCTTCCAAACCTTGAAAGGGGAGTCAATGGAAAGGTCTTCACCATTTAAATAAAGGCCAATACTTTTTTTTTTTAATAGTAGCCTTTCGTTTGTTCTGGTCCAATTGTTTCCAGGCCCTCATCTTCTAAACATCAGCCCTGATTGGATATTAGACGCATGGTTTCATAACCCGCAGACGGATGTTTTCAAAGGTTTTCCAGACCATTTGTCTCCTTAAAGAAGTTTTCAAGCGAGAGGGAGAAAAATGTGTTTGCATTCTCCTCAGGAACCCCCCCCCCCCCCCCCCCTGCATCTTAGCTGCCGAATACGGACACTGAGCATCGTCTCATTCGTTCAGACAATTACAACAGTATTATCTTACTGGCGGACTGTAATTCAATTAGCCCCCCTCCTCCATCTCCCCTCCCTGCGGCCTCATCCCTGATAATATACACAATAATTACCGGAATCCAATATCTCCCGCTGCGTGATTCCAATTGTTTTATTCCCGCATTATAAGGTCATAGAAGCCCCTTCAACAGCTGGGAGTTTGCCAGTAACGTGACTCCATGGAGGATGAAAAAAATAAAACACGCCGACAGGATTTAACGGTGAAATCCGGGTCTGGGATTCAATAAGAAGTGCCTCATGTTATAACTTATTTAACTTAACAACACATAATCAATATCTTATTGCTAACTTAAAAATGTCAATTTTTATTTTACCAAGGCAACCCGATCGGCCGCACATGCCCAGGTCGTTTTAACAATTAGGGCCCGGCTGCGCTTAAATGCTCACCTGTGGCTGTTTGGTTCAGTTCAGTAGGCTACATCCGCTTGGTTTCACAACGTCTCCAGCATACGGTAATACGGTAACGCTTTTCGAAGTAGAACGGACTACTAAATCTGGACCTGCTGTGAGTAGAACATTGTTTTTTTCTACAACTGTTGATATGTAAAATAATGTTCTCATATTCCTGAAAGTAATGTCGGACTTGGGTACAACCACACGGGAGTCCGGTTTTGAACGTATAGGCCTACTGCAGTTCTCTCCCCCTACGCCGCACGACCTCGAACTGCCTTTTTATCCACAACACCACATAACTCACAACCAAATAAGGTCTTATCCCAGCGCCCTAAACATCTTGGTTGTGGTGCCCCATTTCCCCAAATTACACCGTCACCTATAGCACAGTACAGTCATAACTGCACCTTTTATGCAATAAAAGTAAAAAATCTATTTGTCAAAATTTAATGAACAGGTTTCTCAGGTTAAAGTATTTTGTGTTGGAAGATTGAGGATCACTTCAACTATAGATATTTTTTAAATTATCTTAAAATTAAGAACTGGAAATTAAAACTTGTATTAAGTCAGTTGCTCTTGAAAGTTGGAAGTCGATCGGTGCCAACGAATGTGGAAAGGAATGCATGAATAATCAAACTGAAGTGACCTAATTTCCCACCGTCTTCAGTGATTCAGTTGAGCTCTTAAACTTATCTACCTGTTGCACTCCTTTACAGGTCAAGAAGGAGAAACTGTGATTCTGTGAGTATCAAAATTTCAACATGAAGAAGAAACTGCGAACTGTAAGTCCTTATTTCCTAAATGTTGGGGCATCATTTTTGCCTCGTGGTTGGTTGAGGTTGATGGGGGTTGTTTAGGTGGATTTGAATAGTCTGTGTTTTTGTTGGTACATGGGCTTATTCAGTGTTTGGTTTTAACAAGTTTTGAGTGCTGTGTTGCAGTATAGGTTCCAAGTGAAGTTTGTAAGAACAGTTGGATTTCTCAGAGTACAGCCAAAACGTTCTCCAGGGTTGTATTCTGATTGGTTTTCTGCCCACCTTCCTACTACTTTCCTGAAATTTGCATCTATATCACATGTGTTTTCTCTTGCTGATGGTGGGATTGTTTGAGTGATCAGCGATGCATGCTAAGGTTCTGTGCTGTCCGAAGTCTACAGTTCTGTAAACGTGCCCCCTCAGGATGAACCAAATGTTTGAGGACGTTGTAACATCAGTTGCATGAATTGGAATGTCCTTCAAGATAGTGACTGGGACTCTCCCAAGGAGAAACATCAGGGTCAAGATGTTGGGGTTCTTCATCTAAAACTAGAACACAACCTTGGTCCTGCACCAGAGAACCATGGATCACATTTCCACGTTCCCAGCCATACATCTTGAAGCCATAGCGTCGGTTTCTCTACCTCCCCACCTGGAGGAGAGCACAACTTCAGTTCAGACAGGGTCTTGGTTTGGATTTCTCCAGGATGGTTTCTGATTTGAGGTGACTCATCTTTCAGGGCCCTCGGGGCTAACCTATAACCCTGCAGTTCCCCCCCCCCCCCCCCCCCCCCCTCAGTCAAGCTTCAAATCCACACACATGTTGAGGTGGACCTCCACACAGTGACGGTTGCTGCGTGCCGCCAGAGCCTTGTTCCTCATCGGTTCTCATTCTCCTCGAGCTGTCCGTGGTGTCCGACACCTTGAATCAACAGATTCTCCCTGCCACTCTTGCTGAACTCAACATTGCTGACTCTACCTGACGGGTCCTATGGAATTGCTCCTTGTCCAATCCCTGCACCCTCAACACTGTTGTCCTTCAAGGCGCTGTACTGGGGCCCCTTCTCTTCTCCCTATATACTAGATCATTGGGCTCTGTGATCTACCCCACCCCGGACCCCACCCTCATTGCAACATGCATCTCAGAATGGCAGACATCAGTGCTTGGATGACGGCCCATCACCTGAAGCTTAACCACGACAAGACTGCGCTCCTCCTTGTGTCAGGGACCGGCACAACTGTGGGTCAGTGAGTTCTCCATGGAATACTCACATGGACATAATCCCGTCTCAACTAATGCAACTCGCTCCTGACTGGAATACCTGCCTCCACTGTCAAACCTTTGCAGCATATCAGAGAGTGCAGCACCCCTAATGTTCAACCTACCCTCACTCCTCTTCCATGACCACCACTAGCTCCCCGTAGTGGCTCACATCAGATTCGGAACAATGTTACAACGGAACTGCCCCTGCCTACCTCAAAGCAAGTCAGACCGCACACTCAAGCCCAAGCGCACTACTCAATTCCCTCAGTTGGACTCCTGGAACCGCCATGGTAAAGCTGTTACAACGGAACTGCCCCTGCCTACCTCAAAGCAAGTCGGACCGCACACTCAAGCCCAAGCGCACTACTCAATTCCCTCAGTTGGACTCCTGGAACCGCCATGGTAAAGCAAGCAAAAGTTGCACAACAAAGTCACAACTCTACTCGGTTTTGGCACCGCAGTGGTTGAACGAGTTCCCTGCCAATGTCAGGATTGCAGAGTCGCTCGCCAGCTTCCACAAGTTACTAGAGACTCGCTTGTTTGGAATCGCTTGTTCTATGAACATCCTTACTGTACCGACAGCGATAATGTTTCTTTCTTCTGAAAAAGGTACTTATTGTAAGTCACTTTGCATAAAAGCATCTGCTATATGTAAATGTGTGAGCATGGCCACGGTTTAAATTGGCATTGGTTACTTTATGCGTGCCTAAACAGGGTTCTACCTGGCATTGGGTACTTGCTGTGAGTGTGGCCATGATTCTTCCTTGCATTGGGTACTTGCTGTGAGCAGTACCGTGGGAAGTAGGGGTGCTGGGGGTGCTGCAGCACCCCCTGTCTGAGGCTCTGTCTTATCACAGAAAACGATCATTTCTAAAAACTCCGGCCAAAGTGGAGATTTCTGAAAACACCGGTTAAGTGTTGTCGTGTCAACGGGGAGAAACGGGATTTTAGGTTCTGAAGCGTCACATTATGCACCAGGAAATGCTTAACGTCATGTGAGCGCCCGCTGTACCGTATTGCACTGTTTCGGCCCGTGGCAAAGCGAGTCATCCTCGCTGCTGTCCAAGGCATTTTGAGACTCAGCATTTATTTAATGCTCATATGACCTAGTGCTGAAAAAAAGTTGTATGAAAAAGTGTGAGGGGAGCGGTGGTGTGCTAAACTTGTTCTGTGAGCAGCTGGATGTGAACCATGGTGTGAACACAACGATCGATTTCCGACTCTGCGCGCATGCACTGGTGTAATTGAGCTGCGCTGCTATATATCTTTTTTTTATCAATGTTGCGAGTCTAGTGCAGGCTGAGTTTTTATTTTATTTTTTCAGCACCCCTTGCTGAGAATACGTTCCCGAGGCTATGGCTGTGAGCGTGGCCATGGTTCTACCCGGCATTGGGTACTTTATGCGAGCATGATCAGGTTGGTCATGCTTGCAGGTCCAGATGACAAGGCCATCCGATCCTTGGAGATGGGTCCCCTTGAATCAGAAACCATCTTGGAAAATCCCAACAAGGATCCCCTTTAAGCTGCAGTTATGCTCCATTCAGATAAGGAGGTAATGAAACCCTCACTGAGGCTTCAAGATCTCTGAAGAGGAACATTGAAATGTGCTCAATGGCTCTTTCCTGTAAGAGCTGGGGTGTTTGCTAGTCGCTGAGGAAGAGCCCTCACATCCTACCCTTGGCATTTCTCCTGGGGGAGTCCCTGTCACGGTCTTGAAGGATGTTCCAGTTCATGTAACCAATGTTACGACAGCCTTTTGAACACTTGGTTTCTCTAGAGGGGGCACATCTACAGAACGGTACACTTTAGGCGGCATCGTATCCTACCATTCATCTCTGGGCACTCGGACAAAACCCAGATCAATAAGTCAACGCTCATGCAATGTGGATGCAAATCTTTGAGAGTTGCAAGGACATGGGCAAAAGGCATCTGAACACAACAGAGAAAGATTGTTTGGTATTTCTAGAATTATGGGTCTATTTTTATTTTCTGTTATGTATTTGTTGAGGGTGCAGTTGCAGGTTATGGTTTGGTTTCCTCTGAGCTTGAAATTATATTTTGGACATGTCTTTTATTCCTGGAAATATCTAGAACATTTATAAACGTGGGCAATATTCTGAGATTAAATATTTCAGCTTTTGGGGTAGAATGCCAGGTTAAGGGCTCTGGCCTGACATGGTTTATTTTTTTTTAGTGAGGTTGCGAGCCTTGTTTATTGGTGGTAGTAGTTCATTTGTAAAATTGGGGAACTGTATATTGTGTATGGTGTATACTATGTATGTTTTAGTACCAACAGCAACAAACTACTAGATCTACTCAAGGTAGGTCTGTTGGCTGTATTTTGATACGAGAAGATTATCAAAGGACTCCCAAGATCTTCATCGCCGTTCAGCTCAAGGTGAGGTGCTGGTTACGTTACTTATGGGTGGTCCGTGCTGGAACGTTGGGATTCCAGTCGGAAGGTTTTGGGTTGTTTGCGAAGGTTGGTAGTTAGATTTATGGATGTTGAGTCCCCTGAGGGCAACTGGCAGTACGATCAGGATTGACATTTGCGTAACCTCCTCGCTAAAGAGCGTCCTCTGGTATTACCCAATTTCTTCAGTAACCATCTACAATATTTGACAAATTTATTGAGGGCATACATTATAAATCATAACAATGGCAGTTATCAGAAAAACATCGCGTAAAACGTCTTCGATAATTGCTCTCTACAAACGACCCTTACTGCATTCTTGCGCGCTAATTTTCGAGTCTCGCGTACACGATGCAGAGATCTCTGAAGACTGCAACATTTAAATTTGAGGCAATTTGACGTTTCCATACTACGGCTCCTTAGATCTACAACCAGCAGCTGACTATGGCTAAGTATAATTTTAATTATATTACTATTGATACTGCTATTCTTAAAATTTGGGCTGTGACATTCAGTTAAACCCAACTAAATGGCAAGGAGTTACTTCTTGCATTATAGGCTACTTTTGAAGACTAGTAATGGTACCTAATCTGAAGGTAATGAACAGCTAAAATAATGGATCCATGTCTCACATGTTGAAGTAATATAGACCAAAGAGCTGTACAGAGTTGAACTCGTAACTGTATTTTGTGTCACAAGGTGTCCGTCTCCTCGCCTCCCTGCTGTCACCACCGGTCTGAAGTCCATAACCGTGAGGTCAGTGCACTTTCAGTTTCAGTGCTTGGGCTGGATAGCTTCGGTCTCCTCAATGTCGTCTCTACTAGTCCTCAGAAATAAAGTGTTCAATGTAAACATTTGCGTAAAAACATATCATAGCTGTTCAGAAGAGTCAACTCATTTTATTGTTGCGTAAATGCTTCCGTGTCGTTAGATGAAATAACACAAGCAAACTTGGACCAGTGGTTCCTTTTAAGCACCCTGTGTTTATTGTATTGGTTTATTCTTGGTGAGGCCATGATGTGAAGCTCAATTGAAAGATTCAAGCATACCCCAGCTTTGTATTCTCATTTCCGTACTCATTGACTTGGAAATTTGAGGCACAACAGGTTTTTTTATAGGAAAATCATTAAAAGATTGCATCACTTCCACTTTCTGGTGCTGTGGTTGCTATGTGATTCCAGCGTGTGATTGATCATCTTTCCCTTTGTGATATCTTGTTTGTAAATTAAATGTGTTAACAGTGGGGCCAGCTCCAGCCCTTGCTGTCCTGAACCTGAACAAGATGTCCATCGAACCGCACAGGTGAGTTTTTGATGCAGTGTTTGACATCGATACCTACCGTAGTGGACCATCTTCGATAGCATTATGACCTTCTCGACGTGGCCTGTGCAGCATGGTCGGAGGCAGGAGACGTGGAGGAGGAAGAGCTGCACCAGGCTCGCCAGTGGAAGTGGCATTCGATAATGTAATTTAACTTGCTGTTGTGATATTCATAGGATGTATTTGCTATGATGTTGAAGTCAATGTTTGATACTTGAGTTGCATTGATTTCAATTTTTCTATTACACTAAATTCTAAATAAATTGTCTTCGTAAAGACTTCAAACCTATATGTTGCTAGCTAATAAGTGTCATCACAGGTGATGTTGTAGCTCGTCTTCTGAGATTTAATTACACGTACATATTGTACAAACCAAGACCTTGTTGTGAGGGGTTTTATAAAGAGGCTGTCTGCCATTTCAGGTTCCCCTGGACCAGGGTGGACCAGACCCCCTGGACCAGGAATGGGGCACCAGGATGGACCAGAGGCCGTGGACCAGACCCCCTGGACCAGGAATGGGGAACCAGGGTGGACCGGAGCCTGTGGACCAGACCCCCTGGACCAGGAATGGGGCACCAGGGTGGACCAGAGGCTGAGGACCAGACCCCCTGGACCAGGAATGGGGCACCAGGGTGGACCGGAGCCTGTGGACCAGACCCCCTGGACCAGGAATGGGGCCCCAGGGTGGACTAGACCCCCTGGACCAGGAATGGGGCACCAGGATGGACTGGCGGGTAACCAGTTCCCCTGGACCAGGAATGGGGCACCAGGGTGGACTGGGGCCTGTGGACCAGACCCCCTGGACCAGGAATGGGGCACCAGGCTGGACTGGAGGGTAACCTGACCCCCTGGACCAGGAATGGGGCCCCAGGGTGGACCGGAGGGTAACCTGCCCCCTGGACCAGGAATGGGGGCACAGGTTGGACCCGAGGCTACCATCACAAAGCTGTTCTGTAATGCTTAAGCCCCAGAGGTTCTTTTTAGTTCTTCTAAATAATTGTGGAGGGTGATTTATTAATTTTTTCGTTCAGATTTTCATGCTGTGAGATTTTGCCAAAGCTATGATATGAGGGAATATTTTGGGTCATCTGAGTCGTGTGAGCTATTCAATCCCCGGGGTTTGTTACCAGATGTTGGAGAGCTGACAGCGGAGCCATGGTGGAGGGAAGCTGATGGAGCTGTGGTGGAGGGGCTGCCTGACGAAGCCTGACTCTAAAGTGAGTCACTGACTGCTTCTGAACCTTTATTCTTGACTGTTACTTCTGATGGCTGATTAAGAGAGAACAGTCCCCGGGTTAATGGAGGCATCGGTGAATGTTTTATATTTATAGACTCAATAACTCCTAAATGTGAAGGCTACAGAGTGTGCGCTACTAGTACACGACTTCTACAAGTTTTGTAATTCAACTTGGTCTGTCGGCTAAGGCGGGAAAATGTATTTGTGTCCTGATTTTAAAGTGTGTTTGCATTATGACTAAAGGAAGCTGGTGACCAACCAGGAACGAGACGAGGACTACGATGGGACTGCTTAAGTCTTCTGAAGGTCAGTACCAAGTCAACTTTTCTTTCTACAAATTGCCAAGCGTGCATGTTTCTTAGTGCAAGTTTAAAATATAAAATTAATATTCTATTCCTTTCACACTCAAGCCAGCACTCGGGTTCAGAATGATTTTAAACGAGGCTTCCAAAGAATAAATGGCTGAACAATTACCACTGTTTTGTAGGAGTCCTTGGCTGAGGAGGGCTGATGGGGGAACCGTGCATCTGGAGGAAGACCATCGATCTGCCGGCCAATAAGGAGTACTGGGAAGTTTGCATAACTATCGTTTGCAGTAAATCGGACATTACAGCAAACCATATTTTCCCACACAATTTAAACCACTGCTGTGTGACCAGACTAACTACCAATGTTTGATACCAGACATGGAGGGGAACCCACCGGTGGGTTGCAGACCATGGCTCTGTGGTGGAGGGGAGCTCACGGAGTTGTGCTGATGACCACCTCCTGGGGTAAGGACACCTGTCACTAAAGTGTTGTTTTTTTGTTTTTTCGTTGAGCTGGCAGTGAGTGTGATGGATTACTACTACTAAACTAGCCACTCAACTTTACCAGACCAGAATACCTTTGCCGAGGAGAGCTGATGGAGGAGCGAGGCACCAGGAGGAAGACCGTGACTCCGTCTACCAGCCAGTGGAAGTGATAAGGCTGCATAAACTATAGTTTACTATCAGACATGACGGCCAACTATGTTACCAGACTGAATAATGCTGTTTGTTACCAGAGAAACCACTGCTGTTTGTTCCAGACTAGGACTCCGGGATGGAGGGGAGTGATGGAGGGAGCCGTGCTAGGGATCTGCTGGGGGAGGATGTCCCTCGTGGCGTAATGGCACCCGTCTCTGAGGTGATCATCGTTCTCCCACCACTCTATGGAATAGACTACTCCTACTACTACTGCTAAACAAGCCACTCAACTAGTCCTATATCTGTCTCTCCATCCCTTTGACCAAAATGATGTTGAGGAAACGTTCCCTGGGTTAATGGAGTGATGAGTGGACACGATTTATTAAGACTCTCAATTTGGCTCTCCATGTGTACATTTTAAACATAAGTTCTGAAAGTTGTATTTTTTGCTATTTAAAAGATTCTAGATTCTAGTGAGGTGCGAGACGGTTTTAGTTAATATCCTGATTGTCTTGTGACTAGATGACTCAGACGACCCACCAGGATCTGCTCGGAGGACTACGATGTGACTGCTGAAGTCTCTGGAAGGTGAAGTCCAGTCAACATTGTGTTGTATAGGTCATGTGACGACAAGAAGTGCGCTCTTGAATTCACACACCAGAGTATCTGTTGGGGCATGTTTCAAATATTAAAACAAATCGCTATTAATCTTTCATCTCATTTCTGAATGACTTCCAAAGAATAAAGCTGCACCCACCCATGGCTCAACTAATGGTGTTAACCAGACCAGGAACCTTGGCCGAGACCTGAAGGAGGAGCCGCGCATCTGGAGGAACACCACGAGGCTACCTGCCAAGGATTACTGGTGAGCTGGCATGAACTGTATGGTTTACTACCAGACATTAAAGCAAACAACTACTTTTACCAGATCGCCCCAAGCTAGTGTTTGGTTACCAGACCATCCACCTACCATTGATGCCAAATAGCTCAAACACTACTGTTTTTGCTACCAGACCATCAAATGATCACTGTGACCGGACATTGAGGCCTAACCAGCCCTGCTGTTTGTTACCACTAGGAGGGTGTGAAAAGGGGAGCTGATGGTGGAGCCATCAATGGTACTGGCTTCAGCCCCCAGTTCATAGGCCACATGTAATGACGTGCATCTGAATTCAAGTGAAAGAAATGTAATATCCGCAGCACTGCTTAAGCTCCCATATATATTTATTTATTTATTAATTAAAAAGTTAGCAGCAACATTTTGACCCTGTTGGGTCTTCTTCAGGCAAATCCATCTGCATTCACCAGGTCTCTTTGGGCAGGAGGGTCTGCTGAACACCTGAATGTTATGATCATTTTGAATAATCCATGTCGTCAATCTTTCTAAGGTGCGGTTGAAATGCTGTGCTCGGTCCGGGGGAAGACGCAACTGAGCCGTATCTCACCTGCATCTGAACCTCTGGAGCTCTTCAGGTCAGTATTCCTCGGCTGAAGATAACATGGACGTTTTGGTTAACTACAGTTGTAATTTTATTATTGATTACCTGACACTTCTTAGATATTTACATACAGTCTTAAAGTGAACATGTTTTATGTTTTCCTCTGGCTACATTTCAGAGTGACCAACCCGCGGCGCCGCATCACAGCTCCTCGTCGCTGGCCTGTGGATTCATCTTCTAACCCACTTGCAGAACGTGACTTTGTCACCATCTGCTGCACGTCAGGAGGCTCCCAACGTGTTCCATCGATGGTTTCCTTCCTCCCCACAGTGGGAGTGTTCCTTGTTTTTTCAAGTCGTTGGGGTTCAGAGTTAGGGACAGAGTTAGGGAAAGATGGTTAATTCATGGTTTCACTGGTTTCACGACGAACTGCTCGAATTGGGACACACCAGTCCACCCCAAAATGTTTCAATGTGCACACGCTTGTTCAAATGTATACAAAGGTGTATTATAATATAAAATACTATTCAAATCCTACCTGGTTGCTTGTTTTTTTTTTCATCATGTTGCCTAGCTGTGACCTCCCCCTTCTACCTTAACCTCCAGCCTCCCTTCTACCCTTACCTTACCTTACACCCCCCACCCTAACCCCTCAATCTCCCTCCCACCTCCTTCCCTCCCCTCCTCCCCCCTCCCTCCCTCCTCCCCTCCTACCTTGACCTCCCTCCTGCCTCCCTCCCTCCTCCCCTCCTACCTCCCTCACCTCCTACCTCACCTCCCTCACCCCCTACCTCCCTCACCTCCTAACTCACCTCCCTCACCTCCTACCTCCCTCACCTCCTTCCCTCAACCTCCCTCCTCCCCTCCTACCTCCCTCATCTCCTCCCTCCTCCCTCCCCTCCTCCTTCCCCTCCTCACCTCCTCTCTCACCTCCTCCCCTCCTCTCCTCCTACCTCGACCTCCCTCACCACCTACCTCGACCTCCCGTACCTTCTACCTCCCTCATCTCCTACCTCGACCTCCCTCACCTCCTACCTCGACCTCCCTCACCTCCTCCCTCACCTTCTACCTCGACCTCCCTCACATCCTACCTCAACCTCCCTCACCTCCTACCTCGACCTCCTACCTCAACCTCCCTCACCTCCTTCCTCGACCTCCTCCCTCACCTCCTACCTCGACCTCCCTCACCTCCTACCTCGACCTCCTACCTCGACCTCCCTCACCTCCTACCTCGACCTCCCTCACCTCCTCCCTCACCTTCTACCTCCCTCACCTTCTACCTCAACCTCCTACCTCGACCTCCCTCACCTCCTTCCTCGACCTCCTACCTCGACCTACCTCAACCTCCCTCACCTCCTACCTCAACCTCCCTCACCTCCTTCCTCGACCTCCCTCACCTCCTACCTCGACCTCCCTCACCTCCTTCCTCGACCTCCCTCACCTCCTACCTCGACCTCCCTCACCTCCTACCTCGACCTCCCTCACCTCCTACCTCGACCTCCTACCTCATCCTCCCTCACCTCCTACCTCAACCTCCCTCACCTCCTCCCTCACCTCCTTCCTCAACCTCCCCACCTACCTCGACCCACCCTCCACTCCACCCCACCTCCCTCACCTCCCTCCCTTCGCCTATAATTTAAGTAAATTTAACGTTTGTCTCTTTTTTGGGGGATATTCTTTATCGGCTTTTAACCCATCCGGGAGCCGGTGAACACGCAGGGTCGCTAGTCACCCCTGGATGACTAGCGACCACTTAGTGGAAGCTAGTGGGGCTCCGAATAAAGAATAAACATAGGGCACACCAGAACACCCCGCCATGGGCAGCCACGGTGCGGCGCTCAGGGAGCAGGTGGGGGTTTCAGGTGCCTTGCTCAAGGGAACCTCATCCATGTACTCCACATTTTCTTTTTCCCTACCGGTTGGGATTTGAACCGGCCACCCTCCGGTTAGCGGTCCAACTCCTTAACCAATAGGCCACGGATGCCCAATCCTACGTCAACCTCCCTCCCGCCTACTTTGTACCAGTGAACTCTCATTTTGGTCGAATAGGCAAATAATAGGCAATCTTCGTCTGGGTCCACACCGTTTTGTGTCCTGGATGATCAAATGTAGGGGATTGTTTGGAAGTAGGGTTTCAAAGGTGAACCGATTTACCTCTAGGCCTATGATGTTTGAGATTGGTTTGGTGTCTTTTATTTATTTATTTTTGACTTTTTAAATGTCAAGTACATGGGCGGCATGTGGCTCACTTGTTAGAAAAGCGCTGTATAAATACAGTCCATTCACCATTGAGGACTGTGGTTAAATCCTAGCTGCTGAGCCCTGTGATGTGAGGATTGTGCGGGGACGGTGATGACGTTATGGAGAAGAAAAGCTTCCTGCAGGACGATTGTCGCGGTCCCCTGCCTGCTCTCTTTACCCCACCCCTCCCCAATCTAACGGAGGAGCGGGGAGCGACTGTGTGAATGAGGGGCCAGCCTCCATCACCACCGCAGTGCACCAAACTAATTACACTGCGAGAGCAAAACAGCAATTAGCAGCAAGTCTCTCTCTCCTCGTTAATCAAACAAAAAGCTCCTCTCTATTTATAACTGATTAATGGCTTGCTTAAGCACGGCAAGATATTTATGTTGTCGTTAATTGTGAGCAGCTTGGTGTTCTCTCCCCCCCCCCCCCCTACCCTCCCTCCCTCCTTCCTCCCTCCCCCACCGCCCTCCCCCCTCTCGGGGACACACATCACACATCCAGGCGTCACACAGACCTGCCACGCTGTGATGCCGCCCATTGTTGTGCCGTCAGAGGTGGGGATGGAGCTTGGGCGGGCGATTGGGACTCTTTCAGGATGGGAGCTGTTGTTGTTTTGGTTCTTCCTTCCAAGGATACTTTGAACATCAATGATGAGATCTTCATTTGACATTGAAGTTGTTAGGATAAGGACAACTGAGACAAATACAATGTAGCCAAAAGTGCCCAAGACGCCCAAGGTGGACCTGTTTGTATTGCAACCCTATATTGTATATATTTATAAGTTGCACATATTGTAAAGCGCAGAGGTCATAGTTATAGATGAGGACCAGATGTGAGAATGTGATTTCTTACCAATCAGGGCATCTCTTCTCTGATTGTTTCAGGGAATCCATCTAGCATTAGATGGATAGATGGATTACTAGTCATTGAAATATATTGAACGCCCTATGTTTTTAAATAAGGGAATGAGTTTGGTTATATTTGGAGACAGAATCGTGGTCCGTGATCCTGCCTTGAAATCGTGAGATAACATGTTTGCAATACAATTACAATTAGGGCATTTAGCAGACGCTATTATCCAAAGCGACTTACATCGGTTAATACACATATTGACACACCGACGGCAGAGTCAACAATGCAAGGCGACAGCCAGCTCGTCAGGAGCAGTTAGGGTTAAGTGTCTTGCTCAGGGTCACATCAACACTCAGCTAGGAGGCAGGCCTCTGTGTGAAGAAACATATCTGTCTGTCTCCCTCTCTCTGCAAAAAACGGTTCCCTGTCAGTCTATCTCTCTCGGTCTCTCTCTCTGTCCCTGTCTGTCTGTCTCTGTCCTGCTCTGTCCCTGTCTGTCTGTCTCTGTCCTGCTCTGTCTCTCGCTCTGTCTCTCAACACAGACAGTACAAGCCGATGTATGTATCTTTGTATGCAGGTATGAAGTACTGAGACACACACTCTCACGTGTGTGTGTGTGTGTGTGTGTGTGTGTGTGTGTAATTGCGCGCGTGCGTGTGTGTGTGTGATGGAATGGCAGGCAGAGCGCGAGAGGCGAGGATCAAGAGCTCAACGCTAAACTAGCGGCTAAAGATACCACAGAGAGATTAGCGCCGATTCCCACAACGCTGACAGCTGCTTGTACGCCGCCGCGCACAGCCGCTAAAGATACTGTTCCAGATTAGCAGCACAACAATACCCGGGCAGCTGCTGTCTGCCATCCCATAATACAATAGGAGGGAGAAGGGGGATCAGCGCTGGAGCTGAGGAACATGTGTTAGCGTCACAAAGAGATTGTCAGCTTCAAACGCCTTACATCGCTCTGCCTTCCCTCAGCATCAGCACCAGGCCCCCCCCAGCAGCCAGGGCACGCTGTCTCACACCGCTCTGCCTGCTGTCTCACACCGCTCTGCCTGCTGTCTCACACCGCTCTGCCTGCTGTCTCACACCGCTCTGCCTGCTCCTGTCTTGCACCGCTCTGCCTGCTCCTGTCTCACACCGCTCTGCCTGCTCCTGTCTCACACCGCTCGGCCTGCTCCTGTCTCACACCGCTCTGCCTGCTCCTGTCTCACACCGCTCTGCCTGCTCCTGTCTTACACCGCTCTGCCTGCTCCTGTCTTACACCGCTCTGCCTGGTTCTCTCACTGTGTTCCTCTCTCTCTCTCTAACTCCCCTGTCCTCTGTAACCTCGGTTTGTCTTCTTTCTCTCTCTGTTGTCTTTGGCTCTCTCTGATCTCTCCCATTGTGTTCCCCATCTCTCTTTCTCTCCCTCTCTCTTCTCTCTCCCATTGTGTTCCCCATCTCTCTTTCTCTCCCTCTCTCTCCCATTGTATGTTCCCCATCTCTCTTTCTGCTCTCTCTCTCTTTCCCTGACTCTTTATTCACTTTGATGTTTCTTAACACAACAGGATCACATTCATTACATTCACAATGAGAACAGGAAACATCTCCTGACATGCCAAGTTCTCTCTCTCTCGTTTCGTCATCTGCGTTATCTCCTTTCTCTCGACTCTTCGTCTCGCTTTCTCAGAATGCATCTACCTCATCCAACACACACACACACCCACACACCCAATCTCGTATCTGATTTCGCTGGGTCTATTGTTGTGTGATATCATTCTGACACACGCCACACAAATATATAATAAGACATAATCATGACAATCATGCCTTTTGTACTTTCTCTCTCTCTCTCTCCCTCGCTCTCTGGATCATGTTGGATTCTTCTTTGCGACGTAGAAACAGCACATTGTCAGCCATGCGATCTCTCTCTCCTACACCCATCTTTAAGCCCGTCGCTATTGTCCTGAACATCGACCCTTGGTCCCTCTTTGTCCCGCAGCATAAAGGCTGAGATTGGACCTAACGTTAAACTGTGGAGCCATTGTCAAGGTGGGCCTTCCTGGGAGGTAAACAGTCCCCTTTACAGGACGTGGGTGAAGGCATTCAATCTCCCTGCTATTACTCTCTTAATGCCACACACACACACACACACACACACACACACACACACACACACACACACACACACACACACACAATTAGGGCTGTGGTGTCTGATCGGCAAGAATCACTATAATCACATTCCTGCACTTGGGAGATCTCTCTCTCTCTCTCTCTCTCTCTCTCTCTCTCTCTCTCTCTCTCTCTCTCTCTCTCTCTCTCTAAGAGCTAATTTCCCTAGTTGTGTGGACCGCCGGCGTACGCACCCTGAGTCGTGTGTGTATAATCAGACACACACACAAACAAACCGCAAACACACGTACATAAATACAAATTCACTTATATGTACACGTTCTCCCATGAATACTAATAACGTTCTGTATAGTTGCTGCGTATGCACAAACACACACACATTGATATGCTGAGACAACGCACACATATCAAAACATGATGACACACACAAACACAATCATGTAAAAGCACACACACACAAACATTCAGAAATGTGCCTGTTGCCCTCATCATCTGAGTGCACAACATTGAGGCGGTCAGAGAAAACGTTTGAATGGAAAAAACCCATATATGATATATTAAATGATATACTTGAATGATATCTTAGCTATAACAACAGCTAGTTCCGACCAAGTGATTTGATTCGACAGGAGTTGTCCTATCAGTTCTGAGTTTCATTTTACCTGCACTAGTACTTTTTACTATACACGTATAACTCTGCTTGACAGGTGTTCTAATTAACAATAGTTTATTACATAAACCACCGTTAGAGCAACGTCTGATCAGTTAACTCATATTAATCACACATGCAGCCGAAGCTACTGTCAGCAGACCCATATTTCACTGGTCTCAGAAGAAACAGTACATAGAGATAATGTACGTGTCACAAAGTAGCTGCGTTTAACAACCCATAAAATGTGGGCGTTTATCACTGATAAATAGTCAGCTCATAGAAGTGGTGTGTCAAAGCATTATCAGCCTCCAGGCCGTGCTGTTATACGCAATATCAGCTCTTCGGTGATTACCTTCCTAACCCGCGGCCTCGAACCCACAACCAATCACAGCCCTGCAAGTATCCAGCATCACACCGGCGCCCCCTCTCGTATGATATCGCTGAAAAATAAGTGTGTGTGTGTGTGTGTGTGTGTGTGTGTGTGTGTGTGTGTGTGTGTGTGTGTGTGTGTGTGTGTGTGTGTGTGTGTGTGTGTGTGTGTGTGTGTGTGTGTGTGTGTGTGTGTGTGTGTGTGTGTGTGTGTGTGTGTGTGTGAAATAAGTGTCCTATTTTCAAACAAACTGTTTATAGTAAAGGCCTAGATCCTAAACTGGTCCTCAATTACATAACCTTTCAAGCATCGATACAAATATATAATTAATAGCATTTCTATGATACCAACATTATCTATTAACATTAGCTTCAACAATTTGTTTACACGCTTATAAGATTTTTTATATAAGAACTCATAACCCGCTAATCACTTCTAAACAGTGTAAGACATAACATTAAACTGTGTATGACGATAAGAGCGGTCCGCTGACAGAGTGCCTGAAGTTCCTCTTCCGGCCGCTAGATGTCAGCCGTGGACCACTGAAGTGTGCAGGGGGTGCAACGTCTGAACACTGGAGCCTGAGATGATGGACAGATGGCTGGTCACTCATCCAGACATGTCACCGCTCGCTGCAGAATAATATCAAAGTCAACTCAGAACGAGGGACACGCCATCCACTCGAAACAAATTCTTAACACTTCCAACAAAATAGTATTGTAAGTAAAAGCCAGGGCGGATTTGGTCAGCGCTCAGCACAGATGTCCCCCGTTGTGTTAAATATCAAACTCACATCCTCTTAACGTGGTTCAGCTGTGGATCTCGGGGATAAATGCTCACAATTATGTTTTAATCCAGATTGAATTCAGATACTAGTGTTTATTACAGAGCGTGAGAGTCCGTGCATCATAAACAAATGGCCTACATAATAATGTGGGAAATATTAAATTAAATAGCAACATCTGTCCTGTTTGGCGCTTTCAAAAGAGAATATGTAGTTTTCGGGGATCTGACAATGATCTGCGATTTCCGTGACATTTTATTTCAACTATTTATATTCATAATTGAAGTGATAAATTCTGGGAATTATTGAGAAAATATGAATAATTTTGGAAGGCGTTTTATTATTATGATTATTATAATTATAATTATTATTATTTTAGTTTTCATATTTGGAACAAGTCTAGGTCGATCGGACTCTTGCTCCGCCAGATTCATTAAAGATCACTCAGCCTCGATGCCGGCCCCGGATTAAACATCAAAGAAGTGACACCCGTCAATCATATGGGAACAATATTTGCGAGGCTTAAAAATAAACCTCCAAGTCCGAGTTTCTACTGCGTCACATTTAAATAGTTTTTATTTTTTAATTAAAGCTGACTATAAAATATCAAAACAGGCGTCTATTTATTTTCAACATAATTAATCTATAAAATCCCAAATAAAATAAGAGGTCATTATGTTACACTGTTCAAGGCCTTGTGACAATCGAACTCTGACTGTCTAACCCCGTCTGCGCGTGACCCGCTGCTCTGCGCGTGACCTGTGGTCTGAAAAGCCGCCACGAGTTTTCCCGCGTGCGAGAAGGAGAGCTTTTTAAAGACCTTTTGGCGGGAAGCGGAGAGGACTTTTGTCGCCGCGCGGATCACAAGAGAGACGTTATCTCACCCCGTGGTGACCGCGCGCTTTCTCTCGTCTTCTTACACGGGACCTCAATGGAAAAACACACACACACACACACACACACACACACACACACACACACACACACACACACACACACACACACACACACACACACACACACACACACACACACACACAACAAAGTGTGCAGGTGTTTGCGTGCGCGGGTGTGTGTGCGTTCATTTGCGTTTGCGCGCATGTACGTATGTTTGCGCGTGCGTGAGCGAGGCGTGAGGCGGGGTGTCGTTGCGGCGCGCGAGAGGGAGAAAGAACCCGCTCCTAACGAACATGCATTAGCGCAACGGAGGCTCTTTCATCGCGCCGCCGTCGCCTTTCAAACGCGTGCCCCCCCCCCCCTCATTCAGAGGCGGCATCAGAGCTCCGGTGGTGGGGTGTGTGTGTGTGTGTGTGTGTGTGTGTGTGGGGGGGGGTATTTTTAAACACTCAAATGGGTCTCATCTGAAATAATGAACGCGTCCTTGAGAAGAAACAATCGCGCGCCATCTACGCGGAGGCGGTAGAGGAGGACGCGGAGATGGCGCGCGATTGTTTTCAAGTCTGACGCTGCCGAACTCCGAATGAGTTCTGCTCCGCGGGCACTTATGCGCACACATACGCAGGCGCGCACACATACGCAGGCGCGCGCACACACGCAGGCACGCACACAGGGTTTTCTTTTCATCTCCCGTCCTTGTTGTGTGGACTTCCGATTTATCCTCTCCTTCACTCCTCTACTCGTCTTCTGTTCTTAACTTTTGTTCTCCTACTCTTCTCATCGTCTCTGCTTCGTCTCTCGTCGTTTTATATTTTTGCTCAATAGTTTATTTTCCAATTTCTCTTAATTGCTCAGAACAAAAAAAGTCTCTCTTTCATCTTTTGTGTGCGACGTCTTCAAACCTTAATTAGTCAGATAGTCATGAACTCGTTGAAACCCTCTGCTTGTCTCTGTGGTGTGGTGGACGCTTTGTACTGGTTTTGTACTGGTCTGACCTGGTTGAGGACAGACCTGAAGAACGGACAGTTCTGCTGTTTTAAACTGTGGTCTATGGGCCGCATTGTTGCAGGAACACAAAATGGCTGCAGAGCCCTGATCATAAACAAATCTGATGGAACAAAACGCTGCAGTCAGGAGGATAAAGAGAAGAGTTTAGAAGACTCTCTCTCTCTCTCTCTCTCTCTCTCTCTCTCTCTCTCTCTCTCTCTCTCTCTCTCTCGGGTCCCTGCAGAAAAGCCACAAAGCTGCTTCTCGCTAGGTAATAATAGCTTTGCGACATTGTCTCTTAAGATGGCTAGTTTCTATTAAATCTCACGGTGTCATTACAGTTCATATTCTTAATTATGCCGCAAATGTTCCCAAGGGAAAAGCACAGAGGCCACTTCTACACAATCTGTCCCTATGGCACTTAATTAAAAGTTTTCTTAAGAATAAATTGCATTCAATTCAATTAAAACTGTAATGCAAAACCCAAATAATGGGCATCGCCTCCTTCAACACACACACACACACACACACACACACACACACACACACACACACACACACACACACACACACACACACACACACACACACACAGTGTGTCCCTTTCTCTCTTGCTCTCTGTTTCCAATAGGGGTAAAAAGTGTGTATCTCTCCTAACGCAGCCCCCTAGTAGGGAAATATGCAAAAATCAAATATCTCCTCGCCTCCTACGTGGGCCCGAGGCGGGGAGCACACAGCGACACTCCTGCTATTTCTGGAAGATTCTCTCAATTCACAGCGTGACCAATGAACCGCCGCGTCCCCAGCCCGTAGTTAGCGGAGGCGCGCAGGGCCGTCGCGTTGGGCGCGGAGAAGAAAGGAATTATACGTAGAGGAAGAAATGACACAAGGACTCGCAGGGTAAAGGGTGATAAATAAATAGTGTGTGTGTTTGTGGTTGATGAGTATGTGTATGTGTGTGAGTGTTGTTTGGAGGATGTGTGTGTGTGTGGTGGGTAGGATGCGTGTGTGTGTGTGTGTGTGCGTTTGTGCGTGGTGGGGAAGATGTGTGTGTGCGCGGGCGAGTGTGTGTGTGTGTGTGTGTGTGTGTGTGGTGGGAGGATGTCTGTGTGTGTGTATATGTGTTTGAAGGCGTTCTGTGTGTTTGTGTGTGTGTGTGTGTGTGTGTGTGTGTGTGTGTGCGCCTGTGTGTGTGCGTGTGGTGGGAGGATGTGTGTGTGTGTGTGTGTGTCTATGTGTTTTGAAGGCGTTCTGTGTGTGTGTGTGTGTGTGTTTGAGTGTGTGTGTGTGTGTGTGTGTGTGTGTGTGAGGGCGTTCTGTGTGGGTATTTCCTGGTGGTTTTGATCTCGGCAGAACAAGACAACAAACCCATTCTTTTATGTCAGACACCCGGAAAACACATCCTAGAAAAACACATCGTTCCACGTGACGATAAATTAAATTATGGCTAATACTTATTTTAGGCGGTACAAAATGAGGGAAATACATCTTATTTAAAGCATTTGTTCTTGTTCTGATGATCCTATGCCTTGGCTGCTGTTCTTAATTTTAAAATGTCTCACATACTGTTTTACTTGCATGTTTAGTTTTATATGTATTAATTTCATTCTTAAATCGGCTTTATTGATTTCTGGTTCTAAACTTTTTTGACAGGAGTATTTCAATGCAGTGGGTTGTGTGTGAAAAGTGATCACCAACTTGCTTAATGAGAGGTGTTTGTGTTGTTTGTGCGTCCCTCTCTTAAAGACTAAAATACATTCTCTAAAGAAAAAGCCAAATGGCAGAGCTGTCGATTATTACACAACTATCTCCACAGGGCGGGCCTGCCAATCAAAGGCAGGGTGGGCCGGTCCTGTGACCACCGGCGGCCAATCAGGTGCCAAGGTTGGCACACACTCGAGTCCGAAGCTGATTTCTATGATTATCACCTCCTCGTTGAATTCAAGTTCAGCGGAACACCGACTGGGCTTACTTTAATTCCTCTAATTGTATGGAACTTTTCATAACAGGGGTTTTCTTACACTTCATTAACGGTCAATTTTACATCACAACAAATCATACGTCTCTCTGTAAGTAAAGACGAGCAAGTTCTCACATCACGGCCAATCGAATCCCTTCCCTCCAACATGTACAACAGCTGTACTTCCTGGATAACCCGATAAGTAGACACTAGTAATAACCACTGTAAGGGGCAGAGGATAAAAGCCTGCGCTTAGTGACAAAATACTGAAAGGTTAATTATGTAAGAAAATACCTTGCAGAGCTATATGATGTTAGAGAGGGACACGCGCGCGCGCACACACACACACACAGACACACACACACACACACACACACACACACACACACACACACACACACACACACACACACACACACACACACACACAGAGACACACACACACGCACACACATACACACACCCATATATCCACAAATAAGTAGGCTGAATTAGTTGCAATCATTTAATAGGTTATTCATTCTACAGGTCTGGCAGGCAATATATTTTGCGAGCTTTTTTTGTTATAATTGTTGAAATTGTCTGGAAAATAAATCCATAAATCAAATCTGCTGAGGCAAAAAATAGAATAGAAGATGAAATCCTGTGATAAGACCATTCACCATTTCAAATAAACTTTTCATTGGGCCCTGATGAAATGATTGGCTGGCCTACCTGTCTGTCTACCTGCTACCTGCGCTGTTTGGGCAGGCCGGGGTCCTCCCCCAAGGATAGCAGACCTCTGGCTAAAGCTAGCGAGCTCATCATAGTGGCAAAGCGGTGTGATTTCAAATGTTATTTGAACTGTTTTGGAATTTATGCATTGAGTCAATTTAGTAGAGTTTTAGTTTGATATGAGTGAGGTTTTAGTTTTTAATTTCATTGTTAAGTTTGATCTCAAAATTGTGTTTTTATGAATATGAACCTAACTCAATCAGCACTTTCTGTCCCTATGTTTGATGATAGGCCTATATAATATTCACCTTTTAAAACATAACTGGTTATTGCTACCTAATAACTAGGTTTTAAATGTAGTGCTGGAGCTCAACCTCACAAGTACCAGAAACCTTCATTAAAGTGGAGTCTGAGAGGATTCTGGTGATGCACTGAGACGCTTTCATTGTTAGTCATCTATTGAACAATCTTTTTGTGAGTACAAATATATAAATATATATAAACACCAACACATGCATGCATGCATACACAAAAAAATCTATTCATTTTGAATTTAGTCCACACACACGCACACACACACACACACACACACACACACACACACATACACACACGCGCGCAGAAGGAAGAACATGAGGCCGGAGAAAGTCTCGAGGAAGGAGGAGGTTGAGGGTCACATGGTTTTGCTGTTAAAACTCCCGCCCACACACCGCGAAGGAACACTCGTCTCTTGTCAATCACACAATTACATCCCGGCTATTCTGGCTCCCGCTCGCTGGCGATTGGACAGGGAGGAGAGGAGCCACTCGCGAGAGATAATCATTAGAGATATCTGACCTTGGCGTGTTTCCAGCTCTGATGATGGACACGCCGCAACTAAGAAGCCGCTCGGACAAAACGCTCGTCCGGCTGTGTGTGTTTCTCCTCCTCCTCGCTCCACTGAAGTACTTTTGGTTAAACTAAGCCTCTCTGCGCGGCGGCGGCGTTGGACACAGTGCCTGCCGCTCCGTAAAGAGCCACTTAGGAAGGAGAGGCACGGAGAAACACAAATTGGGTTATGGAGAGTCATAGAGATAAACTGTGTGTGAGGGATAGACTCTGAAAACAGAAAGAAAGACGGTTACCGAGAGAGTGAGGAGAAGACAGAGCGATAGACGTTATGTTAGAGTGTGTGTGAGATAGTCCCTCAAACAGAATGAGAGACTGTTACCGAGGGAGAGAGGAGAAGACAGGAAGATAGACGTTATGTTAGAGTGTGTGTGAGATAGTCCCTCAAACAGAATGAGAGACTGTTACCGAGAGAGAGAGGAGAAGACAGAATGATAGACATTATGTTAGAGACAGAGAGAGCAAAAGTGCGTGAGAGAGAGAGAGAGAGAGAGAGAGAGAGAGAGAGAGAGAGAGAGAGAGAGAGAGAGAGAGAGAGAGAATTAAGATCAATATCTACTGGTGGAACTCTTCTGTTTGTTAAGTGAAAACATGCAAAGAATAATATTATTCATAATAATAGAAAAATCATAATGATTAATTTGTGTATGGATATCATTGCAATGTACATTGTGTGTGTGTGTGTGTGTGCACGTGCGTTTCTGTGTGCGTGTGTGGGTTCGTGCATGTGCGAGTGTGTGGGGGACATGACACCTCATCCACAACTACACACACAGATCACCTCAGACTACAACTCCACAAAGTCGAGGGAAAGTACAACAGCCCCCCCCCCCCCCCCCCCAGTGGGAGGCGGTGGCTGACCCTAACACGGCGGCAGCAGCAGAGGCCTGGCCGCGAGCCCCCAGGTCTAGAGGGAGCTGACAGGGACAGAGCCGGGGCCAGCCGCCCCCCCCCCCAGACCCAGAGGGGAGGGGAGCTCAGAGCGGCCCAGTTTAGCCTCTTGTTCTGGGTCACGGCACCTGGGCATAGCCGCCTGGACGGAGGTCTGGAGGACTGCCTGTCTGCTGCTGACGCACGCACACACACACACACACATATATTAACACACACAAATATGCACGCACACACACACACACATATTAACACACACAAATATGCACGCACACACACACACGCGCGCGCGTGCGCACATGCACACCCACGCACGTGCACACACACATGTATATACACACACACACACACATATATTCGCACAGAAGCACACACATGCACGAAGAGCCACACACGCACATGCACGCAGACCTACACACACATGCACATGCACAGACATGCAGACGCACACTCACTCGCACACACATACAAACACATGCAAGTCCTTTATCAAACGGAGATTGGGCGGCATTGTGTGTGATCATTCTGGTGACCTGTACTGAACGGCATTTGGTAAAGCGACACACAAACGTGTGTGTGTTTTTGTGTGTGGGCAGCTGGCAGGGGCTTGGGTAACACATGCACACATTAATATTTGCATCGTTAATGTTATTAAATTAAAATATAATTTTAAGAATCATTTTAAACTTAACCATTAGTCATATTTATTTACTTTAGAATTGCAACAATGTTAATGTGTCCTCAATACAAATATTAGAATAATGCATCCTGACTAATAATTAAAGCATGAAATATATATAATATATTTAATATACATCATATTATCCTGACATTTCTTCCTCGGCAGTCCTGTGTGGCGTGGTTTTAACACGACTGCGTTGGGGTGTGAGGGTCTAGTAAGACGCTCTCGATAAATATTAAAAACATCTTTATATGTAATTTTAATTATGCAAATCAAATATATTTACATCTTTTAACCATGTCACAGGAATGAAGGAAAGCAGTGGTGTTACATTATATTCTGTAACATTTCAGAAAAATATGAATGTAATTCTTCCCATCTTTACTTTGTGTTGTTGTGTTAACGGTGGTTGAGTTTGTGTTGTGGGTTAGCGGTGCTTCAGTTTGTGTTGTGTGTGAACGGTGCATCAGTTTGTGTTGTGTGTGAACGGTGCATCAGTTTGTGTTGTGTGTGAACGGTGCATCAGTTTGTGTTGTGTGTGAACGGTGCATCAGTTTGTGTTGTGTGTGAACGGTGCATCAGTTTGTGTTGTGTGTGAACGGTGCATCAGTTTGTGTTGTGTGTGTGAACGGTGCATCCCGCAGTGATAATAACATTAAAGTGTTTGAATGACACAGAGAAGGACAGAGCGGTAAATAGGTTTTAAATGTGACTCAGATGTCTCGCATATTTCACTGGAGCTCAGACATATCTGTACCAGGAAAAAAAAAAAAAAAAAAAAGTATATATATATATATATATATATATATATATATATATATATATGCACACAGTGACACTTGATATTTACAATGATAAAGCCAATTGATAAAACAGCCACAATAAGATGTTTCCACTCAGATGTGAGGTGATAATCTGTCTCCCGTGGAGCCTTGCCTTCCTGTGTCTCCCTGGGTCCCAGTTCTTTGTGCTTTGTGCTTTGTGGATTGAAGTGCCTTCTAAACAGCACAACATTCACACCGCTACGCTTCACGGGCAGCACAGGAAAGTCCTGGAAAGTAAAAGAAAGTATTTGTGTGTGTGTGTGTGTGTGTGTGTGTGTGTGTGTGGTTTAAGTGTGTGTCTGTGTGTGTGTGTGTGTGTCTCTTCAATAGTCACGAATCAATCAGAACAAACAAGAGACGAAGATTCAAGAACATTTTCTGTCGATGACTTCACACGCACACACATGCATGTACACACACACAAACACGTGCACATGAACACACACACACACACACACACACACACACACACGCACATGCGCACGCACACACAAGCGCACACATACACGTATTCTTCTTGTCTCATTGGCAAGCTGGTGTCCCATCTGCTCTCCAGAGGATGGAGAGACAGATAGTTGTCATTGTGGAACATCGCTTCTCTCTCTCCCCCCTCTCTCATATCCCCCTCCTTCTCTCTCCCCCCTCTCTCATATCCCCCTCCTTCTCTCTCTCCCCCCTCTCTCATATCCCCCTCCTTCTCTCTCTCCCCCCTCTCTCATATCCCCCTCCTTCTCTCTCCCCCCTCTCTCATATCCCCCTCCTTCTCTCTCTCCCCCCTCTCTCATATCCCCCTCCTTCTCTCTCCCCCCTCTCTCATATCCCCCTCCTTCTCTCTCTCCCCCCTCTCTCATATCCCCCTCCTTCTCTCTCCCCCCTCTCTCATATCCCACTCCTTCTCTCTCTCCCCCTCTCTCATATCCAACTCCATCTCTCTCTCCCCCTCTCTCATATCCAACTCCATCTCTCTCCCCCCTCTCTCATATCCCTCTCCTTCTCTCTCCCCCCTCTCTCATATCCCCCTCCTTCTCTCTCTCCCCCTCTCTCATATCCCCCTCCTTCTCTCTCCCCCCCTCTCTCATATCCAACTCCTTCTCTCTCTCCCCCTCTCTCATATCCCCCTCCTTCTCTCCCCCCCTCTCTCATATCCCTCTCCTTCTCTCTCCCCCCTCTCTCATATTCAACTCCTTCTCTCTCTCCCCCCTCTCTCATATTCAACTCCTTCTCTCTCTCCCCCCTCTCTCATATCCCCCTCCTTCTCTCTCCCCCCTCTCTCACATCCCGCTCGTCTCTCCTCCGGTCCTCTCTCCTCCTTCTCTGACTCTAGCTGTAGATCTGTCTCTCTTTTGTTGAATATCTTTTCGTCCATCTTTCACCACCTCTTGTCTCCCCTCTCCTCTTTCTATCTCTTTCTGTCTCTTTATCCCTTTTTCTGTCTCGCTCTATTTCTCTTGCACTCACTCACACACACACACACACACACACACACACACACACACACACACACACACACACACACACACACACACACACACACACACAGGCACACGCATGCATTCATGCACAAACACAAGCACACACGAATACAAACACACATAAAATGAGACGGACGGACGGATTATACACACATGCTCCCTAAACTCTATTTCTCCGTATTTAAAGGACTGGAGAGATTAACATCATGCTTACACATGACAACTGTGTGTGTGTGTGTGTGTGTGTGTGTGTGTGTGACAGCTAGAATATCTCCACATCCTGTATTGTTATTGATATCTCTCCCCCCCCCCCCCACCCCCACTTGCCTTGTCACACATCAGGATTAGTGTTAATGTTTTGGGTTTAAAAACGGCCCTTCTGGCCCTGTCAGCTCTCTGCCCCCCCCCCCCACCACCACCCAGATTAAACACCCCCCACCCCGACCCCGCCTCTCTCTCCCTGCACCCTCTCCTGCGGCCTCTGTCCAGGGGGGGGGGGGGGGGGGGGGAGGACTCTGGGGGCGAAGCAAAACAGTACTTGTAATCAGTACATGTAGGACTCAGAACTTGTAGTCCTCGAGTTACACTTTAGCTCATGCTAACTGCATCAATATTAGATCAGAAAAATATGATTATTTTATGATTGTGTTTTATTACTGTTTCTTTTATTACTGTTTACTAATCTATAATAGTTATTTTATTTTATTCATGTAAGGCCCTTTGAGTTGCAGCCTGCTGTGTGAAAGCTGCCTGATGAATAAGGTTTGATTGATCTAGAATATACAAACAGGATGGGTTGGTGCAGTGGGAATAGAACCAGCAACCCTTTTGGTGTGCTGAAAATAGGTTGCTTCGCTCTCACCCATTAAACCGCACAATATGTTGTCAAAACGAGAGACGTTCTTTTGTGCAACGGTCATTTTAGTGCATATAAGAATTATGTGTTTCTCAAACACAGTAGTATTTTGGGTAAAGTTATTTTCCTCAGAGCTTGAAGAAGATAACTTGTTCCCTGATCAGAAGTCAGTGGGTTTGGATGAGTTCCAGTCCCTAATGAGCATAGAACACGCATTCAGCGCCTCGCTAAAGTCCTCAACACCCCTGATAAATCACTCATTTGACTGGAGAACAATTAATACATTATATCTAACTATGCATGATGTTTGCATTTACAACAATAATACTTTTGATGAATTAAGTAACATTATTTTTATGTCTAATATCTTTAATAATATATATCTAAGAAAATGAAAAATGCTGTTGGCAAGAGTATTCAATCCCTATTTATTTAGACACACACCACACCTTCCGAATCTCCTGGTTAGCTGGGTGGTCAGTCGCTGTTTATAATAGTATTAATGGTTCAGAGCTCGACCCTAACCCTCACTAACCCCGTCTCTAACTTTAGAAGGCTTTAATATAAAACCGAAAATAATATTGATCATGAAAAAAATTGCGTGCTGAGATTAAATTGAGGGGGACTTCAGCACCCTATTTATGCAAAACTCGTCACTGTTCGGGGGGACTTCTGAGATGTAACCAAACAAAACAATGTCATCGTTCCTGAACTCAACTCTTAAATAAGGTGTAAGAATGATTAGAGCTGAGTGAATCAGTTACTTTGTCTCCAGAATCGCTTCGTCTCTCCATCGCTGCTCTCCTCCTCTTCCTCTTCCATCCTGCTCCCCTTCATTAATTTCTCTGCTGCTCCTCTCCTCCTCTCTCTCTTCCTTCCTGCTCCCCTTCCTTCATCTCTCCTTCGCTGCTTCAGAAGTTCCGCATCCTCTCCTCTCCTCATCCTTTATTTCTACCGTCTCCTCGACGTCGCCGGGTTAACTACCTCCTCTTGTATCCCTCCTCATCCTCCTCACTTCTGCCCTACACTCTTGTTCTTAAATCCTCCAATATCTCTCTCTCTCTCTCTCTCTCTCTCTCTCTCTCTCTCTCTCTCTTTCCTTCCCTGTCTCTCTACCGCTCTCTCTCTCTCTCTGACGGTCGGACTGACAGACTGACAGACGTGCTCCTCTGGCATCTGTTGGCTGCTCGTTGGTTTGTCTCCGTGTGATCAGCGCCTCCTCCTTTTCCTCCTCCTCCTTCTCCTCCTCCTCACTTCATCTCTCCTCTTCTTTAGCGCTCCGTCTTAACGCAGTCCGCCGAGTAGCTGCCAACTCGCTGTCACTCCGTTCACACACACACACGCACACACACACACACACACACACACATACAAACACACACACCATGTTGTGTATTGCCACAGCAGATTGTGTTCGGAGGGCAAGCAATTAAGAGAGAGGCAAGCGCAAAACTGTAATGCAATTTTGGCGCCGATATTTACGATGGGGGGGGGGGGGGGGGGGGGGGGGAGTTTTGGGGGGGGGAGGAAAGGAATTAAAGACTCAGAAAAAAGCGAAATAAGCGAGCATCGAACGCGGGGCTTAAGCGCGGTCGGTCGCCTGCGAAGTCGGTTGCCTCGAGAATAATGATTTTGTGGCAATTTAGCGGGACAAAATCTGACACTTCGCTAATTACCAGAGTCCAAATGTCATCGTGCTGGGTGTCAGGCCCGCTCTCCCGCCCTCGCTCTCTCTTCACAGGCGGGATACTCGCAGAACGCACCGAGAGGCGGAGGGAGAGAGGGAGGAATGAATAGAGCTCTCTCTCTCTCTCTCTCTCTCTCAAGCTCGCTCTCTCTCTCTCTGTGTCTTATGATTCTCATTATAAGTCATTATAAGTGTGGTGCGGTTTACAAAGACCTCGCTCTGTTGTTAGATCTGAGGGACGGACAGAGAGAGAGAGAGAGAGATACAGAAGAGAGAGAGAGAGAGAGAGAGAGAGAGAGAGAGAGAGAGAGAGAGAGAGAGAGAGAGAGAGAGAGAGATGAGTCAAAGACAGGAGTAGGTTTGTAAAATTGTAAAAAAAGGAGAGACGGATAAGGCAGCTGAACCAGACAAAGGACAAAGTTAAGTGTTGGAGACGGCGAGTGAGCGAGGAGAGGCCAAAAAGAGCGGGAAACAAACCGACATCCGGAGAAGAACGATCGCCAAGGACAACTCATCCAAGATGGCCCCCGGCGGAGGTCCCAGAGCGTCCACAACAATTGACAGAAACACACAACCAAACAACATGTCTCAACTCACATACAACATCAAAACAGACCAGCAAACACCTGAAGGAAGGTTGTGTGTGTGTGCCTATCTTTGTTTGTTTGTCTGTCTGTGTTTGCCAGTGTGTGTGTGTGTGTGTGTGTGTGTGTGTGTGTGTGTGTGTGTGTGTCTGTGTGTGATAGTGTGTGTGTGTGTGAGTGTTTGTCACGATGTGTGTTTGTGTGTGTGTGTGTGTGAGTGTGTGTGTGTGTGTGGTTAGAGTGTGTGTTTTCAGGCAACAAAAGACGGCAGCATTTGTGGCCTGTAGATTGTTGTCTAACATCTCACCCGTCA
>NC_082400.1:12397384-12403775 GCF_031168955.1 Gadus macrocephalus | reverse complement strand
CACACAAACACACATACACACACAAGGCATGAAGGTGGGAAAACACAAGAGGAGAAACAGACAGATAGAGAAAGATATAGAGAGGATAGAGAGACAGAGAGAGACAGAGAGAGAGAGAGATGATAGAGAGAGAGAGAAAGAATAGATAGATAGAGAGATGGAGAGAGAGATGATAGAGAGACAGATGATAAAGAGACAGAGAGAGAGAGAGAGAGAGAGAGATAGCAAGAGAGAGAGAGATAGAATGCTAGAAAGAGAGACATAGAGGTATAGAGTGTAAGTAGGAGGAAACGATGGATGGATGGATTGATGACATACTGATGCTTGCGTGTCGATCTAATCCCATGTCGGTCGCTATCTGCATTTTGTGCATGTAAGTGTGTTTGGGTGTAAGTGGGTATGTGCATGTGTGTGTTGGTGAAGCTTTTGCGTTTGCGTGGTAATACATCTGTATGTGTGATGCGTGTAAGTGTACCTTTGTGTGTCTGTGTGTGCATGTGTGTGTGTATAATATGTGTTTGTGTGTGTGCTGCTTGTATGTTTGTGTGTTATTGATGTGTGTGTGTGTTTTATATATATGTGCGTGCGCGTGTTCATGTGCGTGTGCTCATGTGTGCCTATGTGTGTGTGTGTTGTGATGTTTGGCAGTGCTCATTGCAGAACACAAAGCCCTGGCACCTTGTCCACACAACACCGGGGCCAGCCAGAGGGCCCTGTGCCGGCACGCACGGAGCGTGCACGTGGGCGTGCACGTGAGCGTGCACGTGTGCGTGTGTATGTGTGTTTTTCATCACTTGAACAACGAGGCGTGAACTCTCGAACCACGAAAGCATTTATTTTGTTTCCTTTCACGTGTGATTATTCAGAGTATACTTCTGTGTATTCAAATGCTTCGAAAGAGGGTGCAAGCCATGATGTGTACTTTTGACCCACCTAAAGTGTGTGCGAGCACACAAACAAATGCAGACAGACACTCACACAGACGCACACACACACATCCCTTATCACTCATTAAGGAGACACAACCCTGTGTCTCTCATGGCTAAATCCTTTGATATGCAATGATGACTAATTCCCTTCTGTGTTCCCCTCTATAGACAGCCAGCAGTCATTAGGACACACACACACACCGCACACACACACACACACCGCCTTCTCCTCGTTCAGCAACACGTCCAGGGGCTTGGAAGTCTTCACCTTGCGTTATGAATTGTCTACCGGTGGGAGTCTGGTTCCTCACTTGTAATGTAAATAGAACAATATTTACATAAAGCATTTGAATTGATCATTAAAATGTCTCGTCTTGATGTGGAATGCCTCTTTCTTCTCCGTACGGCACTAAGGTGAAGCCTAATTTGCGCGGGGCACCGACTCGTCTCCTGGTGCATAAGTGAGTCCACCATCAATCTGCGGCTGTAATGAGGGAAGATTTCGTTTCCCGTATTCAAATGCTCTCACTGCGTCGTCCGCGGCGCTGCTCCCGTTAGCTGGCTCTCTGCGCGCCGCACGCTAGGGGAACGGCTAACAAAAGAGGCTTCCGGACATTAAGAGGTCAGTGGCGTCTCGTGGCCGTGTGGATAATAATAAAACTGTATTTACACAGAGCTTTTCATTACGAATGACAAAGTGAAAAAAATGAAGATAGAGGAGGGAGGGGGTATTAATATTAACCCCTGCCTTTCTAGGAAGTGGTTAGTAGGTCACACGCAGAAATAATACCAAAAGAAGGACGCAACCCGCTCGTGACTCGGTGATGAGGCAGAACAGAGTATTGGAGCTCTTCATTCAGACGGGATGAACACTCAATCATTAGGAGGAACGATGAATGATTGTGACGATGAAAAGACCATGGTTGTGAGGAAGAACTGCATCTATTTACACTGATTATGAGGACAGTTGACGTGGATAAAGACGTGTCGATAAAGAAGAGCATGGGACTGAGCATGGAGCCTTTGGGGAACCCCACATTAGATTGAGGGGTGCTTGAAGTGGGTGATGTTGTTATATTTATATGTGTTGTGAGCGGGTGACGTGTGTTATATGTTATAAGTGTTGGAAGCGGGTGATGTGTGTTACATGTCATATGTATGGGGAGTGGGAGATGAGTGTTAAATGCGTTGGACACCAGTGTTGGGAACGTTACTTTAAAAAAGTAATTAGTTATAGTTACTCACTACTTGTTCCAAAAAGTAACTGAGTTAGTAACTGAATTACTCTATAATAAAAGTAACTAGTTACCAGGGAAAGTAACTATTTGCGTTACTTTAAAAAAAAGAAAGTTGCTATATGTGAAAGATTTGGATTTTTCTGAGCAGTTTTCACTTGGCCTTAATGGTTGAACTGCCCATTCAAGGCCCTGATATGCTTCCAACTGAGGCCCTGTCCACACTAACCCGGGTAAATCTACAAATGCATCAATATTCATCCTTTTTAGTCCTTCCGTCCAAACTAAAACAGAGAATTCCGACACTGAAAACGATCGCTGAGGTGGATGAATGTGAAAACGATGGGTTCGCGTTGTAGTGTGGACAGACGGAGGCTTTCAGAAACGATGACGTTCGATTGCCATGACACTGCCATGACACTGCCACAAGCTTGCGCTATAGACGAGAAGCTCATCAAAAGAATGGCAGGTGAAATGCAAATGAGGATCTCTCTGTACATTGTACTAATTTATCTCCAGAAACAACTCGACATATTGAGTCAAACATATTCGTTGCTCCAACGCCGGAGGCGAGCGCTGTACTTAATGTTCTTCAGTGATGGTAAAACAAAAAAAAAAGACGACAGTTCAAACCGTAGCCTACTTGGAGCGGCGTTTCTGGACAAGACCGGGTCGAAAATGATTAACCAGCTGATCAACTGTAAATATCATCTGATCGTGCGCCTGTAATCTTAACAGAGAGGCGTGGCGGAGTAACGTAACCATGACAACAACTGTTTATCAAAATGATTTCAGTGTGGAACGTGGATGCAAAACATTCTGAAAACGATATGAAAACGATAGTGTGGACGGTGATCATTTTCATTGTGGATGGGGCCTGGATTCAATTTGCTTGGTTGCAAAGGCTGTGGAACATCTTCCAGATACTACAGAAAATTCCAACTTTTCATCGGATTGGTCAGACCCGCCATTTCTGCTGCTTCATCGAATCGGTTTGGTGTGTGCGTTTGCGTGTGTGTGGCGCGCGTGTCCTGGCTTGTGTGTAAAAACACTGGCTCCGATTGGCTACCATGAAACATGACTCTGCCTTAGCCAATCATAATCGCTTATCTCGTTGTTAAGCCACCCGATCTCCTCACTTGCAGTTTGTGTTTGGAGCCAGGGGGGCGTTCGGATTACGCAGTTTATTCAATCAATTCATAGTAACGCACTGCATTTTTCGTACAGTAACGGTAACGGCGTTGTAACGACGGAAATAGTAATTAGTTAGATTACCCCGTTACTGAAAAAATAATGGCGTTACGTAACGCCGTTCTTTTAAACGGCGTTATTCCCAACACTGTTGGACACTCCACCAAAACCTCTTGCTCCACCATCACAACATGGTTACCTTCACAACAGTGTCTTCTGAGAGAAGCTTTTGCAATAGTTTGTTTCTTTTAACATCCATGTCGGGAGAAAGCGATCAGAACATTTATATCACGCATGAGAAGTTTACATCTGAACGGTGGGAACCTCGAATTTGGTTCGGCGGGATGGACGGATAATTTAAATAATCAGCAGACTGGATGAGAAAGGACGTCTCTGGATACAGAGACACACACGTTGAGCTCACATTGTCGGCCAGAGCATCCATTGTAAACGTGAGCATTCACCAGCGTGAAAGCAGGTATCATTTTAAGGCTAAGTACATTCAGAGGAAGGCACCTGGGAAGGCCACGTTCTCCCAGAGAATAGGACGGTGGAACGAGCACGGCAACAAAAGCCTCCTTTCTGGGTAATTGACAACGCTTCACAAAACGCTGCCATTAATGTCTGCTACTAGCAACGGTCACCGTGGTGACCAACAGGCGCCAATTATGGCGGGAGGTGAGCAGGGAGAGACGATCAGGGGGTCAGCCGCACGACGGACAGGGAGCGGAGAACCTGCGGGGGTCATAGGTCAGCACATGTGTCAACAGGAAGTGGGAGACAGGAAGTGAGTTAGGATGCGTGTTTTTGTGTCTGCATGTATTTGAATTATTTTCAGTGCGTATCTGTCGTGATTAGAAAACATACAAAGCCTTGTTAGTCTCCCTTTCCCTTTTCTCTCCGGCTCTCTCTCTCTCTCTCTCTCTCGGTCTCTCTCTCTCTCTGTCACTCTCTCTGCCTCGCTCTCATTCTCTCTCTGTCACTCTTTTCCACGTGTCTCTTTCTCTCTCTCTCTCTCCCCCTCTCTCTCTCCCTCTCTGTCTCTCTGTCTCTCTCCCTCTGTCTCTCTCCCTCGCTCTCCCCTTAATGAGGATGTTTTGTGTCTACAGTTAAATGCACAAATGGGACACGATAAGCCTCACTGTATGTAAATACGTGTAAATAAGTGTAGGTGCGTGTTTGTATACATCACAGTGTATATATGCGTGTGTATATGCATAAGTATGTCTGTGCAGATGAGTGTGTTTACATTTACGTTGGAGTGTGTATATACATCTGTGTGTGTGTGTGTGTGTGTGAGCGTGCCTGTGTGTGTGTGTGTGTGTGCGCGTGTCTATACATGTCTGTATGTGCGCCTATACACCTGTGTGTGTGTGTTTCTGCGCCTATACATGTGTGTGTTAGTGTGGGTGTGTGGGATGTAACAGATGCACGGCACACAGCAGATGTGTGCCGTTGGAGTGACATCTGAGTGTTTCCGACAACATTGCTCGCTGCTGTTTAGATGGCGGCGGGCCTTGGCAGGCGGTCCACGCCTCGCCAGCCCAGACAAACTCAGAGAGGGAGAAGAAACGGTGGGAAAGAAAGAGGGGAAGGGGGGCTGGGGGGGAGAGGGGATAGGATGGGGGAAGGGGGGGTAGTTGGCCAAGGATCCCATCTTTGAAGCGATTTTGGAGAGAGATGACATGTAAAATTAGAGAGGAGCTCGTTGCGCCCACTCCACTTTGACTACACATTAAACACCACGAGGGGGGGGGGCGTCCCCCCCTCCCCCCTCCCCCAACACACACCCGATACAAAAGAGACTTCCGGGGAAGAGTGGGGGAGGGGGGGCGAGGGCAGGGGGGCCTTAACAACGCAGATTACCTCGTCTGCGCTTTTTACAAAAATATTTTCTTCTCTTCTTTTTGTCACATTTGATTTAAGTTTCGTCGGCGGCGGCGTTTCCTTTCATGCTTCTTCCCTCGAATGCCTCCGAAACTTTTTCAAAAAAGGGGGGGAAAAAGGTTTGGATCCGTGCAAACAAACAAACAAACAAACAAACAACAACAAAAGAGATGAGTGGAGGCACCAATCAGCTATCACATCGACGACCAGACATCAACCAGAGGCCTCAGGCGTCTTCGCTAGCACCCGAGAGCATGAAGATAATGAACGGATGAAAGGGAAATGAGTCCAAACCACGGGGACAGGAGGATCGCCGTGCACCCAGGGTACGTTCTGGGGTCGATTCCCGGAAGTGTCCCCCTATAGTAAATGGACTGCATTCATACAGTGCCTTTCTAACCAGTGCCCACTTAAAACGCTTTAGAATATTACCTCACATCCCCCATTCATGCACACATTAATACACCAACGGCGGTATCAACCACGCAGGGCAACAGCCAGCTCGTCAGGACCGGCTGATTCATTAGATGCTGATCAAGGATTCACGGATAGGCTATGACCTCCGTTGAGTGGGTTCATTAAATAGATATGAATTGTCTTTGTCTTCTGATCGTTGACCATCATATGCTCGTGAACCATCACCATCACGGTCGACTGATATCGAGTCCATTTTTCAATCACAATCACTCCTGCTTCGTCCTGCTCACTCTCCTCGTTCACACATGAATCACTCCATCACGGCCGCAACATGCTCGCAGGTACGCTGTGGGCAAGGGGCTTTCAGTCTCGCAATCTTTACAGCTCGGGGGTCGAAACCCCCTTACCACCAGACCTCTCCTGCCATGGGGACCCACGAGCAAGGCATGCTGGTCTGCAGTCATCATGTCAGTGTCATGGTGTCATGGATCGCTCCGTTACTCTGTTGTAATTCTTCACACCAACACAAATTAATTATTCACATTTAGAGACGCGACCAAGCGACACAAACACGCGACACACAGCTCTTGATTTCCAGCCAGTGTGTGAAGTTGTGAGTTCCATTGTTCTGTTCATACGAGCAGATGTTGCTGCCTCGTAATCACTGGCTTTATCTCTCTCCCTTTCTCTCTTCCTTTCTCTCTCTCATTCTCTCTGTCTTTGTATATCACT
>NC_082400.1:12389884-12394884 GCF_031168955.1 Gadus macrocephalus | reverse complement strand
GAGAGGGAGAAGGAGAAGGGTAGAAGGGAGGGAGGAGAGGTAAGAGGGGAGAAGACAGGAGAGAGGAGGAGAAGAGAGCAAAAGGAGAGAAATAATTTTGAATATCACCACTTGCAATTAGAGCAACACAAACATTGTTTTTCATGAATTGATATAATTTAAAAAAAGACCACCTCAATCGCCTGCTTACTAAAAACAATAAATAAACCCAACATTTGAATAAACTGATTTCTGAGGCAAACAAACAGGTGTTCCTCTGAGGATGCGTTTTTAAAAACCATCACAGACACTTGTCTCTTCTCCTCCTAGTCCACAAAGAACAAGACAGAGTATTGGAACCAAACCCTGAGTCCTCAAACTAGCGTCTTAAATCCAGAGCTACAGGGAACAAGCACCCCTACTGGCTGGATGTATGAAGTCCAGAACACCTCCACCTTAGACAGGTGTAGCAAGCTTTTTGCCTACCCAGAGAGGTGGTTCCACCAAAACAAAGACTGATCCAGCCGTACCTGCGTTTCAGCTAGGAGGTTATTAGATAGTTAGAACCAAATGTATTTAAATGTTCAATCCTCAACCTACTAACTCGCTGTTGTCACGCGACGCAGCCCGCTATTGTCAGAGCACACAGAAGGAAGTCGCCGCCCTGATTAGAGTAAGTAAGAGTGTTAATTAAGATGCCTCTAATTAGCACACAGATTTGTGTGTGGTGCGCGCCGATGGAGATATGTGGAGCACTGGGGGTCAGATTCATGTGTTGAACACACACACACACGGCCCCAGTTACACACTCGTTATACACACGTGGTTAACAATGACTTGAGGCATTGCACGCTGCTCTTGAACGCACAAACAAACACGCATACGTCTACAAACATCTACACTGCATTGTCTGGGAATAGCGGGTTCCAAAGTAAGGCCATTATCAGCATTACCCATAGGGTTTGCACGCTATTCCAAATCCCAAGCATTTAAAAAACGCTTACAAGTAGCACGTTGTCTTTTGTCAAGAACATGATTCTAATTTGTTTGAATTATGCAGTGGGTTAGGAAAAAAACAAACCTTATGATGCCATTTTTTTTCTAACATATGTCGTAGCATAAAGCACATACAATTGATTTACATAATTGTTTTGGGGTTCATAATATAGACAACGGCAAATATTGAAATGTGTCCATTCTGACAGGTGTAGAACACACAGGAAGTGCATGACTAGAGTTATTAGGATGGACAGAGGAAGAGGAAGGTGTGGAAGAGAGGAAGAGAGAGGAAGAAGAGGGGAGGGAGAGAGAAGAAAGAGATGAAGAGAGAAAGGAAGAAAGGATAGAGAGAGATAGGAGCGAGGGAGAGAACAGGAGAGAGAGGAGCAGTGGAGAGAGGGAGAGAAGGAGGGGTGGGGGAGAGAGGGAACGAGAGAGAGGAGGGAGGGAGAGAGGGAGAGAACAGGAGAGAGAGGAGCAGTGGAGAGAGGGAGAGAAGGAGGGGTGGGGGAGAGAGGGAACGAGAGAGAGGAGGGAGGGAGAGAGGGAGAGAACAGGAGAGAGAGGAGCAGTGGAGAGAGGGAGAGAAGGAGGGGTGGGGGAGAGAGGGAACGAGAGAGAGGAGCGAGGGAGAGAGGGAAAGAAGGAGAGATTGGGGCGGGGGAGAGAGGGAGAGAAGGAGGGAGAGGGGCGGGGGAGAGACGGAGAGAACAAGGGAGAGGGCGAAGGGAGAGAGAGAGAGACACTATGTGACAGCTGGCCTTAATTCCAGTTGACACACACAGCAGGCGGCTGCATTAGTACAGTCAAGACACCTTAGTACAGTTAAAGCCCAGGTCAAATAAGAGATTAAGAAACACACACACACACACACACACACACACACACACCTTGGCACCAGCACCTGTGTGCACACAGAAACGCACACACACACACACACACACACACACACACACACACACACACACAGAATCCACTGTGCATTGATGCAAACGCACACACGCACACACACAAGAATCACACATACACTCATGCAATTACACACACACACGCACGCACGCACGCACACACACACACACACACACACACACACACACACACACACACACACACACACACACACACACACACACACACACACACACACACACACACACACACAGCAGGTCATGCAGCTTCCTGGGTGAGCCAGAGGTCAGAGTTCACCGTAGAGCAGATAGAGGCTGACTGGCAGAGACAGGAGAATGTGTCGTCTACTCTCTGTAGCACCACACTGACGCTATTCAGAGCACATCATTGTGTTTATTAGCTATTTTACTGTGTTAATATATGATACAAATTTGAATAATGGTATCTCACATTTTATTGCACAAGAAAGACTGTAACTTTGACCCCCTTTGGTTTATCAGAGGGATAATTATATTTGAATTCCTCAAAAACGATAATGATATGACTACAAATCCTTTTTAAATGAGTCTTTTTTTACTTTTGATTTTAATGTTTTATTTCTAGGATAACTACCCCACATTCACTTTCTATGTTATTTGATACATCTATGGATATTTATCTTTATAGATATCTATAGATCTATCGATCTATCTACAGATCCATAGATATGGGTATTCTTTTTTTGTTCAATTTCTCTTAAAAGGACCAATTCAGCATGTTTGAACCTACAGCCTACATTCCGATCAGAATGGGTCTCAGAGATTTGTGCGGCGAACAGACGGTGAGAAGGTCCGGTACTGAGCGAGAACACAGCCGCTGGATCGCTTCAACCGGCTGCCAGGTGATGCTTTGGGGCCCGTACATGGATGGCTCTGAAGGGCTGGTTTTAGGATCTCTACCAGGAGGTAAAACGAGCACCGTTCACTCGATCCAGTCCGTTTATTATGGTGTCCCACCAAGTCTTGCGAGGGTTGAGTTGATGCAGGGAGCGAAAGGTGAGACGTGTGTGAGAGCTGGAGAGCGGGGAGCGTGTTGTGTTGGACGACAGTGAGCAAAGTTTAGTGTAATCCAAAAGATTTGGTTGATGGAGGGATGAGATCGTAACGACGATGAGATTTCAGAGGGAGATTTCTCGTTGAGCGAGACAAAAACAAGCAGAAGGTATCAAGCAAAAGGTAAGGAAACAGGTTTGATTCCTCTGTAAGGATCCTTCCCATAATGAGGGAATATAATGTGAGCTGTTCTCACTCAACGCTGGACCAAACTCAATAATGTTTGGCTCATTAGTCCCTTAGAACTAAAATGATAGGTCCAGTTAACTTTTCCTGTAAGTAGCACAGCAATTAATGTCGTAATTAATATTACCAACACACATAAACACAAACACCACCCCGCCCCCCGCCAACATGTGTATAGAAAAACAATGCACACACAGACACACAGACACGCACACACACACACACACACACACACACACACACACACACACACACACACACACACACACACACAGTGCTCATAGACACTTAATATTCAACACGCCATCCCCCCTGCACAAACACACACACACACACACACACACACACACACACACACACACACACACACACACACACACACACACACACACACACACACACACCACAGTCAATGAAGACATAACAGCTGTCAGACTAAAGCCTCAACAAATCCAGGTAATTTCAGGTAAATCTGAGGACAAATAGCCGGGCGCAGAGTGAGGGTCCTCTCACCTGGTGGCTAATGGGGCTTGAAAGAAGAGGGGCGTGGCCCTCCGAGCAGGAGGCCCTGTTTACCTCGTAAACACACTGGGTGTTGTATGTAAATGATGCGGCGCCGGTGTGTGTTTGTGTGCGTGCGTGTGTGTGTGTGTGTGTATTGTGTAAGGGGAGTGTTGCGCGAGGCCTAGATTGTCTGGTATTAATTAGCGTGCGTTGGATGAGTCCCCTCGGAGCTACGCTAATTAGACATTAGCATAGCGATGTAATTACCTGAGAGGGTTCAACACATTCTACGTAATAAGCTAACCTCCTGCCTCATCCAGAGCCGGCCTGCTCTTAAACTAGCATGGCTCTTAATTAGCTGAGATCCCACTCACGTACCCTAGCCCCTGCTAACTAGCTTAGCCCCGGTTTACTCCCTAACCTCCTGCTAACTAGCTTGGCCCCTACTTACTCCATAACTTGCTAACTAGCATAGCCCCTGCTTACTCCCTCACCTCCTGCTAACTAGCTTAGCCCCTGCTTACTCCGTCACCTGCTAACTAGCATTGCCCCTGCTAACAGGCTAAGCTCCTGAGAACTCCCTAACCTCCTGCTAAATAGTTTAGCCCCTGCTTACTAGGTTAGCCTTCCAACGACCTAACATCCTTGCTAAGCTACTTAGAATACCAACCAATATCTTTCCAACTACGTAGAATCCTATTAATTAGCTTACCTCCTGCTAACTACTGCCTGGAATCCAACTTAACTCCTGTAACTACCGATTCACCTTCAGTAACTATCTGACCTCATGCCAACTCACTGCGCCCTGGCTGAGTAACTAATCTCCCGCTCATAACATGCATTTTCCCTCCAGCTCTGTCTCTCTCTCCTGACGGTCTGTCTCTCTGGCAAACTCAAATTATTGATCGTGAACGGGTGGAGGAGGGACCTTTGCCCGGGTTCCAATAGCTAGATGACTTCCTGTCATTCATCAGGGGACGGCGTCAGACCCCCACAATGCATTGCTCTGACCGATTCGATCGACTATCAATTGTTAATTTTTTCATTTGTTCTCATGAATACAAAAATACATCTCAATCAATCTGAGACAATAATATATCTCAGATTGTTCCAAGGTATTACCCAGCGTGAAGTCAGTTGGTTTAATTCTGTATAATTCCTCTGATGAACAGCTTTCCAGTGTGTGTAAGGTAACTGGTGGAGCCGGCGTTACAGACCCCAGATTTTACACGAGGGGGGGGGGGGGGTGCTGTAACCTGGGCAACGGCGTCAAGCACAAAGGCCATCCCAGGCGCTCCGCCCGGCGTACCGGTGGTCTTTTGATGCGCTCGG
>NC_082400.1:12382384-12384884 GCF_031168955.1 Gadus macrocephalus | reverse complement strand
GTCTGAACTTTGAGCTTGGACTGGCCGTTCTCATGGGCCGATATTAAAGAAACCACAGAAGAAGAAAAGGGGCACGGATGGAAGTGAATCTTCCTCCTTATTCTCCTCCTTCATCTTCATACTTCTTCATTTCTCCTGTGATCTTCGTACGACCACAAAGGAGAGAGAGAGAGCAACCCACCATCCACTGAAGCAGTCATGATCCAGTGCCTTGCTCGGGGACACCCTGACCCTAAAGGTAAGAGTTGAACAAGCAACTCTTCTGCTTCCAGACGGACCGTCTCCTCCTGCCTCGTTAAGGCTCAATTGCGCATAACGACCGCATGGGCCAATCAGATGCTTTTTTGAAGGGGTTCCAGCGTTCGTTTGAAAAACCCCAGTGGCCACGTGGACAGTGGACCTCCGATACAGCGACCTGCCCTCATCATAACTGGTTACGCAATTTAACCTGAACCTTAGCCTCACCGGTCGTTAGAGTCGTTCAATATGGATTTCAATCCTGGAGGTTTGCGTAGAAGTCACTACTCAGTTGTGGTTTTGTGCGTTTGTCTTACGTTGTGAAGTATCACAGACTGTTCCATCAACGCAAACTTGTTTGGAGCTCTGTCTGAATTAAGGTGCATCACATATCTATTTTCTAATTTGGTAGGATTGCAGGTTGGAGGACAATATATAGAACATATACTAAAAACATATAACTGCAACGAATACATAAATCTCTTTACAGCACGCCTCTTTTATCGTATTTATGCTCTTTCTTATAAATAATTGGATATTTTTTATGCTAACATGAAAGAAGAATATTACTGGCATCCAACCGTAATAATAACAGATCCTATCTACATAAGACATAACATATCTACATAAGGAACATGGTTGAAGTGTCTTTGAGGATATGAGGCTGAGTGTTGACCAGAGGTCGGTCCAGCGCTCCTGAGGCTCCTGGGTCGTCTGAGAGGAGCGGGGAGGAGTGTGGAGACATCTGCTCAATGACGAGCGAGCTCCACTCTGTAGAAGGGGAGGAGACCAGGGGAGCGAGGGAGACCGGTGTGAGGACAGCTGCTTTTGGACACCAGCGCTGTGTGTTTCTGCTGACAGCCCACCTCGGTCACGCACACACCACACAACGCGCCACGTGAAAAACAACGCACCGCACCGCACAAATACACAGCACAACACACAATGCATCACGCGCCACGCAACCCACAATGCACCGCATGTAAAACAATGCACCACACGCAGCATAACGCACAACGCAGTACACAAGGGACTCCTAGCGTGCAGAGGTTGCAGATAAAAGGCTCCTGTGTCATTATGTGGACGATCGCGTGTGATCTTACATGTGTGTGATGCTGTATGTATAAGTAAACAAGCGGCCCTGTGTGTATGTGTGTGTCTGTGCGCCTTTGTGTGTGTGTGTGTGAGCGTGTGTGGACCTGCCTGTTCAGTCTGGTTTGAGAGGCTTCTGAATGTTTGGGTTGAACAACCAATATCATCTCACTACTCCATCTCTCTATTCTCCACAAACACACAGACACACACACAGACACACACACATACACACAAACTCTCTCACTCTCTGCCTCCATCTATCTCTCTCTGTGTGAGGGGAGCAGATCAAGGTCTAACTTTGTACAACTAGAGTTGGTTCTGCAGCCTTTTAAAGAGGAGCCACAGAGAGTTAGCGGGAAACTGTCAGAGTCTCTCCTTCTCTCTGCCCACCAAAGAGAGTATTGTATTCTAAACCTGTCTGTAAGGCGCCCCAACCCTCCTCAGAAAGATCTGCATTTCAAAACCAGCAGCTCTTCACTCAGTCTGAAAACCTGATCACGGATATCTTCAACCATCCATTCAATGACTCGTATGCCTGGTTACTATCTCAGCCATGAGCCATTTACCGGTTCAACGTAGCACCCATGATGAAACGAGACATGCCGGCATGCAATATTTAAAATATAGAAATGTTCAACCCAGGTTGAATCAACTTCCTCCTCAGCCGATGATACATATCTCGAGATTCAAGAGAATATCTGGAGATTAAGGAGAATATCTTGAGGTTCAGCATGAAGGGCGGAGGGTGAATCCCCACTGACAGACTTTGGGAGTCTGAAACTTCTGCATTGTGTTCTGCTACCCGAGTGTCTCACAGAGTGTGTCCTTCTCCCTGAGTGTCTCTGTGCCTCCTGGGTCTCCTGGAGGCGGTCCTCGTTCTCAGGCGGTCCACCTCGCCCGCCCCTCCTCTGGGCAGGCCTCACTTGGCACTCTGGACACGATGTCCACCGGCCCCCCAGTACCCCCGTAATCCCCCTCTTTCTTCAGAGCAGAGGGAGAGAGAGGGAGAGGAAGAGAAAGGAGCCTTTGTGTCGGAGACAGTGGGGGTAAAGAGGAGAGTGTACAGTACTAAATTGAGGTCGACGGCGGACAATGGCTGCCCTTCAGCGGCTGGGTCACACAGAATCTCAGCCCCGGCTCCATCAAACCTCCCTCTCTCTTCTTCTCT